>NW_026562377.1:23005000-23412500 GCF_027474105.1 Poeciliopsis prolifica
CGGTTTTTCACCTGTATGAATTCTCATGTGATCAATTAAACGACTCTTGTGAGGGTAAAGTTTTCCACAGGTGGAACATTTGAAAAGTTTCTTAGCCGTGTGACTTTTCATGTGATTCATCAAGGTATTATTTCTAGAAAAGGTTTTATCACAAATTTGACAGGCATAGAGATTTTGGTCTGGTTGAGCTTTCATGTGCGTTTCTTGTTCTGAAGTCTCTGTTGAGTTTTTCTGCTGTTTGTTCAAAATGTCATCAGTTTCCTGTTTCATCACAAGATGCTCTTCATCCTGACTGATGCAAAGTTGCTCCTCTTCCTCTTTGATCTGCAGAGGTTCTGGTTCCTCTTGTTCCAGTTTCATCTGCAGAGGTTCTGGTTCCTCTTGTTCCAGTTTTCTGCAGAGTTCTGGTTCCTCTTGTTCCAGTTTCATCTGCAGAGGTTCTGGTTCCTCTTGTTCCAGTTTTATCTGCAGAGGTTCTGGATGATCTTGATCTGAATTGAAGTTTCTCTCTATGTTTCTGAGCTCATTTAGATCCTCCTCCTCTTTGCACACACTGCATTGTGGGAGATCTGGACAAAAAAAGTCAAAATGTGAGGTCACACAATGAACCCTTCAGTTTAAAAAAACTAAAATGAAAATATTCTTCATCAGGGGGCGTGCTGTAGTAGCGCAACCTTCAATCCTCCACACGGACGTCCTGGGTTTGATTCCCAGACCTGACGATCTTTGCCGCATGTCTTTCCTTTCTACATTCCTGTCAGCCTTCTTTCATATAAGGGACACTAGAGCCCACAGAAACCCCCAGGAGGGGAAAATGTAAATATATCCATCAGCAAACATTACAAAATGAAATCTCTTCCATCGTCTTTCAGAGAGATTGTTATTTACCTTATTTAGAATAAACAATGTCTGCATGTGGTTAATAAATTTACCGGCAATTAAACTTTAGTGCCGTCAAATGTGCCAACATTTGGAAATATGCAGTCTGGCTAGCTGACGTTAACTCCCTTCAAGATTAGCTTCTCGCCAACAGGGACGTTACACCATATTCTGTGACCACTGCACATTGTGACTGTAGGAGGCGCTGTTGCAGGTTTACATCATACTTTGCTATTCTTATAGACACAGAATATGATGGCGCTTATAAAATAATGGTCCCACACTGTAACTTACAGTAAAGTACTAAATATTTAAACTGAACCGTCTCTATTAACTCTGCTTGCTAAGTCAATATCTGACCATTAGTATTATGACATTTCTTTTTAGTTAAATGAAACGGCCCTTTAAATAGCTTTACATAGTGTTATAGTCAAGACCACCTAAGCAGAGACCAAGACCAGCCACCACATGACAATAAAATGTGAAATATTAGCAAAAGTGCTAATCAAATTGGTCTGAAAGATCCACAACCAATATTATCAATTCAAACTCTTTGTTCTACTTTGCTCTGTGCTACAATCCCTGGAAATCTCATGCCATACCTCAAAGAAAACAACCTGGGCGGTTGCCCATATTTCTCATGTCAGAAGCCACCATTGTCTGCACTATTAAACATAGCAATTAAAGCAATGCACTAGTGGTAAACAACGCTCCATCATGAACACAGACCAAGGAGCAACAAGCAGAAATAACCAAACACTGTGACAGTTCTCACTTTTTCTCCTGCTGCATGAAGCCAGGCAGCACAGAACTATCACAGAGCAATGAGCATGCTCTGTGTGCTCTGGTTTTATTGATTCACCAATTAAATTAATATCAATGTATACAATCAATTAAAATAATGACAGCTACTGCAGCTGTTTCGTACCTATCCGGTGCAAGATGATCTTGGGCATCCGGGTAAAATCCATCAGTCTGCGCTGATCGTCCATCTCTTCCTCCATCTTAACGTTGATTTCTTTCCACTCTGTGAATGTTTCTTCAGCAGGAGTTTCCTGCTGCTTGATAAACTCTCTCTGAGGCTGAACTGAAGACATTTTTACTGAAAACACGGAAATATTTAACTAAACTACAAAACAGTCTTCAAGAGGAAAAGTAAAGCCAGACATTTGCTCTGTTTTTATTTTTCACGTGTTTCACTGTTGCCGTGCTGTAGAAACTGGAAGTGATTATTAGTTTGGCTTTAAATTTTCTGCTGAGTCTCTTCTTTTAAAGTCCTGGAGGGCTGATGCCCTGAAACCTTTAGCTGAGCCTCTGCTGCACCACCTGAATAGAGTAATTATGTCATTAAGGCTCTGCAGATCTGATCCACACAAGGAGGAGCTAATTATGGTGATTTCATTGCAGTGTTTTGTACCTGTGGCTCATCTAAACACGTCAGGTCATCTTGAGGACTGGAGTTTGACACCTGTGGTTTAGTTACAATAGATCAGTCTGGAGAAAACACTGATGATGTTTTGTTGTTCTTGCAATAACTAATAAAATCCTGATTCTGTGAAAGTCACATATAAATTTTCTATTTTTATAAAGATATTTTTAGATAAGTATGAAGTTAACCAGCTTTTATTGTTCTGGTGGTTTAAATATAAAGCCTTTTATTAATATTTAGAGGTAGATTTATTTAACCTTCCTAATTTTACTTTAATAAATTGCTGCACTTTTAGCTGCTGTTCAATCTGCCAGGTTTCTGCAACCTGGATCTCTCTGGTGACTCAAGAGGCTCTTTGGCTCATTTATTATATCAAATTATAAAATATTGATCTGTCGTTTTGTTTCATTCTTTTTTAAGTGTCGTCATGAAACCGATCACATTGGCCCTTGTGGTAAATTTGGCCTCTAAACCAAACTCCTTATTGGTATCAATATTTTCAGTAATACTCTTTAAAATACCAGAATATTCACATGACTGTTATACTTTTGTCAGTCTGAGGAGACACTGAATATTGGATGAGGTGTTATGATCAGTTACTCAGTAATTCACCAAATACTTCAAAAGAAAATACACAGGAAGAACATTGTTCCAGCAGGAATATTAAATAAATAGAATGATAAATCCTGACCTTTATTATTATATAACATCAAAATATAGTTTATGTTCCATGACTCCTTCACTTCTAACTCACCAGTTTAAGTATTGAAGGTTGTTTAAAATGATTGATTGTACTTGCTTTGAATTTTAAAGTTTTGATTATTTAGGTTCATTCTTTGTTAAATTATGGCTCATTTTGTTTTAGCTCTTATTTGTATAAATATAGAACTCAGTCTGTTAAGTGTTGAATGAAAAGAATATCGACTTTATTAGAATGTATGCAACGTTGAGGAAGAGATGATCTCTGTGGACTGCTGCTGTTTATGTATATGAAGGTTTTCCTGATTTACTTTTTGCTTTAAACAGTTTTTATTCCAGCCTCTATAATTATGTAAATCTAGTCTTTCACACAGTTTTCTACTAAACAGGAAAAAAGAAAAAGATCAGCATTACAATAGTTTATTTTCTAAAATTATATAAATAGTTTCAATCTGAAATTCAATTCATATCACCAATACATTTTCTAAGCAGGAAAATTATTAAAACCATGTCAAAGAAATGCATCCATTTCTACAAATCATTGAAATAAAATAATAAGTACAAAGAATAAAAACACAATAAAGTTTCCAACATTTTAGAAGTCTAAATCTCAAAGCATTTAAAGTCATCGTTTCTTTAGAGACAATCTCTCCCTCAGTCTGATTAAATAAAATAGAAATATAAAACTGCCAGAATAAAATCCAAGCCAGTTGCAATTACTCCACTTCCAAACAGCAACTTACTGAGAATCTTGAGGTTCACATTGTGCCATCAAACCTGTGCGAGTTCTCATGTGAACAGTTACATTTGTTTTGAGTGAACCTTTTTCTACTGAATCTACAAAATAAAAGCTCCCAACCCGTGTGAATCTTCATGTGATGATTTGAACTGGATCTATACACAAAACATTTTCCTCGCTTTTCACTAAGGGTGCAGACATGACATGGTGAGCTGGTCTAATAGTCAAACCTCACAGCAGAGAACAGAACAGTGGCTGAGGTCAATAACATTGAGGAATCAGATCAGCTTCACATGCATGTATCTGCTGATCACCAATGTCCCAAAATTAAGAAAATCAACATTTATTAATCAGCCAGCTGATAAATTAATGCAAGCTACTTCTCACCAGTGTGTATTCTGTTGTGAGATGTTAAATGCTGTTTTTGAGTGAAACGTTTTCCACAGATCACACATGAGAAAGGCTTCTCACCTGTGTGAGATCTCCTGTGACGATTTAAACTTTTTTATAAAGGAAACTTTTCCCACAAATCACACATGAGAAAGGCTTCTCACTTGTGTGAGTTCTCATGTGATTTAGTAAATCAGACCTAAAAGCAAAACTTTTCCACATGCCCCACATGAGAAAGGTTTTTCCCCTGTGTGAGTTCTCATGTGATAATTTAAACTTTTTTATAAGGGAAACATTTCCCAAGTTCCACATAAGAACGGCTTCTCACCTGTATGAGTCATCATGTGAGCAGTTAAGCTGGTTTTATGAGTGAAACTTTTTCCACAAATCTCGCATGAGAAAGGCTTCTCACCAGTGTGAATTCTCACGAATTTTTAAACATTTTTTGTAAGTGAAACATTTTCCACAGGCCCCACATGAGAAAGACTTCTCACCTGTGTGAGATCTCATGTGTTGAACTAAATGAGATTTATTCAAAACAATTTCTTCACAAGTGCCACAAGTGATAACCTTCTCACCCGTGTGAAATCTCATGTGAACAGTTAAACTTTGCTTTTGAGTGAAACCTTTTCCACAGGTCTCACATGAGAAAGGTTTCTCACCGGTGTGAACTCTGATGTGATTAACTAACTGAGATTTCCTCTGAAAACATTTTCCACAAGTTTCACAAGAGAAAGGTTTCTCATCTGTATGAATCGTCATATGAGCAAGTAACTGACATTTAGACACAAAATTTTTTCCACAGATTGTGCATGTGTAAGATTTCTCACCAAAGAAAATTCTCTTGTGTCTGTTTAAAGAGTCGTTTAGATGGAAACGTTTTCCACAAGCTGCACAAGTGAACGGTTTTTCACCTGTATGAATTCTCATGTGATCAATTAAACGACTCTTGTGAGGGTAAAGTTTTCCACAGGTGGAACATTTGAAAAGTTTCTTAGCCGTGTGACTTTTCATGTGATTCATCAAGGTATTATTTCTAGAAAAGGTTTTATCACAAATTTGACAGGCATAGAGATTTTGGTCTGGTTGAGCTTTCATGTGCGTTTCTTGTTCTGAAGTCTCTGTTGAGTTTTCTGCTGTTTGTTCAAAATGTCATCAGTTTCCTGTTTCATCACAAGATGCTCTTCATCCTGACTGATGCAAAGTTGCTCCTCTTCCTCTTTGATCTGCAGAGGTTCTGGTTCCTCTTGTTCCAATTTTATCTGCAGAGGTTCTGGTTCCTCTTGTTCCAGTTTTATCTGCAGAGGGTCTGGTTCCTCTTGTTCCAGTTTTATCTGCAGAGGTTCTGGTTCCTCTTGTTCCAGTTTCATCTGCAGAGGTTCTGGTTCCTCTTGTTCCAGTTTCATCTGCAGAGGTTCTGGTTCCTCTTGTTCCAGTTTCGTCTGCAGAGGTTCTGGTTCCTCTTGTTCCCGTTTCATCTGCAGAGGTTCTGGTTCCTCTTGTTCCAGTTTTATCTGCAGAGGTTCTGGATGATCTTGATCTGAAGTGAAGTTTCTCTCTGGGTTTCTGAGCTCATTTAGATCCTCCTCCTCCTCTTTGCACACACTGCTTTGTGGGAGATCTGGACAAAAAAAGTCAAAATGTGAGGTCACACAATGAACCCTTCAGTTTAACAACAACTAAAATGAAAATATTCTTCATCAGGGGGCGTGCTGTAGTAGCGCAACCTTCAATCCTCCACACGGACGTCCTGGGTTTGATTCCCAGACCTGACGATCTTTGCCGCATGTCTTTCCTTTCTACATTCCTGTCAGCCTTCTTTCATATAAGGGACACTAGAGCCCACAGAAACCCCCAGGAGGGGAAAATGTAAATATATCCATCAGCAAACATTACAAAATGAAATCTCTTCCATCGTCTTTCAGAGAGATTGTTATTTACCTTATTTAGAATAAACAATGTCTGCATGTGGTTAATAAATTTACCGGCAATTAAACTTTAGTGCCGTCAAATGTGCCAACATTTGGAAATATGCAGTCTGGCTAGCTGACGTTAACTCCCCTTCAAGAATAGCTTCTCGCCAACAGGGACGTTACACCATATTCTGTGACCACTGCACATTGTGACTGTAGGAGGCGCTGTTGCAGGTTTACATCATACTTTGCTATTCTTATAGACACAGAATATGATGGCGCTTATCAAATAATGGTCCCACACTGTAACTTACAGTAAAGTACTAAATATTTAAACTGAACCGTCTCTGTTAACTCTGCTTGCTAAGTCAATATCTGACCATTAGTATTATGACATTTCTTTTTAGTTAAATGAAACGGCCCTTTAAATAGCTTTACATAGTGTTATAGTCAAGACCACCTAAGCAGAGACCAAGACCAGCCACCACATGACAATAAAATGTGAATATTAGCAAAAGTGCTAATCAAATTGGTCTGAAAGATCCACAACCAATATTATCAATTCAAACTCTTTGTTCTACTTTGCTCTGTGCTACAATCCATGGAAATCTCATGGCATCCCCTCAAAGATAACCTGGGCGGTTGCCCATATTTCTCATGTCAGAAGCCACCATTGTCTGCACTATTAAACATAGCAATTAAAGCAATGCACTAGTGGTAAACAACGCTCCATCATGAAACACAGACCAAGGAGCAACAAGCAGAAATAACCAAACACTGTGACAGTTCTCACTTTTTCTCCTGCTGCATGAAGCCAGGCAGCACAGAACTATCACAGAGCAATGAGCATGCTCTGTGTGCTCTGGTTTTATTGATTCACCAATTAAATTAATATCAATGTATACAATCAATTAAAATAATGACAGCTACTGCAGCTGTTTCGTACCTATCCGGTGCAAGATGATCTTGGGCATCCGGGTAAAATCCATCAGTCTGCGCTGATCGTCCATCTCTTCCTCCATCTTAACGTTGATTTCTTTCCACTCTGTGAATGTTTCTTCAGCAGGAGTTTCCTGCTGCTTGATAAACTCTCTCTGAGGCTGAACTGAAGACATTTTTACTGAAAACACAGAAATATTTAACTAAACTACAAAGCAGTCTTCAAGAGGAAAAGTAAAGCCAGACATTTGCTCTGTTTTTATTTTTCACGTGTTTCACTGTTGCTGTGCTGAAGAAACTGGAAGTGATTATTAGTTTGGCTTTAAATTTTCTGCTGAGTCTTTCTTTTAAAGTCCTGGAGGGCTGATGCCCTGAAACCTTTAGCTGAGCCTCTGCTGCACCACCTGAATAGAGTAATTATGTCATTAAGGCTCTGCAGATCTGATCCACACAAGGAGGAGGTAATTATGGTGATTTCATTGCAGTGTTTTGTACCTGTGGCTCATCTAAACACGTCAGATCACCTTGAGGACTGGAGTTTGACACCTGTGGTTTAGTTACAATAGATCAGTCTGGGAGAAAACACTGATGATGTTTTGTTGTTCTTGCAATAACTAATAAAATCCTGATTCTGTGAAAGTCACATATATATTTTCTATTTTTATAAAGATATTTTTAGATAAGTATGAAGTTAACCAGGATGCTTTTATTGTTCTGGTGGTTTAAATATAAAGCCTTTATTAATATTTAGAGGTAGATTTATTTAACCTTCCTAATTTTACTTTAATAAATTGCTGCACTTTTAGCTGCTGTTCAATCTGCCAGGTTTCTGCAACCTGGATCTCTCTGGTGACTCAAGAGGCTCTTTGGCTCATTTATTATATCAAATTATAAAATATTGATCTGTCGATTTGTGTCATTCTTTTTTAAGTGTCGTCATGAAACCGATCACATTGGCCCTTGTTGTAAATTTGGCCTCTAAACCAAACTCCTTATTGGTATCAATATTTTCAGTAATACTCTTTAAAATACCAGAATATTCACATAACTGTTATACTTTTGTCAGTCTGAGGAGACACTGAATATTGGATGAGGTGTTATGATCAGTTACTCAGTAATTCACCAAATACTTCAAAAGAAAATACACAGGAAGAACATTGTTCCAACAGGAATATTAAATAAATAGAATGATAAACCCTGACCTTTACTATTATACAAGATCAAAATATAGTTTACGTTCCATGACTACTTCACTTCTAACTCACCAGTTTAAGTATTGAAGGTTGTTTAAAATGATTGATTGTACTTGCTTTGAATTTTAAAGTTTTGATTATTTAGGTTCATTCTTTGTTAAATTATGGCTCATTTTGTTTTAGCTCTTATTTGTAAAAATATAGAACTCAGTCTGTTAAGTGTTGAATGAAAAGAATATCGACTTTATTAGAATGTATGCAACGTTGAGGAAGAGATGATCTCTGTGGACTGCAGTGTTTATGTATATGAAGGTTTTCCTGATTTACTTTTTGTTTTTAACAGGTTTTATTCCAGCCTCATAATTATGTAAATCTAGTCTTTCACACAGTTTTCTACTAAACAGGAAAAAAGAAAAAGATCAGCATTATAATAGTTTATTTTCTAAAATTATACAAATAGTTTCAATCTGAAATTCAATTCATATCATCAATACATTTCTAAGCAGGAAAATTATTAAAACCATGTCAAAGAAATGCATCCATTTCTACAAATCATTGAAATAAAATAAATAAGTACAAAGAAAAAACACAATAAAGTTTCCAACATTTTAGAAGTCTAAATCTCAAAGCATTTAAAGTCATCGTTTCTTTAGAGACATCTCTCCCTCAGTCTGATTAAATAAAATAGAAATATAAAACTGCCAGAATAAAATCCAAGCCAGTTGCAATTACTCCACTTCCAAACAGCAACTTACTGAGAATCTTGAGGTTCACATTGTGCCATCAAACCTGTGCGAGTTCTCATGTGAACAGTTACATTTGATTTGAGTGAACCTTTTTCTACTGAATCTACAAAATAAAGCTTCCAACCCGTGAATCTTCATGTAATGACTTAAAACTGGATCTATACACAAAACATTTTCCTCGCTTTTCACTAAGGGTGCAGACATGACATGGTGAGCTGGTCTAATAGTCAAACCTCACAGCAGAGAACAGAACAGTGGCTGAGGTCAATAACATTGAGGAATCAGATCAGCTTCACATGCATGTATCTGCTGATCACCAATGTCCCAAAATTAAGAAATCAACATTTATTAATCAGCCAGCTGATAAATTAATGCAAGCTACTTCTCACCAGTGTGTATTCTGTTGTGAGATGTTAAGTGCTGTTTTTGAGTGAAACGTTTTCCACAGATCACACATGAGAAAGGCTTCTCACCTGTGTGAGATCTCCTGTGACGATTTAAACTTTTTTTATAAGGGAAACTTTTCCCACAAATCACACATGAGAAAGGCTTCTCCCCTGTGTGAGTTCTCATGTGAGAATTTAAACTTCTTTTATGAGAGAAACATTTCCCACAAGTTCCACATAAGAACGGCTTCTCACCTGTATGTGTCATCATGTGAGCAGTTAAGCTGGCTTTATGAGTGAAACTTTTTCCACAAATCTCACATGAGAAAGGCTTCTCACCAGTGTGAATTCTCACGTGAATTTTTAAACATTTTTTGTAAGTGAAACATTTTCCACAGGCCCCACATGAGAAAGACTTCTCACCTGTGTGAGATCTCATGTGTTGAAACTAAATGAGATTTATTTAAACAATTTCTTCCACAAGTGCCACAAGTGATAACCTTCTCACCCATGTGAAATCTCATGTGAACAGTTAAACTTTGCTTTTGAGTGAAACTTTTCCACAGGTCTCACATGAGAAAGGTTTCTCAC
The DNA here is from genome assembly GCF_027474105.1 of Poeciliopsis prolifica. Taxonomy (NCBI): domain Eukaryota; kingdom Metazoa; phylum Chordata; class Actinopteri; order Cyprinodontiformes; family Poeciliidae; genus Poeciliopsis; species Poeciliopsis prolifica. The sequence goes on from NW_026562377.1 coordinate 23,014,905, forward strand.
CGGTGTGAACTCTGATGTGATTAACTAACTGAGATTTCCTCTGAAAACATTTTCCACAAGTTTCACAAGAGAAAGGTTTCTACCTGTATGAATCGTCATATGAGCAAGTAAACTGACATTTAGACACAAAATCTTTTCCACAGATTGTGCATGTGTAAGATTTCTCACCAAAGAAAATTCTCTTGTGTCTGTTTAAAGAGTCGTTTAGATGGAAACGTTTTCCACAAGCTGCACAAGTGAACGGTTTTTCACCTGTATGAATTCTCATGTGATCAATTAAACGACTCTTGTGAGGGTAAAGTTTTCCACAGGTGGAACATTTGAAGTTTCTTAGCCCTGTGACTTTTCATGTGATTCATCAAGGTATTATTTCTAGAAAAGGTTTTATCACAAATTGACAGGCATAGAGATTTTGGTCTGGTTGAGCTTTCATGTGCGTTTCTTGTTCTGAAGTCTCTGTTGAGTTTTTCTGCTGTTTGTTCAAAATGTCATCAGTTTCCTGTTTCATCACAAGATGCTCTTCATCCTGACTGATGCAAAGTTGCTCCTCTTCCTCTTTGATCTGCAGAGGTTCTGGTTCCTCTTGTTCCAGTTTATCTGCAGAGGTGCTGGTTCCTCTTGTTCCAGTTTCATCTGCAGAGGTTTTGGTTCCTCTTGTTCCAGTTTCATCTGCAGAGGTTCTGGTTCCTCTTGTTCCAGTTTCATCTGCAGAGGTTCTGGTTCCTCTTGTTCCAGTTTTATCTGCAGAGGTTCTGGTTCCTCTTGTTCCAGTTTCATCTGCAGAGGTTTTGGTTCCTCTTGTTCCAGTTTCATCTGCAGAGGTTCTGGTTCCTCTTGTTCCAGTTTCATCTGCAGAGGTTTTGGTTCCTCTTGTTCCAGTTTCATCTGCAGAGGTTCTGGTTCCTCTTGTTCCAGTTTCATCTGCAGAGGTTCTGGTTCCTCTTGTTCCAGTTTTATCTGCAGAGGTTCTGGTTCCTCTTGTTCCAGTTTCATCTGCAGAGGTTCTGGTTCCTCTTGTTCCAGTTTCATCTGCAGAGGTTCTGGTTCCTCTTGTTCCAGTTTTTATCTGCAGAGGTTCTGGTTCCTCTTGTTCCAGTTTCATCTGCAGAGGTTCTGGTTCCTCTTGTTCCAGTTTCATCTGCAGAGGTTCTGGTTCCTCTTGTTCCAGTTTTATCTGCAGAGGTTCTGGATGATCTTGATCTGAAGTGAAGTGTCTCTCTGGGTTTCTGAGCTCATTTAGATCTCCTCCTCTTTGCACACACTGCATTGTGGGAGATCTGGACAAAAAAAGTCAAAATGTGAGGTCACACAATGAACCCTTCAGTTTAACAAAAACTAAAATGAAAATATTCTTCATCAGGGGGCGTGCTGTAGTAGCGCAACCTTCAATCCTCCACACGGACGTCATGGTTGATTCCCAGACCTGACGATATTTGCCGCATGTCTTTCCTTTCTACATTCCTGTCAGCCTTCTTTCATATAAGGGACACTAGAGCCCACAGAAACCCCCAGGAGGGGAAAATGTAAATATATCCATCAGCAAACATTACAAAATGAAATCTCTTCCATCGTCTTTCAGAGAGATTGTTATTTACCTTATTTGGAATAAACAATGTCTGCATGTGGTTAATAAATTTACCGGCAATTAAACTTTAGTGCCGTCAAATGTGCCAACATTTGGAAATATGCAGTCTGGCTAGCTGACGTTAACTCCCCTTCAAGATTAGCTTCTCGCCAACAGGGACGTTACACCATTCTGTGACCACTGCACATGTGACTGTAGGAGGCGCTGTTGCAGGTTTACATCATACTTTTGCTATTCTTATAGACACAGAATATGATGGCGCTTATCAAATAATGGTCCCACACTGTAACTTACAGTAAAGTACTAAATATTTAAACTGAACCGTCTCTATTAACTCTGCTTGCTAAGTCAATATCTGACCATTAGTATTATAACATTTCTTTTTAGTTAAATGAAACGGCCCTTTAAATAGCTTTACATAGTGTTATAGTCAAGACCACCTAAGCAGAGACCAAGACCAGCCACCACATGACAATAAAATGTGAAATATTAGCAAAAGTGCTAATCAAATTGGTCTGAAAGATCCACAACCAATATTATCAATTCAAACTCTTTGTTCTACTTTGCTCTGTGCTACAATCCATGGAAATCTCATGCCATACCTCAAAGATAACACCCTGGGCGGTTGCCCATATTTCTCATGTCAGAAGCCACCATTGTCTGCACTATTAAACATAGCAATTAAAGCAATGCACTAGTGGTAAACAACGCTCCATCATGAACACAGACCAAGGAGCAACAAGCAGAAATAACCAAACACTGTGACAGTTCTCACTTTTTCTCCTGCTGCATGAAGCCAGGCAGCACAGAACTATCACAGAGCAATGAGCATGCTCTGTGTGCTCTGGTTTTATTGATTCACCAATTAAATTAATATCATGTATACAATCAATTAAAATAATGACAGCTACTGCAGCTGTTTCGTACCTATCCGGTGCAAGATGATCTTGGGCATCCGGGTAAATCCATCAGTCTGCGCTGATCGTCCATCTCTTCCTCCATCTTAACGTTGATTTCTTTCCACTCTGTGAATGTTTCTTCAGCAGGAGTTTCCTGCTGCTTGATAAACTCTCTCTGAGGGCTGAACTGAAGACATTTTTACTGAAAACACGGAAATATTTAACTAAACTACAAAACAGTCTTCAAGAGGAAAAGTAAAGCCAGACATTTGCTCTGTTTTTATTTTTCACGTGTTTCTCTGTTGCCGTGCTGTAGAAACTGGAAGTGATTATTAGTTTGGCTTTAAATTTTCTGCTGAGTCTCTTCTTTTAAAGTCCTGGAGGGCTGATGCCCTGAAACCTTTAGCTGAGCCTCTGCTGCACCACCTGAATAGAGTAATTATGTCATTAAGGCTCTGCAGATCTGATCCACACAAGGAGGAGCTAATTAGGGTGATTTCATTGCAGTGTTTTGTACCTGTGGCTCATCTAAACACGTCAGGTCACCTTGAGGACTGGAGTTTGACACCTGTGGTTTAGTTACAATAGATCAGTCTGGAGAAAACACTGATGATGTTTTGTTGTTCTTGCAATAACTAATAAAATCTGATTCTGTGAAAGTCACATATAAATTTTCTATTTTTATAAAGATATTTTAGATAAGTATGAAGTTAACCAGGTTGCTTTTATTGTTCTGGTGGTTTAAATATAAGCCTTTTATTAATATTTAGAGGTAGATTTATTTAACCTTCCTAATTTTACTTTAATAAATTGCTGCACTTTTAGCTGCTGTTCAATCTGCCAGGTTTCTGCAACCTGGATCTCTCTGGTGACTCAAGAGGCTCTTTGGCTCATTTATTATGTCAAATTATAAAATATTGATCTGTCGTTTTGTTTCATTCTTTTTAAGTGTCGTCATGAAACCGATCACATTGGCCCTTGTGGTAAATTTGGCCTCTAAACCAAACTCCTTATTGGTACAATATTTCAGTAATACTCTTTAAAATACCAGAATATTCACATAACTGTTATACTTTTGTCAGTCTGAGGAGACACTGAATATTGGATGAGGTGTATGATCAGTTACTCAGTAATTCACTAATACTTCAAAAGAAAATACACAGGAAGAACATTGTTCCAACAGGAATATTAAATAAATAGAATGATAAACCCTGACCTTTACTATTATATAAGATCAAAATATAGTTTATTCCATGACTCCTTCACTTCTAACTCACCAGTTTAAGTATTGAAGGTTGTTTAAAATGATTGATTGTACTTGCTTTGAATTTTAAAGTTTTGATTATTTAGGTTCATTTGTTAAATTATGGCTCATTTTGTTTTAGCTCTTATTTGTATAAATATAGAACTCAGTCTGTTAAGTGTTGAATGAAAAGAATATCGACTTTATTAGAATGTATGCAACGTTGAGGAAGAGATGATCTCTGTGGACTGCTGCTGTTTATGTATATGAAGGTTTTCCTGATTTACTTTTTGTTTTTAACAGGTTTTATTCCAGCCTCTATAATTATGTAAATCTAGACTTTCACACAGTTTTCTACTAAACAGGAAAAAAGAAAAAGATCAGCATTATAATAGTTTATTTTCTAAAATTATATAAATAGTTTCAATCTGAAATTCAATTCATATCATCAATACATTTTCTAAGCAGGAAAATTATTAAAACCATGTCAAAGAAATGCATCCATTTCTACAAATCATTGAAATAAAATAAATAAGTACAAAGAATAAAAACACAATAAAGTTTCCAACATTTTAGAAGTCTAAATCTCAAAGCATTAAAGTCATTGTTTCTTTAGAGACAATCTCTCCTTCAGTCTGATTAAATAAAATAGAAATAGAAAACTGCCAGAATAAAATCCAAGCCAGTTGCAATTACTCCACTTCCAAACAGCAACTTACTGAGAATCTTGAGGTTCACATGTGCCATCAAAACCTGTGCGAGTTCTCATGTGAACAGTTACATTTGTTTTGAGTGAACCTTTTTCTACTGAATCTACAAAATAAAAGCTTCCAACCACGTGAATCTTCATGTGATGACTTAAACTGGATCTATACAAAAACATTTCCTCGCTTTTCACTAAGGGTGCAGACATGACATGGTGAGCTGGTCTAATAGTCAAACCTCACAGCAGAGAACAGACAGTGGCTGAGGTCAATAACATTGAGGAGTCAGATCAGCTTCATATGGATGTATCTGCTGATCACCAATGTCCCAAATTAAGAAAATCAACATTTATTAATCAGCCAGCTGATAAATTAATGCAAGCTACTTCTCACCAGTGTGTATTCTGTTGTGAGATGTTAAGTGCTGTTTTTGAGTGAAACGTTTTACACAGATCACACATGAGAAAGGCTTCTCAACTGTGTGAGATCTCCTGTGACGATTTAAACTTATTTTATAAAGGAAACTTTTCCCACAAGTTCCACATAAGAACGGCTTCTCACCTGTATGAGTTACCATGTGAGCAGTTAAGCTGATTTTATGAGTGAAAACTTTTTCCACAAATCTCGCATGAGAAAGGCTTCTCACCAGTGTGAATTCTCATGTGAAGTTTTAAACTTTTTTTATAAGTGAAACATTTTCCACAGGCCCCACATGAGAAAGACTTCTCACCTGTGTGAGATCTCATGTGTTGAACTAAATGAGATTTATTCAAACAATTTCTTCCAAGTGCCACAAGTGATAACCTTCTCACCCGTGTGAAATCTCATGTGAACAGTTAAACTTTGCTTTTGAGTGAAACTTTTTCCACAGGTCTCAGATGAGAAAGGTTCTCACCTGTATGAATCGTCATATGAGCAAGTAACTGACATTTAGACACAAAATTTTTTCCACAGATTGTGCATGTGTAAGATTTCGCCAAAGAAAATTCTCTTGTGTCTGTTTAAAGAGTCATTTAGATGGAAACATTTTCCACAAGCTGCACAAGTGAACGGTTTTCACCTGTATGAATTCTCATGTGATCAATTAAATGACTCTTGTGAGGGTAACGTTTTCCACAGGTGGAACATTTGAAAAGTTTCTTAGCCGTGTGACTTTTCATGTGATTCATCAAGGTATTATTTCTAGAAAAGGTTTTATCACAAATTTGACAGGCATAGAGATTTTGGTCTGGTTGAGCTTTCATGTGCGTTCTTGTTCTGAAGTCTCTGTTGAGTTTTTGCTGTTTGTTCAAAATGTCATCAGTTTCCTGTTTCACAAGATGCTCTTCATCCTGACTGATGCAAAGTTGCTCCTCTTCCTCTTTGATCTGCAGAGGTTCTGGTTCCTCTTGTTCCCGTTTCATCTGCAGAGGTTCTGTTCCTCTTGTTCCAGTTTTATCTGCAGAGGTTCTGGTTCCTCTTGTTCCAGTTTTATCTGCAGAGGTTCTGGTTCCTCTTGTTCCCGTTTCATCTGCAGAGGTTCTGGATCCTCTTGTTCCCATTTCATCTGCAGAGGTTCTGGTTCCTCTTGTTCCAGTTTTATCTGCAGAGGTTCTGGATGATCTTGATCTGAAGTGAAGTTTATCTCTGGGTTTCTGAGCTCATTTAGATCCTCCTCCTCTTTGCACACACTGCATTGTGGGAGATCTGAACAAAAAAAAATTCAAAATGTGAGGTCACACAATGAACCCTTCAGTTTAACAAAAACTAAAATGAAAATATTCTTCATCAGGGGGCGTGCTGTAGTAGCGCAACCTTCAATCCTCCACACGGACGTCCTGGGTTTGATTCCCAGACCTGACGATATTTGCCGCATGTCTTTCCTTTCTACATTCCTGTCAGCTTCTTCATATAAGGGACACTAGAGCCCACAGAAACCCCCAGGAGGGGAAAATGTAAATATCCATCAGCAAACATTACAAAATGAAATCTCTTCCATCGTCTTTCAGAGAGATTGTTATTTACCTTATTTAGAATAAACAATGTCTGCATGTGGTTAATAAATTTACCGGCAATTAAACTTAGTGCCGTCAAATGTGCCAACATTTGGAAATATGCAGTCTGGCTAGCTGACGTTAACTCCCCTTCAAGATTAGCTTCTCGCCAACAGGGACGTTACACCATATTCTGTGACCACTGCACATTGTGACTGTAGGAGGCGCTGTTGCAGGTTACATCATACTTTGCTATTCTTATAGACACAGAATATGATGGCGCTTATCAAATAATGGTCCCACACGTAACTTACAGTAAAGTACTAAATATTTCAACTGACCGTCTCTGTTAACTCTGCTTGCTAAGTCAATATCTGACCATTAGTATTATGACATTTCTTTTTAGTTAAATGAAACGGCCTTTAAATAGCTTTACATAGTGTTATAGTCAAGACCACCTAAGCAGAGACCAAGACCAGCCACCACATGACAATAAAATGTGAAATATTAGCAAAAGTGCTAATCAAATTGGTCTGAAAGATCCACAACCAATATTATCAATTCAAAACTCTTTGTTCTACTTTGCTCTGTGCTACAATCCATGGAAATCTCATGCCATACCTCAAAGAAAACAACACCTGGGCGGTTGCCCATATTTCTCATGTCAGAAGCCACCATTGTCTGCACTATTAAACATAGCAATTAAAGCAATGCACTAGTGGTAAACAACGCTCCATCATGAACACAGACCAAGGAGCAACAAGCAGAAATAACCAAACACTGTGACAGTTCTCACTTTTCTCCTGCTGCATGAAGCCAGGCAGCACAGAACTATCACAGAGCAATGAGCATGTTCTGTGTGCTCTGGTTTTATTGATTCACCAATTAAATTAATATCAATGTATACAACCAATTAAAATAATGACAGCTACTGCAGCAGTTTCGTACCTATCCGGTGCAAGATGATCTTGGGCATCCGGGTAAAATCCATCAGTCTGCGCTGATCGTCCATCTCTTCCCCATCTTAACGTTGATTTCTTTCCACTCTGTGAATGTTTCTTCAGCAGGAGTTTCCTGCTGCTTGATAAACTCTCTGAGGCTGAACTGAAGACATTTTTACTGAAAACACGGAAATATTTAACTAAACTACAAAACAGTCTTCAAGAGGAAAAGTAAAGCCAGACATTGCTCTGTTTTTATTTTTCACGTGTTTTCTGTTGCCGTGCTGTAGAAACTGGAAGTGATTATTAGTTTGGCTTTAAATTTCTTGAGTCTCTTCTTTTAAAGTCCTGGAGGGCTGATGCCCTGAAACCTTTAGCTGAGCTCTGCTGCACCACCTGAATAGAGTTAATTATGTCATTAAGGCTCTGCAGATCTGATCCCACAAGGAGAGCTAATTATGGTGATTTCATTGCAGTGTTTTGTACCTGTGGCTCATCTAAACACGTCAGGTCATCTTGAGGACTGGAGTTTGACACCTGTGGTTTAGTTACAATAGATCAGTCTGGAGAAAACACTGATGATGTTTTGTTGTTCTGCAAAACTAATAAATCCTGAATTTTGTGAAAGTCACATATATATTTTCTATTTTTATAAAGATATTTTTAGATAAGTATGAAGTTAACCAGGATGCTTTTATTGTTCTGGTGGTTTAAATATAAAGCCTTTTATTAATATTTAGAGGTAGATTTATTTAACCTTCCTAATTTTACTTTAATAAATTGCTGCACTTTTAGCTGCTGTTCAATCTGCCAGGTTTCTGCAACCTGGATCTCTCTGGTGACTCAAGAGGCTCTTTGGCTCATTTATTATATCAAATTATAAAATATTGATCTGTCGTTTTGTTTCATTCTTTTTTAAGTGTCGTCATGAAACCGATCACATTGGCCCTTGTGGTAAATTTGGCCTCTAAACCAAACTCCTTATTGGTATCAATATTTTCAGTAATACTCTTTAAAATACCAGAATATTCACATGACTGTTATACTTTTGTCAGTCTGAGGAGACACTGAATATTGGATGAGGTGTTATGATGAGTTACTCAGTAATTCACCAAATACTTCAAAAGAAAATACACAGGAAGAACATTGTTCCAGCAGGAATATTAAATAAATAGAATGATAAACCCTGACCTTTACTATTATATAAGATCAAAATATAGTTTATGTTCATGACTCCTTCACTTCTAACTCACCAGTTTAAGTATTGAAGGTTGTTTAAAATGATTGATTGTACTTGCTTTGAATTTTAAAGTTTTGATTATTTAGGTTCATTCTTTGTTAAATTATGGCTCATTTTGTTTTAGCTCTTATTTGTATAAATATAGAACTCAGTCTGTTAAGTGTTGAATGAAAAGAATATCGACTTTATTAGAATGTATGCAACGTTGAGGAAGAGATGATCTCTGTGGACTGCTGCTGTTTATGTATATGAAGGTTTTCCTGATTTACTTTTTGTCTTAAACAGGTTTTATTCCAGCCTCTATAATTATGTAAATCTAGTCTTTCACACAATTTTCTACTAAACAGGAAAAAAGAAAAAGATCAGCATTATAATAGTTTATTTTCTAAAATTATACAAATAGTTTCAATCTGAAATTCAATTCATATCATCAATACATTTTAAGCAGGAAAATTATTAAAACCATGTCAAAGAAATGCATCCATTTCTACAAATCATTGAAATAAAATAAATAAGTACAAAGAATAAAAACACAATAAAGTTTCCAACATTTTAGAAGTCTAAATCTCAAAGCATTTAAAGTCATCGTTTCTTTAGAGACAATCTCTCCCTCAGTCTGATTAAATAAAATAGAAATATAAAACTGCCAGAATAAAATCCAAGTCAGTTGCAATTACTCCACTTCCAAACAGCAACTTACTGAGAATCTTGAGGTCACATTGTGCCATCAAACCTGTGCGAGTTCTCATGTGAACAGTTACATTTGTTTTGAGTGAACCTTTTTCTACTGAATCTACAAAATAAAAGCTTCCAACCCTTGTGAATCTTCATGTGATGACTTAAACTGGATCTATACACAAAACATTTTCCTCGCTTTTCACTAAGGGTGCAGACATGACATTGTGAGCTGGTCTAATAGTCAAACCTCACAGCAGAGAAAGAACAGTGGCTGAGGTCAATAACATTGAGGAATCAGATCAGCTTCACATGCATGTATCTGCTGATCACCAATGTCCCAAAATTAAGAAAATCAACATTTATTAATCAGCCAGCTGATAAATTAGTGCAAGCTACTTCTCACCAGTGTGTATTCTGTTGTGAGATGTTAAGTGCTGTTTTTGAGTGAAACGTTTTACACAGATCACACATGAGAAAGGCTTCTCAACTGTGTGAGATCTCCTGTGACGATTTAAACTTATTTTATAAGGGAAACATTTCCCACAAGTTCCACATAAGAACGGCTTCTCACCTGTATGAGTTACCATGTGAGCAGTTAAGCTGGTTTTATGAGTGAAACTTTTTCCACAAATCTCACATGAGAAAGGCTTCTCACCAGTGTGAATTCTCACGTGAAGTTTTAAATTATGTTTATAAGTGAAACATTTTCCACAGGCCCCACATGAGAAAGACTTCTCACCTGTGTGAGATCTCATGTGTTGAACTAAATGAGATTTATTCAAACAATTTCTTCCACAAGTGCCACAAGTGATAACTTTCTCACCCGTGTGAAATCTCATGTGAACAGTTAAACTTTGCTTTTGAGTGAAACTTTTTCCACAGGTCTCACATGAGAAAGGTTTCTCACCGGTGTGAACTCTGATGTGATTAACTAACTGAGATTTCCTCTGAAAACATTTTCCACAAGTTTCACAAGAGAAAGGTTTCTCACCTGTATGAATCGTCATATGAGCAAGTAACTGACATTTAGACACAAAATTTTTTCCACAGATTGTGCATGTGTAAGATTTCTCACCAAAGAAAATTCTCTTGTGTCTGTTTAAATTGCTGTTTAGATGGAAACGTTTTCCACAAGCTGCACAAGTGAACGGTTTTTCACCTGTATGAATTCTCATGTGATCAATTAAACGACTCTTGTGAGGGTAAAGTTTTCCACAGGTGGAACATTTGAAAAGTTTCTTAGCCGTGTGACTTTTCATGTGATTCATTAAGGTATTATTTCTAGAAAAGGTTTTATCACAAATTTGACAGGCATAGAGATTTTGGTCTGGTTGAGCTTTCATGTGCGTTTCTTGTTCTGAAGTCTCTGTTGAGTTTTTCTGCTGTTTGTTCAAATGTCATCAGTTTCCTGTTTCATCACAAGATGCTCTTCATCCTGACTGATGCAAAGTTGCTCCACTTCCTCTTTGATCTGCAGAGGTTCTGGTTCCTCTTGTTCCAGTTTCATCTGCAGAGGTTCTGGTTCCTCTTGTTCCAGTTTTATCTGCAGAGGTTCTGGTTCCTCTTGTTCCAGTTTTATCTGCAGAGGTTCTGGATGATCTTGATCTGAAGTGAAGTTTCTCTCTGGGTTTCTGAGCTCATTTAGATCCTCCTCCTCTTTGCACACACTGCATTGTGGGAGATCTGGACAAAAAAGTCAAAATTTGAGGTCACACAATGAACCCTTCAGTTTAACAAAAAACTAAAATGAAAATATTCTTCATCAGGGGGCGTGCTGTAGTAGCGCAACCTTCAATCCTTCACACGGACGTCCTGGGTTTGATTCCCAGACCTGACGATCTTTGCCGCATGTCTTTCCTTTCTACATTCCTGTCAGCCGTCTTTCATATAAGGGACACTAGGGCCCACAGAAACCCCCAGGAGGGGAAAATGTAAATATATCCATCAGCAAACATTACAAAATGAAATCTCTTCCATCGTCTTTCAGAGAGATTGTTATTTACCTTATTTAGAATAAACAATGTCTGCATGTGGTTAATAAATTTACCGGCAATTAAACTTTAGTGCCGTCAAATGTGCCAACATTTGGAAATATGCAGTCTGGCTAGCTGACGTTAACTCCCCTTCAAGATTAGCTTCTCGCCAACAGGGACGTTACACCATATTCTGTGACCACTGCACATTGTGACTGTAGGAGGCGCTGTTGCAGGTTTACATCATACTTTGCTATTCTTATAGACACAGAATATGATGCGCTTATCAAATAATGGTCCCACACTGTAACTTACAGTAAAGTACTAAATATTTAAACTGAACCGTCTCTATTAATTCTGCTTGCTAAGTCAATATCTGACCATTAGTATTATGACATTTCTTTTTAGTTAAATGAAACGGCCCTTTAAATAGCTTTACATAGTGTTATAGTCAAGACCACTAAGCAGAGACCAAGACCAGCCACCACATGACAATAAAATGTGAAATATTAGCAAAAGTGCTAATCAAATTGGTCTGAAAGATCCACAACCAATATTATCAATTCAAACTCTTTGTTCTACTTTGCTCTGTGCTACAATCCATGGAAATCTCATGGCATCCCTCAAAGATAACACCCTGGGCGGTTGCCCATATTTCTCATGTCAGAAGCCACCATTGTCTGCACTATTAAACATAGCAATTAAAGCAATGCACTAGTGGTAAACAACGCTCCATCATGAACACAGACCAAGGAGCAACAAGCAGAAATAACCAAACACTGTGACAGTTCTCACTTTTTCTCCTGCTGCATGAAGCCAGGCAGCACAGAACTATCACAGAGCAATGAGCATGCTCTGTGTGCTCTGGTTTTATTGATTCACCAATTAAATTAATATCAATGTATACAATCAATTAAAATAATGACAGCTACTGCAGCTGTTTCGTACCTATCCGGTGCAAGATGATCTTGGGCATCCGGGTAAAATCCATCAGTCTGCGCTGATCGTCCATCTCTTCCTCCATCTTAACGTTGATTTCTTTCCACTCTGTGAATGTTTCTTCAGCAGGAGTTTCCTGCTGCTTGATAAACTCTCTCTGAGGCTGAACTGAAGACATTTTTACTGAAAACACGGAAATATTTAACTAAACTACAAAACAGTCTTCAAGAGGAAAAGTAAAGCCAGACATTTGCTCTGTTTTTATTTTCACGTGTTTCACTGTTGCTGTGCTGAAGAAACTGGAAGTGATTATTAGTTTGGCTTTAAATTTTCTGCTGAGTCTCTTCTTTTAAAGTCTGGAGGGCTGATGCCCTGAAACCTTTAGCTGAGCCTCTGCTGCACCACCTGAATAGAGTAATTATGTCATTAAGGCTCTGCAGATCTGATCCACACAAGGAGGAGCTAATTAGGGTGATTTCATTGCAGTGTTTTGTACCTGTGGCTCATCTAAACACGTCAGGTCATCTTGAGGACTGGAGTTTGACACTGTGGTTTAGTTACAATAGATCAGTCTGGAGAAAACACTGATGATGTTTTGTTGTTCTTGCAATAACTAATAAAATCCTGATTCTGTGAAAGTCACATATATATTTTCTATTTTTATAAAGATATTTTTAGATAAGTATGAAGTTAACCAGGATGCTTTTATTGTTCTGGTGGTTTAAATATAAAGCCTTTTATTAATATTTAGAGGTAGATTTATTTAATCTTCCTAATTTTACTTTAATAATTGCTGCACTTTTAGCTGCTGTTCAATCTGCCAGGTTTCTGCAACCTGGATCTCTCTGGTGACTCAAGAGGCTCTTTGGCTCATTTATTATATCAAATTATAAAATATTGATCTGTCGTTTTGTTTCATTCTTTTTTAAGTGTCGTCATGAAACCGATCACATTGGCCTTGTGGTAAATTTGGCCTCTAAACCAAACTCCTTATTGGTATCAATATTTTCAGTAATACTGTTTAAAATACCAGAATATTCACATGACTGTTATACTTTTGTCAGTCTGAGGAGACACTGAATATTGGATGAGGTGTTATGATCAGTTACTCAGTAATTCACCAAATACTTCAAAAGAAAATACACAGGAAGAACATTGTTCCAGCAGGAATATTAAATAAATAGAATGATAAACCCTGACCTTTACTATTATATAAGATCAAAATATAGTTTATGTTCCATGACTCCTTCACTTCTAACTCACCAGTTTAAGTATTGAAGGTTGTTTAAAATGATTGATTGTACTTGCTTTGAATTTTAAAGTTTTGATTATTTAGGTTCATTCTTTGTTAAATTATGGCTCATTTTGTTTTAGCTCTTATTTGTATAAATATAGAACTCAGTCTGTTAAGTGTTGAATGAAAAGAATATCGACTTTATTAGAATGTATGCAACGTTGAGGAAGAGATGATCTCTGTGGACTGCTGCTGTTTATGTATATGAAGGTTTTTCTGATTTACTTTTTGTTTAAACAGGTTTTATTTCAGCCTCTATAATTATGTAAATCTAGTCTTTCACACAGTTTTCTACTAAACAGGAAAAAAGAAAAAGATCAGCATTATAATAGTTTATTTCTAAAATTATACAAATAGTTTCAATCTGAAATTCAATTCATATCATCAATACATTTTCTAAGCAGGAAAATTATTAAAACCATGTCAAAGAAATGCATCCATTTCTACAAATCATTGAAATAAAATAAATAAGTACAAAGAATAAAAACACAATAAAGTTTCCAACATTTTAGAAGTCTAAATCTCAAAGCATTTAAAGTCATCGTTTCTTTAGAGACAATCTCTCCCTCAGTCTGATTAAATAAAATAGAAATATAAAACTGCCAGAATAAAATCCAAGTCAGTTGCAATTACTCCACTTCCAAAACAGCAACTTACTGAGAATCTTGAGGTTCACATTGTGCCATCAAACCTGTGCGAGTTCTCATGTGAACAGTTACATTTGTTTTGAGTGAACCTTTTTCTACTGAATCTACAAAATAAAAGCTCCCAACCCACGTGAATCTTCATGTGATGACTTAAACTGGATCTATACACAAAACATTTTCTTCGCTTTTCACTAAGGGTGCAGACATGACATTGTGAGCTGGTCTAAAGTCAAACCTCACAGCAGAGAACAGAACAGTGGCTGAGGTCAATAACATTGAGGAATCAGATCAGCTTCATATGGATGTATCTGCTGATCACCAATGTCCCAAAATTAAGAAAATCAACATTTATTAATCAGCCAGCTGATAAATTAATGCAAGCTACTTCTCACCAGTCGGTATTCTGTTGTGAGATGTTAAGTGCTGTTTTTGAGTGAAACGTTTTCCACAGATCACACATGAGAAAGGCTTCTCAACTGTGTGAGATCTCCTGTGACGATTTAAACTTATTTTATAAGGGAAACTTTTCCCACAAATCACACATGAGAAAGGCTTCTCCCCTGTGTGAGTTCTCATGTGAGCAGTTAAGCTGGTTTTATGAGTGAAACTTTTTCCACAAATCTCACATGAGAAAGGCTTCTCACCAGTGTGAATTCTCACGTGAATTTTTAAACATTTTTTGTAAGTGAAACATTTTCCACAGGCCCCACATGAGAAAGACTTCTCACCTGTGTGAGATCTCATGTGTTGAACTAAATGAGATTTATTCAAACAATTTCTTCCACAAGTGCCACAAGTGATAACCTTCTCACCCATGTGAAATCTCATGTGAACAGTTAAACTTTGCTTTTGAGTGAAACTTTTTCCACAGGTCTCACATGAGAAAGGTTTCTCACCGGTGTGAACTCTGATGTGATTAACTAACTGAGATTTCCTCTGAAAACATTTTCCACAAGTTTCACAAGAGAAAGGTTTCTCACCTGTATGAATCGTCATATGAGCAAGTAACTGACATTTAGACACAAAAGTTTTTCCACATATTGTGCATGTGTAAGATTTCTCACCAAAGAAAAATTCTCTTGTTTGTTTAAAGAGTCGTTTAGATGAAAACGTTTTCCACAAGCTGCACAAGTGAACGGTTTTTCACCTGTATGAATTCTCATGTGATCAATTAAACGACTCTTGTGAGGGTAAAGTTTTCCACAGGTGGAACATTTGAAAAGTTTCTTAGCCGTGTGACTTTTCATGTGATTCATCAAGGTATTATTTCTAGAAAAGGTTTTATCACAAATTTGACAGGCATAGAGATTTTGGTCTGGTTGAGCTTTCATGTGCGTTTTGTTCTGAAGTCTCTGTTGAGTTTTTCTGCTGTTTGTTCAAAATGTCATCAGTTTCCTGTTTCATCACAAGATGCTCTTCATCCTGACTGATGCAAAGTTGCTCCTCTTCCTCTTTGATCTGCAGAGGTCTGGTTCCTCTTGTTCCAGTTTTATCTGCAGAGGTTCTGGTTCCTCTTGTTCCAGTTTTATCTGCAGAGGTTCTGGTTCCTCTTGTTCCAGTTTTTATCTGCAGAGGTTCTGGTTCCTCTTGTTCCAGTTTTATCTGCAGAGGGTCTGGTTCCTCTTGTTCCAGTTTCATCTGCAGAGGTTCTGGTCCTCTTGTTCCAGTTTTATCTGCAGAGGTTCTGGTTCCTCTTGTTTCCAGTTTCATCTGCAGAGGTTCTGGATCCTCTTGTTCCCGTTTCATCTGCAGAGGTTCTGGTTCCTCTTGTTCCAGTTTTTATCTGCAGAGTTCTGGATGATCTTGATCTGAAGTGAAGTGTCTCTCTATGTTTCTGAGCTCATTTAGATCCTCCTCCTCTTTGCACACACTGCATTGTGGGAGATCTGGACAAAAAAAGTCAAAATGTGAGGTCACACAATGAACCCTTCAGTTTAACAAAAACTAAAATGAAAATATTCTTCATCAGGGGCGTGCTGTAGTAGCGCAACCTTCAATCTCCACACGGACGTCCTGGGTTTGATTCCCAGACCTGACGATCTTTGCCGCATGTCTTTCCTTTCTACATTCCTGTCAGCCTTCTTTCATATAAGGGACACTAGAGCCCACAGAAACCCCAGGAGGGGAAATGTAAATATATCCATCAGCAAACATTACAAAATGAAATCTCTTCCATCGTCTTTCAGAGAGATTGTTATTTACCTTATTTAGAATAAACAATGTCTGCATGTGGTTAATAAATTTACCGGCAATTAAACTTTAGTGCCGTCAAATGTGCCAACATTTGGAAATATGCAGTCTGGCTAGCTGACGTTAACTCCCCTTCAAGATTAGCTTCTCGCCAACAGGGACGTTACACCATATTCTGTGACCACTGCACATTGTGACTGTAGGAGGCGCTGTTGCAGGTTTACATCATACTTTGCTATTCTTATAGACACAGAATATGATGGCGCTTATCAAATAATGGTCCCACACTGTAACTTACAGTAAAGTACTAAATATTTAAACTGAACCGTCTCTATTAACTCTGCTTGCTAAGTCAATATCTGACCAGTATTATACATTTCTTTTTAGTTAAATGAAACGGCCTTTAAATAGCTTTACATAGTGTTATAGTCAAGACCACCTAAGCAGAGACCAAGACCAGCCACCACATGACAATAAAATGTGAAATATTAGCAAAAGTGCTAATCAAATTGGTCTGAAAGATCCACAACCAATATTATCAATTCAAACTCTTTGTTCTACTTTGCTCTGTGCTACAATCCATGGAAATCTCATGCATCCTCAAAGATAACACCCTGGGCGGTTGCCCATATTTCTCATGTCAGAAGCCACCATTGTCTGCACTATTAAACATAGCAATTAAAGCAATGCACTAGTGGTAAACAACGCTCCATCATGAACACAGACCAAGGAGCAACAAGCAGAAATAACCAAACACTGTGACAGTTCTCACTTTTTCTCCTGCTGCATGAAGCCAGGCAGCACAGAACTATCACAGAGCAATGAGCATGCTCTGTGTGCTCTGGTTTTATTGATTCACCAATTAAATTAATATCAATGTATACAATCAATTAAAATAATGACAGCTACTGCAGCTGTTTCGTACCTATCCGGTGCAAGATGATCTTGGGCATCCGGGTAAAATCCATCAGTCTCCGCTGATCGTCCATCTTCCTCCTCCATCTTAACGTTGATTTCTTTCCACTCTGTGAATGTTTCTTCAGCAGGAGTTTCCTGCTGCTTGATAAACTCTCTCTGAGGCTGAACTGAAGACATTTTTACTGAAAACACGGAAATATTTAACTAAACTACAAAACAGTCTTCAAGAGGAAAAGTAAAGCCAGACATTTGCTCTGTTTTTATTTTTCACGTGTTTCACTGTTGCCGTGCTGAAGAAACTGGAAGTGATTATTAGTTGGCTTTAAATTTTCTGCTGAGTCTCTTCTTTTAAAGTCCTGGAGGGCTGATGCCCTGAAACCTTTAGCTGAGCCTCTGCTGCACCACCTGAATAGAGTAATTATGTCATTAAGGCTCTGCAGATCTGATCCACACAAGGAGGAGCTAATTAGGGTGATTTCATTGCAGTGTTTGTACCTGTGGCTCATCTAAACACGTCAGGTCACCTTGAGGACTGGAGTTTGACACCTGTGGTTTAGTTACAATAGATCAGTCTGGAGAAAACACTGATGATGTTTTGTTGTTCTTGCAATAACTAATAAAATCCTGATTCTGTGAAAGTCACATATAATTTTCTATTTTTATAAAGATATTTTTAGATAAGTATGAAGTTAACCAGGATGCTTTTAATGTTCTGGTGGTTTATATAAAGCCTTTTATTAATATTTAGATGTAGATTTATTTAACCTTCCTAATTTTACTTTAATAAATTGCTGCACTTTTAGCTGCTGTTCAATCTGCCAGGTTTCTGCAACCTAGATCTCTCTGGTGACTCAAGAGGCTCTTTGGCTCATTTATTATATCAAATTATAAAATATTGATCTGTCGTTTTGTTTCATTCTTTTTTAAGTGTCGTCATGAAACCGATCACATTGGCCCTTGTGGTAAATTTGGCCTCTAAACCAAACTCCTTATTGGTATCAATATTTCAGTAATACTCTTTAAAATACCAGAATATTCACATGACTGTTATACTTTTGTCAGTCTGAGGAGACACTGAATATTGGATGAGGTGTTATGATCAGTTACTCAGTAATTCACCAAATACTTCAAAAGAAAATACACAGGAAGAACATTGTTCCAGCAGGAATATTAAATAAATAGAATGATAAACCTGACCTTTACTATTATTAAGATCAAAATATAGTTTATGTTCCATGACTCCTTCACTTCTAACTCACCAGTTTAAGTATTGAAGGTTGTTTAAAATGATTGATTGTACTTGCTTTGAATTTTAAAGTTTTGATTATTTAGGTTCATTCTTTGTTAAATTATGGCTCATTTTGTTTTAGCTCTTATTTGTATAAATATAGAACTCAGTCTGTTAAGTGTTGAATGAAAAGAATATCGACTTTATTAGAATGTATGCAACGTTGAGGAAGAGATGATCTCTGTGGACTGCTGCTGTTTATGTATATGAAGGTTTTCCTGATTTACTTTTTGTTTTAAACAGGTTTTATTCCAGCCTCTATAATTATGTAAATCTAGTCTTTCACACAGTTTTCTACTAAACAGGAAAAAAGAAAAAGATCAGCATTATAATAGTTTATTTTCTAAAATTATACAAATAGTTTCAATCTGAAATTCAATTCATATCATCAATACATTTTCTAAGCAGGAAAATTATTAAAACCATGTCAAAGAAATGCATCCATTTCTACAAATCATTGAAATAAAATAAATAAGTACAAAGAATAAAAACACAATAAAGTTTCCAACATTTTAGAAGTCTAAATCTCAAAGCATTTAAAGTCATCGTTTCTTTAGAGACAATCTCTCCCTCAGTCTGATTAAATAAAATAGAAATATAAAACTGCCAGAATAAAATCCAAGCAGTTGCAATTACTCCACTTCCAAACAGCAACTTACTGAGAATCTTGAGGTTCACATTGTGCCATCAAACCTGTGCGAGTTCTCATGTGAACAGTTACATTTGTTTTGAGTGAACCTTTTTCTACAAAATAAAAGCTTCCAACCCACGTGAATCTTCATGTGATGACTTAAACTGGATCTATACACAAAACATTTTCCCCGCTTTTCACTAAGGGTGCAGACATGACATGGTGAGCTGGTCTAATAGTCAAACCTCACAGCAGAGAACAGAACAGTGGCTGAGGTCAATAACATTGAGGAATCAGATCAGCTTCATATGCATGTATCTGCTGATCACCAATGTCCCAAAATTAAGAAAATCAACATTTATTAATCAGCCAGCTGATAAATTAATGCAAGCTACTTCTCACCAGTGTGTATTCTGTTGTGAGATGTTAAATGCTGTTTTTGAGTGAAACGTTTTCCACAGATCACACATGAGAAAGGCTTCTCACTGTGTGAGATCTCCTGTGACGATTTAAACTTTTTTATAAGGGAAACTTTTCCCACAAATCACACATGAGAAGGCTTCTCACTTGTGTGAGTTCCATGTGATTTAGTTAATGAGATGAGCAAAAACTTTTCCACAAATCTCGCATGAGAAAGGCTTCTCACCAGTGTGAATTCTCACGTGAATTTTTAAACATTTTGTAAGTGAAACATTTTCCACACCCACATGAGAAAGACTTCTCACCTGTGTGAGATCTCATGTGTCGAACTAAATGAGATTTATTCAAACAATTTCTTCCACAAGTGCCACAAGTGATAACCTCTCACCCGTGTGAAATCTCATGTGAACAGTTAAACTTTGCTTTTGAGGGAAACTTTTCCACAGGTCTCACATGAGAAAGGTTTCTCACCGTGTGAACTCTGATGTGATTAACTAACTGAGATTTCCTCTGAAAACATTTTCCACAAGTTTCACAGAGAAAGGTTTCTCACCTGTATGAATCGTCATATGAGCAAGTAACTGACATTTAGACACAAAATTTTTTCCACAGATTGTGCATGTGTAAGATTTCTCACCAAGAAAATTCTCTTGTGTCTGTTTAAATTGCTGTTTAGATGAAACGTTTTCCACAAGCTGCACAAGTGAACGGTTTTTTCACCTGTATGAATTCTCATGTGATCAATTAAACGACTCTTGTGAGGTAAAGTTTTTCCACAGGTGGAACATTTGAAAAGTTTCTTAGCCGTGTGACTTTTCATGTGATTCATCAAGGTATTATTTCTAGAAAAGGTTTTATCACAAATTTGACAGGCTAGAGATTTTTGGTCTGGTTGAGCTTTCATGTGCGTTTCTTGTTCTGAAGTCTCTGTTGATTTTTTCTGCTGTTTGTTCAAAATGTCCATCAGTTTCCTGTTTCATCACAAGATGCTCTTCATCCTGACTGATGCAAAGTTGCTCCTCTTCCTCTTTGATCTGCAGAGGTTCTGTTTCCTCTTGTTCCAGTTTTATCTGCAGAGGTTCTGGTTCCTCTTGTTTCAGTTTATCTGCAGAGGGTCTGGTTCCTCTTGTTCCAGTTTCATCTGCAGAGGTTCTGGTTCCCTCTTGTTCCAGTTTTTATCTGCAGAGGTTCTGGTTCCTCTTGTTCCAGTTTTATCTGCAGAGGTTCTGGATGATCTTGATCTGAAGTGAAGTGTCCTCTCTGGGTTCTGAGCTCATTTAGATCCTCCTCCTCTTTGCACACACTGCATTGTGGGAGATCTGGACAAAAAAAGTCAAAATGTGAGGTCACACAATGAACCCTTCAGTTTAACAAAAACTAAATGAAAATATTCTTCATCAGGGGGCGTGCTGTAGTAGCGCAACCTTCAATCCTCCACACGGACGTCATGGGTTTGATTCCCAGACCTGACGATCTTTGCCGCATGTCTTTCCTTACTACATTCCTGTCAGCCTTCTTTCATATAAGGGACACTAGAGCCCACAGAAACCCCAGGAGGGGGAAATGTAATATATCCATCAGCAAACATTACAAAATGAAATCTCTTCCATCGTCTTTCAGAGAGATTGTTATTTACCTTATTTAGAATAAACCAATGTCTGCATGTGGTTAATAATTTACCGGCAATTAAACTTTAGTGCCGTCAAATGTGCCAACATTTGGAAATATGCATCTGCTAGCTGACGTTAACTCCCCTTCAAGATTAGCTTCTCGCCAACAGGACGTTACACCATATTCTGTGACCACTGCACATTGTGACTGTAGGAGGCGTGTTGCAGGTTTACATCATACTTTGCTATTCTTATAGACACAGAATATGATGGCGCTTATCAAATAATGGTCCCACACTGTAACTTACAGTAAAGTACTAAATTTTAAACTGAACCGTCTCTATTAACTCTGCTTGCTAAGTCAATATCTGACCATTAGTATTATGACATTTCTTTTTAGTTAAATGAAACGGCCCTTTAAATAGCTTTACATAGTGTTATAGTCAAGACCACCTAAGCAGAGACCAAGACCAGCCCCACATGACAATAAAATGTGAAATATTAGCAAAAGTGCTAATCAAATTGGTCTGAAAGATCCATATTCCCATAAAAACAAACCAATCTAACCAATATTATCAATTCAAACTCTTGTTCTACTTTGCTCTGTGCTACAATCCATGGAAATCTCATGCCATACCTCAAAGATAACACCCTGGCGTTGCCCATATTTCTCATGTCAGAAGCCACCATTGTCTGCACTATTAAACATAGCAATTAAAGCAATGCACTAGTGTAAACAACGCTCCATCATGAACACAGACCAGGAGCAACAAGCAGAAATAACCAAACACTGTGACAGTTCTCACTTTTTCTCCTGCTGCATGAAGCCAGGCAGCACAGAACTATCACGAGCAAGGAGCATGCTCTGTGTGCTCTGTTTTATTGATTCACCAATTAAATTAATATCAATGTATACAATCAATTAAAATAATGACAGCTACTGCAGCTGTTTTCGTACCTATCCGGTGCAAGATGATCTTGGGTATCCGGGTAAAATCCATCAGTCTGCGCTGATCGTCCATCTCTTCCTCCATCTTAACGTTGATTTCTTTCCACTCTGTGAATGTTTCTTCAGCAGGAGTTTCCTGCTGCTTGATAAACTCTCTCTGAGGCTGAACTGAAGACATTTTTACTGAAAACACGGAAATATTTAACTAAACTACAAAACAGTCTTCAAGAGGAAAAGTAAAGCCAGACATTTGCTCTGTTTTTTATTTTTCACGTGTTTCACTGTTGCCGTGCTGAAGAAACTGGAAGTGATTATTAGTTTGGCTTTAAATTTTCTGCTGAGTCTCTTCTTTTAAAGTCCTGGAGGGCTGATGCCCTGAAACCTTTAGCTGAGCCTCTGCTGCACCACCTGAATAGAGTAATTATGTCATTAAGGCTCTGCAGATCTGATCCACACAAGGAGGAGCTAATTAGGGTGATTTCATTGCAGTGTTTTGTACCTGTGGCTCATCTAAACACGTCAGGTCACCTTGAGGACTGGAGTTTGACACCTGTGGTTTAGTTACAATAGATCAGTCTGGAGAAAACACTGATGATGTTTTGTTGTTCTTGCAATAACTAATAAAATCCTGATTCTGTGAAAGTCACATATAAATTTTCTATTTTTATAAAGATATTTTTAGATAAGTATGAAGTTAACCAGGATGCTTTTATTGTTCTGGTGGTTTAAATATAAAGCCTTTTATTAATATTTAGAGGTAATTTATTTAACCTTCCTAATTTTACTTTAATAAATTGCTGCACTTTTAGCTGCTGTTCAATCTGCCAGTTCTGCAACCTGGATCTCTCTGGTGACTCAAGAGGCTCTTTGGCTCATTTATTATATCAAATTATAAAATATTGATCTGTCGTTTTGTTTCATTCTTTTTAAGTGTCGTCATGAAACCGATCACATTGGCCCTTGTGGTAAATTTGGCCTCTAAACCAAACTCCTTATTGGTATCAATATTTTCAGTAATACTCGTTAAATACCAGAATATTCACATGACTGTTATACTTTTGTCAGTCTGAGGACACACTGAATATTGGATGAGGTGTTATGATCAGTTACTCAGTAATTCACCAATACTTCAAAAGAAAATACACAGGAAGAACATTGTTCCAGCAGGAATATTAATAAATAGAATGATAAACCCTGACCTTTACTATTATATAAGATCAAAATATAGTTTATGTTTCATGACTCCTTCACTTCTAACTCACCAGTTTAAGTATTGAAGGTTGTTTAAAATGATTGATTGTACTTGCTTTGAATTTTAAAGTTTTGATTATTTAGGTTCATTCTTTGTTAAATTATGGCTCATTTTGTTTTAGCTCTTATTTGTATAAATATAGAACTCAGTCTGTTAAGTGTTGAATGAAAAGAATATCGACTTTATTAGAATGTATGCAACGTTGAGGAAGAGATGATCTCTGTGGACTGCTGCTGTTTATGTATATGAAGGTTTTCCTGATTTACTTTTTGTTTTAAACAGGTTTTATTCCAGCCTCTATAATTGTGTAAATCTAGTCTTTCACACAGTTTTCTACTAAACAGGAAAAAAGAAAAAGATCACATTATAATAGTTTATTTTCTAAAATTATACAAATAGTTTCAATCTGAAATTCAATTCATATCAATACATTTTCTAAGCAGGAAAATTATTTAAACCATGTCAAAGAAATGCATCCATTTCTACAAATCATTGAAATAAAATAAATAAGTACAAAGAATAAAAACACAATAAAGTTTTCCAACATTTTAGAAGTCTAAATCTCAAAGCATTTAAAGTCATCATTTCTTTAGAGACAATCTCTCCCTCATTCTGATTAAATAAAATAGAAATATAAAACTGCCAGAATAAAATCCAAGTCAGTTGCAATTACTCCACTTCCAACAGCAACTTACTGAGAATCTTGAGGTTCACATTGTGCCATCAAACCTGTGCGAGTTCTCATGTGAACAGTTACATTTGTTTTGAGTGAACCTTTTTCTACTGAATCTACAAAATAAAAGCTCCCAACCCGTGTGAATCTTCATGTGATGACTTAAGCTGGATTTATACACAAAACATTTTCCTCGCTTTTCACTAAGGGTGCAGACATGACATGGTGAGCTGGTCTAATAGTCAAACCTCACAGCAGAGAACAGAACAGTGGCTGAGGTCAATAACATTGAGGAATCAGATCAGCTTCACATGCATGTATCTGCTGATCACCAATGTCCCAAAATTAAGAAAATCAACATTTATTAATCAGCCAGTTGATAAATTAATGCAAGCTACTTCTCACCAGTGTGTATTCTGTTGTGAGATGTTAAGTGCTGTTTTTGAGTGAAACGTTTTCCACAGATCACACATGAGAAAGGCTTCTCCCCTGTGTGAGTTCTCATGTGAGAATTTAAACTTCTTTATAAGGGAAACATTTCCCACAAGTTCCACATAAGAACGGCTTCTCACCTGTATGAGTCATCATGTGAGCAGTTAAGCTGGTTTTATGAGTGAAACTTTTCCCACAAATCCCACATGAGAAAGGCTTCTCACTTGTATGAGTTCTCCTGTGACGATTTAAACTGTTTTTATAAGGGAAACTTTTCCCACAAATCCCACATGAGAAAGGCTTCTCACTTGTGTGAGTTCTCATGTGATTTAGTAAATCAGACCTAAAAGCAAAACTTTTCCCACATGCCCCACATGAGAAAGGTTTTTCTCCCCTGTGTGAGTTCTCATGTGAGAATTTAAACTTATTTTATAAGGGAAACATTTCCCACAAGTTCCACATAAGAACGGCTTCTCACCTGTATGAGTTACCATGTGAGCAGTTAAGCTGATTTTATGAGTGAAACTTTTTCCACAAATCTCGCATGAGAAAGGCTTCTCACCAGTGTGAATTCTCACGTGAAGTTTTAAACTTTTTTTGTAAGTGAAACATTTTCCACAGGCCCCACATGAGAAAGACTTCTCACCTGTGTGAGATCTCATGTGAACAGTTACATTTTGCTTTTGAGTGAAACTTTTTCCACAGGTCTCACATGAGAAAGGTTTCTCACCGGTGTGAACTCTGATGTGATTAACTAACTGAGATTTCCTCTGAAAACATTTTCCACAAGTTTCACAAGAGAAAGGTTTTCTCACCTGTATGAATCGTCATATGAGCAAGTAACTGACATTTAGACACAAAATTTTTTCCACAGATTGTGCATGGTAAGATTTCTCACCAAAGAAAATTCTCTTGTGTCTTTTAAATTGCTGTTTAGATGGAAAACGTTTTCCACAAGCTGCACAAGTGAACGGTTTTTCACCTGTATGAATTCTCATGTGATCAATTAAACGACTCTTGTGAGGGTAAAGTTTTCCACAGGTGGAACATTTGAAAAGTTTCTTAGCCATGTGACTTTTCATGTGATTCATTAAGGTATTATTTCTAGAAAAGGTTTTATCACAAATTTGACAGGCATAGAGATTTTGGTCTGGTTGAGCTTTCATGTGCGTTTCTTGTTCTAGAGTCTCTGTTGAGTTTTTCTGCTGTTTGTTCAAAATGTCATCAGTTTCCTGTTTCATCACAAGATGCTCTTCATCCTGACTGATGCAAAGTTGCTCCTCTTCCTCTTTGATCTGCAGAGGTTCTGGTTCCTCTTGTTCCAGTTTTATCTGCAGAGGTTCTGGATCCTCTTGTTCTAGTTTCATCTGCAGAGTTCTGGTTCCTCTTGTTCCAGTTTATCTGCAGAGGTTCTGGTTCCTCTTGTTCCAGTTTCATCTGCAGAGGTTCTGGTTCCTCTTGTTCCAGTTTTATCTGCAGAGGTTCTGGTTCCTCTTGTTCCAGTTTCATCTGCAGAGGTTCTGGTTCCTCTTGTTCCAGTTTTATCTGCAGAGGTTCTGGTTCCTCTGTTTCCAGTTTCATCTGCAGAGGTTCTGGATCCTCTTGTTCCAGTTTTATCTGCAGAGGTTCTGGTTCCTCTTGTTCCAGTTTTATCTGCAGAGGTTCTGGATGATCTTGATCTGAAGTGAAGTTTCTCTCTGGGTTTCTGAGCTCATTTAGATCCTCCTCCTCTTTGCACACACTGCATTGTGGAGATCTGGACAAAAAAAGTCAAAATGTGAGGTCACACAATGAACCATTCAGTTTAACAAAAACTAAAATGAAAATATTCTTCATCAGGGGGCGTGCTGTAGTAGCGCAACCTTCAATCCTCCACACGGACGTCCTGGTTTGATTCCCAGACCTGACGATATTTGCCGCATGTCTTTCCTTCTACATTCCTGTCAGCCTTCTTTCATATAAGGGACACTAGAGCCCACAGAAACCCCCAGGAGGGGAAAATGTAAATATATCCATCAGCAAACATTACAAAATGAAATCTCTTCCATCGTCTTTCAGAGAGATTGTTATTTACCTTATTTAGAATAAACAATGTCTGCATGTGGTTAATAAATTTACCGGCAATTAAACTTTAGTGCCGTCAATGTGCCAACATTTGGAAATATGCAGTCTGGCTAGCTGACGTTAACTCCCCTTCAAGATTAGCTTCTCGCCAACAGGGACGTTACACCATATTCTGTGACCACTGCACATTGTGACTGTAGGAGGCGCTGTTGCAGGTTTACATCATACTTTGCTATTCTTATAGACACAGAATATGATGGCGCTTATCAATAATGGTCCCACACTGTAACTTACAGTAAAGTACTAAATATTTAAACTGAACCGTCTCTATTAACTCTGCTTGCTAAGTCAATATCTGACCATTAGTATTATGACATTTCTTTTTAGTTAAATGAAACGGCCCTTTAAATAGCTTTACATAGTGTTATAGTCAAGACCACCTAAGCAGAGACCAAGACCAGCCACCACATGACAATAAAATGTGAAATATTAGCAAAAGTGCTAATCAAATTGGTCTGAAAGATCCACAACCAATATTATCAATTCAAACTCTTTGTTCTACTTTGCTCTGTGCTACAATCCATGGAAATCTCATGTCATACCTCAAACATAACACCCTGGGCGGTTGCCCCATATCTCATGTCAGAAGCCACCATTGTCTGCACTATTAAACATAGCAATTAAAGCAATGCACTAGTGGTAAACAACGCTCCATCATGAACACAGACCAAGGAGCAACAAGCAGAAATAACCAAACACTGTGACAGTTCTCACTTTTTTCTCCTGCTGCATGAAGCCAGGCAGCACAGAACTATCACAGAGCAATGAGCATGCTCTGTGTGCTCTGGTTTTATTGATTCACCAATTAAATTAATATCAATGTATACAATCAATTAAAATAATGACAGCTACTGCAGCTGTTTCGTACCTATCCGGTGCAAGATGATCTTGGGCATCCGGGTAAAATCCATCAGTCTGCGCTGATCGTCCATCTCTTCCTCCATCTTAACGTTGATTTCTTTCCACTCTGTGAATGTTTCTTCAGCAGGAGTTTCCTGCTGCTTGATAAACTCTCTCTGAGGCTGAACTGAAGACATTTTTACTGAAAACACGGAAATATTTAACTAAACTGCAAAACAGTCTTCAAGAGGAAAAGTAAAGCCAGACATTTGCTCTGTTTTTATTTTTCACGTGTTTCACTGTTGCCGTGCTGTAGAAACTGGAAGTGATTATTAGTTTGGCTTTAAATTTCTGCTGAGTCTCTTCTTTTAAAGTCCTGGAGGGCTGATGCCCTGAAACCTTTAGCTGAGCCTCTGCTGCACCACCTGAATAGAGTAATTATGTCATTAAGGCTCTGCAGATCTGATCCACACAAGGAGGAGCTAATTAGGGTGATTTCATTGCAGTGTTTTGTACCTGTGGCTCATCTAAACACGTCAGGTCACCTTGAGGACTGGAGTTTGACACCTGTGGTTTAGTTACAATAGATCAGTCTGGAGAAACACTGATGATGTTTTGTTGTTCTTGCAATAACTAATAAAATCCTGATACTGTGAAAGTCACATATATATTTTCTATTTTTATAAAGATATTTTTAGATAAGTATGAAGTTAACCAGGATGCTTTTATTGTTCTGGTGGTTTAAATATAAAGCCTTTATTAATATTTAGAGGTAGATTTATTTAACCTTCCTAATTTTACTTTAATAAATTGCTGCACTTTTAGCTGCTGTTCAATCTGCCAGGTTTCTGCAACCTGGATCTCTCTGGTGACTCAAGAGGCTCTTTGGCTCATTTATTATATCAAATTATAAAATATTGATCTGTCGTTTTGTTTTATTCCTTTTTAAGTGTCGTCATGAAACCGATCACATTGGCCCTTGTGGTAAATTTGGCCTCTAAACCAAACTCCTTATTGGTATCAATATTTTCAGTAATACTCTTTAAAATACCAGAATATTCACATGACTGTTATACTTTTGTCAGTCTGAGGAGACACTGAATATTGGATGAGGTGTTATGATCAGTTACTCAGTAATTCACCAAATACTTCAAAAGAAAATACACAGGAAGAACATTGTTCCAGCAGGAATATTAAATAAATAGAATGATAAACCCTGACCTTTACTATTATATAAGATCAAAATATAGTTTATGTTCCATGACTACTTCACTTCTAACTCACCAGTTTAAGTATTGAAGGTGTTTAAAATGATTGATTGTACTTGCTTTGAATTTTAAAGTTTTGATTATTTAGGTTCATTCTTTGTTAAATTATGGCTCATTTTGTTTTAGCTCTTATTTGTATAAATATAGAACTCAGTCTGTTAAGTGTTGAATGAAAAGAATATCGACTTTATTAGAATGTATGCAACGTTGAGGAAGAGATGATCTCTGTGGACTGCTGCTGTTTATGTATATGAAGGTTTTTCTGATTTACTTTTTGTTTTAAACAGGTTTTATTCCAGCCTCTATAATTGTGTAAATCTAGTCTTTCACACAATTTTCTACTAAACAGGAAAAAAGAAAAAGATCAGCATTATAATAGTTTATTTCTAAAATTATACAAATAGTTTCAATCTGAAATTCAATTCATATCATCATTACATTTTCTAAGCAGGAAAATTATTAAAACCATGTCAAAGAAATGCATCCATTTCTACAAATCATTGAAATAAAATAAATAAGTACAAAGAATAAAAACACAATAAAGTTTCCAACATTTTAGAAGTCTAAATCTCAAAGCATTTAAAGTCATCGTTTCTTTAGAGACAATCTCTCCCTCAGTCTGATTAAATAAAATAGAAATATAAAACTGCCAGAATAAAATCCAAGTCAGTTGCAATTACTCCACTTCCAAACAGCAACTTACTGAGAATCTTGAGGTTCACATTGTGCCATCAAACCTGTGCGAGTTCTCATGTGAACAGTTACATTTGTTCTGAGTGAACCTTTTTCTACTGAATCTACAAAATAAAAGCTCCCAACCCGTGTGAATCTTCATGTGATGACTTAAACTGGATCTATACACAAAACATTTTCCCCGCTTTTCACTAAGGGTGCAGACATGACATGGTGAGCTGGTCTAATAGTCAAACCTCACAGCAGAGAACAGAACAGTGGCTGAGGTCAATAACATTGAGGAATCAGATCAGCTTCACATGCATGTATCTGCTGATCACCAATGTCCCAAAATTAAGAAAATCAACATTTATTAATCAGCCAGCTGATAAATTAATGCAAGCTACTTCTCACCAGTGTGTATTCTGTTGTGAGATGTTAAGTGCTGTTTTTGAGTGAAACGTTTTCCACAGATCACACATGAGAAAGGCTTCTCACTTGTGTGAGTTCTCCTGTGACGATTTAAACTTTTTTTATAAGGGAAACTTTTCCCACAAATCACACATGAGAAAGGCTTCTCACTTGTGTGAGTTCTCATGTGATTTAGTAAATCAGACCTAAAAGCAAAACTTTTCCCACATGCCCCACATGAGAAAGGTTTCTCCCCTGTGTGAGTTCTCATGTGAGAATTTAAACTTCTTTTATAAGGGAAACATTTCCCACAAGTTCCACATAAGAACGGCTTCTCACCTGTATGAGTCATCATGTGAGCAGTTAAGCTGATTTTATGAGTGAAACTTTTTCCACAAATCTCGCATGAGAAAGGCTTCTCACCAGTGTGAATTCTCACGTGAAGTTTTAAACTTTTTTTATAAGTGAAACATTTTCCACAGGCCCCACATGAGAAAGACTTCTCACCTGTGTGAGATCTCATGTGTTGAACTAAATGAGATTTATTCAAACAATTTCTTCCACAAGTGCCACAAGTGATAACCTTCTCACCCCTGTGAAATCTCATGTGAACAGTTAAACTTTGCTTTTGAGTGAAACTTTTTCCACAGGTCTCACATGAGAAAGGTTTCTCACCGGTGTGAACTCTGATGTGATTAACTAACTGAGATTTCCTCTGAAAACATTTTCCACAAGTTTCACAAGAGAAAGGTTTCTCACCTGTATGAATCGTCATATGAGCAAGTAACTTACATTTAGACACAAAATCTTTTCCACAGATTGTGCATGTGTAAGATTTCTCACCAAAGAAAATTCTCTTGTGTCTGTTTAAAGAGTCGTTTAGATGGAAACGTTTTCCACAAGCTGCACAAGTGAACGGTTTTTCACCTGTATGAATTCTCATGTGATCAATTAAACGACTCTTGTGAGGGTAAAGTTTTCCACAGGTGGAACATTTGAAAAGTTTCTTAGCCGTGTGACTTTTCATGTGATTCATCAAGGTATTATTTCTAGAAAAGGTTTTATCACAAATTTGACAGGCATAGAGATTTTGGTCTGGTTGAGCTTTCATGTGCGTTTCTTGTTCCGAAGTCTCTGTTGAGTTTTTCTGCTGTTTGTTCAAAATGTCATCAGTTTCCTGTTTCATCACAAGATGCTCTTCATCCTGACTGATGCAAAGTTGCTCCTCTTCCTCTTTGATCCGCAGAGGTTCTGGTTCCTCTTGTTCCAGTTTTATCTGCAGAGGTTCTGGTTCCTCTTGTTCCAGTTTCATCTGCAGAGGTTCTGGTCCTCTTGTTCCAGTTTTATCTGCAGAGGTTCTGGTTCCTCTTGTTCCAGTTTTATCTGCAGAGGTTCTGGTTCCTTGTTCCAGTTTCATATGCAGAGGTTCTGGTTCCTCTTGTTCCAGTTTCATCTGCAGAGGTTCTGGTTCCTCTTGTTCCAGTTTCATCTGCAGAGGTTCTGGTTCCTCTTGTTCCAGTTTCATCTGCAGAGGTTCTGGATCCTCTTGTTCCCGTTTCTTCTGCAGAGGTTCTGGATCCTCTTGTTCCCGTTTCTTCTGCAGAGGTTCTGGTTCCTCTTGTTCCAGTTTTATCTGCAGAGGTTCTGGATGATCTTGATCTGAAGTGAAGTGTCTCTGGGTTTCTGAGCTCATTTAGATCCTCCTCCTCTTTGCACACACTGCATTGTGGGAGATCTGGACAAAAAAAGTCAAAATGTGAGGTCACACAATGAACCCTTCAGTTTAACAAAAACTAAAATGAAAATATTCTTCATCAGGGGGCGTGCTGTAGTAGCGCAACCTTCAATCCTCCGCACGGACGTCCTGGGTTTGATTACCAGACCTGACGATATTTGCCGCATGTCTTTCCTTTCTACATTCCTGTCAGCCTTCTTTCATATAAGGGACACTAGAGCCCACAGAAACCCCCAGGAGGGGAAAATGTAAATATATCCATCAGCAAACATTACAAAATGAAATCTCTTCCATCGTCTTTCAGAGAGATTGTCATTTACCTTATTTAGAATAAACCATGTCTGCATGTGGTTAATAAATTTACCGGCAATTAAACTTTAGTGCCGTCAAATGTGCCAACATTTGGAAATATGCAGTCTGGCTAGCTGACGTTAACTCCCCTTCAAGATTAGCTTCTCGCCAACAGGGACGTTACACCATATTCTGTGACCACTGCACATTGTGACTGTAGGAGGCGCTGTTAGAGGTTTACATCATACTTTGCTATTCTTATAGACACAGAATATGATGGCGCTTATCAAATAATGGTCCCACACTGTAACTTACAGTAAAGTACTAAATATTTAAACTGAACCGTCTCTATTAACTCTGCTTGCTAAGTCAATATCTGACCATTAGTATTATAACATTTCTTTTTAGTTAAATGAAACGGCCCTTTAAATAGCTTTACATAGTGTTATAGTCAAGACCACCTAAGCAGAGACCAAGACCAGCCACCACATGACAATAAAATGTGAAATATTAGCAAAAGTGCTAATCAAATTGGTCTGAAAGATCCACAACCAATATTATCAATTCAAACTCTTTGTTCTACTTTGCTCTGTGCTACAATCCATGGAAATCTCATGCCATACCTCAAAGATAACACCCTGGCAGTTGCCCATATTTCTCATGTCAGAAGCCACCATTGTCTGCACTATTAAACATAGCAATTAAAGCAATGCACTAGTGGTAAACAACGCTCCATCATGAACACAGACCAAGGAGCAACAAGCAGAAATAACCAAACACTGTGACAGTTCTCACTTTTTCTCCTGCTGCATGAAACCAGCAGCACAGAACTATCACAGAGCAATGAGCATGCTCTGTGTGCTCTGGTTTTATTGATTCACCAATTAAATTAATATCAATGTATACAATCAATTAAAATAATGAAAGCTGCTGCAGCTGTTTCGTACCTATCCGGTGCAAGATGATCTTGGGTATCCGGGTAAAATCCATCAGTCTGCGCTGATCGTCCATCTCTTCCTCCATCTTAACGTTGATTTCTTTCCACTCTGTGAATGTTTCTTCAGCAGGAGTTTCTGCTGCTTGATAAACTCTCTCTGAGGCTGAACTGAAGACATTTTTACTGAAAACACGGAAATATTTAACTATACTACAAAACAGTCTTCAAGAGGAAAAGTAAAGCCAGACATTTGCTCTGTTTTTATTTTTCACGTGTTTCACTGTTGCCGTGCTGAAGAAACTGGAAGTGATTATTAGTTTGGCTTTAAATTTTCTGCTGAGTCTCTTCTTTTAAAGTCCTGGAGGGCTGATGCCCTGAAACCTTTAGCTGAGCCTCTGCTGCACCACCTGAATAGAGTAATTATGTCATTAAGGCTCTGCAGATCTGATCCACACAAGGAGGAGCTAATTATGGTGATTTCATTGCAGTGTTTTGTACCTGTGGCTCATCTAAACACGTCAGGTCACCTTGAGGACTGGAGTTTGACACCTGTGGTTTAGTTACAATAGATCAGTCTGGAGAAAACACTGATGATGTTTTGTTGTTCTTGCAATAACTAATAAAATCCTGATTCTGTGAAAGTCAATATAAATTTTCTTTTTTTATAAAGATATTTTTAGATAAGTATGAAGTTAACCAGGAAGCTTTTATTGTTCTGGTGGTTTAAATATAAAGCCTTTTATTAATATTAGAGGTAGATTATTTAACCTTCCTAATTTTACTTTAATAAATTGCTGCACTTTTAGCTGCTGTTCAATCTGCCAGGTTTCTGCAACCTGGATCTCTCTGGTGACTCAAGAGGCTCTTTGGCTCATTTATTATATCAAATTATAAAATATGATCTGTCGTTTTGTTTCATTCTTTTTTAAGTGTCGTCATGAAACCGATCACATTGGCCCTTGTGGTAAATTTGGCCTCTAAACCAAACTCCTTATTGGTATCAATATTTTCAGTAATACTCTTTAAAATACCAGAATATTCACATGACTGTTATACTTTTGTCAGTCTGAGGAGACACTGAATATTGGATGAGGTGTTATGATCAGTTACTCAGTAATTCACTAAATACTTCAAAAGAAAATACACAGGAAGAACATTGTTCCAGCAGGAATATTAAATAAATAGAATGATAAACCCTGACCTTTACTATTATATAAGATCAAAAATATAGTTTATGTTCCATGACTACTTCACTTCTAACTCACCAGTTTAAGTATTGAAGGTTGTTTAAAATGATTGATTGTACTTGCTTTGAATTTTAAAGTTTTGATTATTTAGGTTCATTCTTTGTTAAATTATGGCTCATTTTGTTTTAGCTCTTATTTGTATAAATATAGAACTCAGTCTGTTAAGTGTTGAATGAAAAGAATATCGACTTTATTAGAATGTATGCAACGTTGAGGAAGAGATGATCTCTGTGGACTGCTGCTGTTTATGTATATGAAGGTTTTTCTGATTTACTTTTGTTTTAAACAGGTTTTATTCCAGCCTCTATAATTATGTAAATCTAGTCTTTCACACAATTTTCTACTAAACAGGAAAAAAGAAAAAGATCAGCATTATAATAGTTTATTTTCTAAAATTATACAAATAGTTTCAATCTGAAATTCAATTCATATCATCAATACATTTTCTAAGCAGGAAAATTATTAAAACCATGTCAAGAAATGCATCCATTTCTACAAATCATTGAAATAAAATAAATAAGTACAAAGAATAAAAACACAATAAAGTTTCCAACATTTTAGAAGTCTAAATCTCAAAGCATTTAAAGTCATCGTTTCTTTAGAGACAATCTCTCCCTCAGTCTGATTAAATAAAATAGAAATATAAAACTGCCAGAATAAAATCCAAGTCAGTTGCAATTACTCCACTTCCAAACAGCAACTTACTGAGAATCTTGAGGTTCACATTGTGCCATCAAACCTGTGCGAGTTCTCATGTGAACAGTTACATTTGTTCTGAGTGAACCTTTTTCTACTGAATCTACAAAATAAAAGCTTCCAACCCTTGTGAATCTTCATGTGATGACTTGAAACTGGATCTATACACAAAACATTTTCCTCGCTTTTCACTAAGGGTGGAGACATGACATGGTGAGCTGGTCTAATAGTCAAACCTCACAGCAGAGAACAGAACAGTGGCTGAGGTCAATAACATTGAGGAATCAGATCAGCTTCACATGCATGTATCTGCTGATCACCAATGTCCCAAAATTAAGAAAATCAACATTTATTAATCAGCCAGCTGATAAATTAATGCAAGCTACTTCTCACCAGTGTGTATTCTGTTGTGAGATGTTAAGTGCTGTTTTTGAGTGAAACGTTTTCCACAGATCACACATGAGAAAGGCTTCTCACCTGTGTGAGATCTCCTGTGACGATTTAAACTTTTTTTATAAGGGAAACTTTTCCCACAAATCCCACATGAGAAATGCTTCTCACTTGTATGAGTTCTCCTGTGACGATTTAAACTTTTTTTATAAGGGAAACTTTTCCCACAAATCCCACATGAGAAAGGCTTCTCACTTGTGTGAGTTCTCATGTGATTTAGTAAATGAGACCTAAAAGCAAAACTTTTCCCACATGCCCCACATGAGAAAGGTTTCTCCCCTGTGTGAGTTCTCATGTGATAATTTAAACTTATTTTATAAGGGAAACATTTCCCACAAGTTCCACATAAGAACGGCTTCTCACCTGTATGAGTTACCATGTGAGCAGTTAAGCTGATTTTATGAGTGAAACTTTTTCCACAAATCTCACATGAGAAAGGCTTCTCACCAGTGTGAATTCTCACGTGAAGTTTTAAACTATGTTTATAAGTGAAACATTTCCACAGGCCCCACATGAGAAAGACTTCTCACCTGTGTGAGATCTCATGTGTTGAACTAAATGAGATTTATTCAAACAATTTCTTCCAAGTGGCACAAGTGATAACCTTCTCACCCGTGTGAAATCTCATGTGAACAGTTAAACTTTGCTTTTGAGTGAAACTTTTTCCACAGGTCTCACATGAGAAAGGTTTCTCACCGGTGTGAACTCTGATGTGATTAACTAACTGAGATTTCCTCTGAAAACATTTTCCACAAGTTTCACAAGAGAAAGGTTTCTCACCTGTATGAATCGTCATATGAGCAAGTAACTGACATTTAGACACAAAATCTTTTCCACAGATTGTGCATGTGTAAGATTTCTCACAAAGAAATTCTCTTGTGTCTGTTTAAAGAGTCGTTTAGATAGAAACGTTTTCCACAAGCTGCACAAGTGAACGGTTTTTCACCTGTATGAATTCTCATGTGATCAATTAAATGACTCTTGTGAGGGTAAAGTTTTCCACAGGTGGAACATTTGAAAAGTTTCTTAGCCGTGTGACTTTTCATGTGATTCATCAAGGTATTATTTCTAGAAAAGGTTTTATCACAAATTTGACAGGCATAGAGATTTTGGTCTGGTTGAGCTTTCATGTGCATTTCTTGTTCTGAAGTCTCTGTTGAGTTTTTCTGCTGTTTGTTCAAAATGTCATCAGTTTCCTGTTTCATCACAAGATGCTCTCATCCTGACTGATGCAAAGTTGCTCCTCTTCCTCTTTGATCTGCAGAGGTTCTGGTTCCTCTTGTTCCAGTTTCATCTGCAGAGATTCTGGTTCCTCTTGTTCCAGTTTTATCTGCAGAGGTTCTGGTTCCTCTTGTTCCAGTTTATCTGCAGAGGTTCTGGTTCCTCTTGATCCAGTTTCATCTGTAGAGGTTCTGGTTCCTCTTGTTCCAGTTTCATCTGCAGAGGTTCTGGTTCCTCTTGTTCCAGTTTCATCTGCAGAGGTTCTGGTTCCTCTTGTTCCAGTTTTATCTGCAGAGGTTCTGGTTCCTCTTGTTCCAGTTTATCTGCAGAGGTTCTGGTTCCTCTTGTTCCAGTTTTATCTGCAGAGGTTCTGGTTCCTCTTGTTCCAGTTTTATCTGCAGAGGTTCTGGTTCCTCTTGTTCCAGTTTTATCTGCAGAGGTTCTGGTTCCTCTTGTTCCAGTTTTATCTGCAGAGGTTCTGGATGATCTTGATCTGAAGTGAAGTTTCTCTCTGGGTTTCTGAGCTCATTTAGATCCTCCTCCTCTTTGAACACACTGCATTGTGGGAGATCTGGACAAAAAAAGTCAAAATGTGAGGTCACACAATGAACCCTTCAGTTTAACAAAAACTAAAATGAAAATATTCTTCATCAGGGACGTGCTGTAGTAGCGCAACCTTCAATCCTCCACACGGACGTCCTGGGTTTGATTCCCAGACCTGACGATATTTGCCGCATGTCTTTCCTTTCTACATTCCTGTCAGCCTTCTTTCATATAAGGGACACTAGAGCCCACAGAAACCCCAAGGAGGGGAAAATGTAAATATATCCATCAGCAAACATTACAAAATGAAATCTCTTCCATCGTCTTTCAGAGAGATTGTTATTTACCTTATTTGGAATAAACAATGTCTGCATGTGGTTAATAAATTTACCGGCAATTAAACTTTAGTGCCGTCAAATGTGCCAACATTTGGAAATATGCAGTCTGGCTAGCTGACGTTAACTCCCCTTCAAGATTAGCTTCTCGCCAACAGGGACGTTACACCATATTCTGTGACCACTGCACATTGTGACTGTAGGAGGCGCTGTTGCAGGTTTACATCATACTTTGCTATTCTTATAGACACAGAATATGATGGCGCTTATCAAATAATGGTCCCACACTGTAACTTACAGTAAAGTACTAAATATTTAAACTGAACCGTCTCATTAACTCTGCTTGCTAAGTCAATATCTGACCATTAGTATTATGACATTCTTTTTAGTTAAATGAAACGGCCCTTTAAATAGCTTTACATAGTGTTATAGTCAAGACCACCTAAGCAGAGACCAAGACCAGCCACCACATGACAATAAAATGTGAAATATTAGCAAAAGTGCTAATCAAATTGGTCTGAAAGATTCACATTCCCATAAAAACAAACCAATCTAACCAATATTATCAATTCAAACTCTTTGTTCTACTTTGCTCTGTGCTACAATCCATGGAAATCTCATGCCATACCTCAAAGATAACACCCTGGGCAGTTGCCCATATTTCTCATGTCAGAAGCCACCATTGTCTGCACTATTAAACATAGCAATTAAAGCAATGCACTAGTGGTAAACAACGCTCCATCATGAACACAGACCAAGGAGCAACAAGCAGAAATAACCAAACACTGTGACAGTTCTCACTTTTTCTCCTGCTGCATGAAGCCAGGCAGCACAGAACTATCACAGAGCAAGGAGCATGCTCTGTGTGCTCTGGTTTTATTGATTCACCAATTAAATTAATATCAATGTATACAATCAATTAAAATAATGACAGCTACTGCAGCTGTTTCGTACCTATCCGGTGCAAGATGATCTTGGGTATCCGGGTAAAATCCATCAGTCTGCGCTGATCGTCCATCTCTTCCTCCATCTTAACGTTGATTCTTTCCACTCTGTGAATGTTTCTTCAGCAGGAGTTTCCTGCTGCTTGATAAACTCTCTCTGAGGCTGAACTGAAGACATTTTTACTGAAAACACAGAAATATTTAACTAAACTACAAAACAGTCTTCAAGAGGAAAAGTAAAGCCAGACATTTGCTCTGTTTTTATTTTTCACGTGTTTCACTGTTGCCGTGCTGAAGAAACTGGAAGTGATTATTAGTTTGGCATTAAATTTTCTGCTGAGTCTCTTCTTTTAAAGTCCTGGAGGGCTGATGCCCTGAAACCTTTAGCTGAGCCTCTGCTGCACCACCTGAATAGAGTAATTATGTCATTAAGGCTCTGCAGATCTGATCCACACAAGGAGGAGCTAATTATGGTGATTTCATTGCAGTGTTTTGTACCTGTGGCTCATCTAAACACGTCAGGTCACCTTGAGGACTGGAGTTTGACACCTGTGGTTTAATTACAATAGATCAGTCTGGAGAAAACACTGATGAAGTTTTGTTGTTCTTGCAATAACTAATAAAATCCTGATTCTGTGAAAGTCACATATAAATTTCTATTTTTATAAAGATATTTTTAGATAAGTATGAAGTTAACCAGGATGCTTTTATTGTTCTGGTGGTTTAAATATAAAGCCTTTTATTAATATTTAGAGGTAGATTTATTTAACCTTCCTAATTTTACTTTAATAAATTGCTGCACTTTTAGCTGCTGTTCAATCTGCCAGGTTTCTGCAACCTGGATCTCTCTGGTGACTCAAGAGGCTCTTTGGCTCATTTATTATATCAAATTATAAAATATTGATCTGTCGTTTTGTTTCATTCTTTTTTAAGTGTCGTCATGAAACCGATCACATTGGCCCTTGTGGTAAATTTGGCCTCTAAACCAAACTCCTTATTGGTATCAATATTTTCAGTAATACTCTTTAAAATACCAGAATATTCACATAACTGTTATACTTTTGTCAGTCTGAGGAGACACTGAATATTGGATGAGGTGTTATGATCAGTTACTCAGTAATTCACCAAATACTTCAAAAAAAATACACAGGAAGAACATTGTTCCAGCAGGAATATTAAATAAATAGAATGATAAACCCTGACCTTTACTATTATATAAGATCATAATATAGTTTATGTTCCATGACTCCTTCACTTCTAACTCACCAGTTTAAGTATTGAAGGTGGTTTAAAATGATTGATTGTACTTGCTTTGAATTTTAAAGTTTTGATTATTTAGGTTCATTCTTTGTTAAATTATGGCTCATTTTGTTTTAGCTCTTATTTGTATAAATATAGAACTCAGTCTGTTAAGTGTTGAATGAAAAGAATATCGACTTTATTAGAATGTATGCAACGTTGAGGAAGAGATGATCTCTGTGGACTGCTGCTGTTTATGTATATGAAGGTTTTCCTGATTTACTTTTGTTTTAAACAGGTTTTATTTCAGCCTCTATAATTATGTAAATCTAGACTTTCACACAGTTTTCTACTAAACAGGAAAAAAGAAAAAGATCAGCATTATAATAGTTTATTTTCTAAAATTATATAAATAGTTTCAATCTGAAATTCAATTCATATCATCAATACATTTTCTAAGCAGGAAAATTATTTAAACCATGTCAAAGAAATGCATCCATTTCTACAAATCATTGAAATAAAATAAATAAGTACAAAGAATAAAAACACAATAAAGTTTCCAACATTTTAGAAGTCTAAATCTCAAAGCATTTAAAGTCATTGTTTCTTTAGAGACAATCTCTCCTTCAGTCTGATTAAATAAAATAGAAATAGAAAACTGCCAGAATAAAATCCAAGCCAGTTGCAATTACTCCACTTCCAAACAGCAACTTACTGAGAATCTTGAGGTTCACATTGTGCCATCAAACCTGTGCGAGTTCTCATGTGAACAGTTACATTTGTTCTGAGTGAAACTTTTCTACTGAATCTACAAAATAAAAGCTCCCAACCCGTGTGAATCTTCATGTGATGACTTGAACTGGATCTATACACAAAACATTTCCTCGCTTTTCACTAAGGGTGCAGACATGACATGGTGAGCTGGTCTAATAGTCAAACCTCACAGCAGAGAACAGAACAGTGGCTGAGGTCAATAACATTGAGGAATCAGATCAGCTTCATATGGATGTATCTGCTGATCACCAATGTCCCAAAATTAAGAATATTAACATTTATTAATCAGCCAGCTGATAAATTAATGCAAGCTACTTCTCACCAGTGTGTATTCTGTTGTGAGATGTTAAGTGCTGTTTTTGAGTGAAACGTTTTCCACAGATCACACATGAGAAAGGCTTCTCAACTGTGTGAGATCTCCTGTGACGATTTAAACTTATTTTATAAAGGAAACTTTTCCCACAAGTTCCACATAAGAACGGCTTCTCACCTGTATGAGTTACCATGTGAGCAGTTAAGCTGATTTTATGAGTGAAACTTTTTCCACAAATCTCGCATGAGAAAGGCTTCTCACCAGTGTGAATTCTCATGTGAAGTTTTAAACTATTTTATAAGTGAAACATTTTCCACAGGCCCCACATGAGAAAGACTTCTCACCTGTGTGAGATCTCATGTGTTGAACTAAATGAGATTTATTCAAACAATTTCTTCCACAAGTGCCACAAGTGATAACCTTCTCACCCGTGTGAAATCTCATGTGAACAGTTAAACTTTGCTTTTGAGTGAAACTTTTTCCACAGGTCTCACATGAGAAAGGTTTCTCACCGGTGTGAACTTGATGTGATTAACTAACTGATATTTCCTCTGAAAACATTTTCCACAAGTTTCACAAGAGAAAGGTTTCTCACCTGTATGAATCGTCATATGAGCAAGTAACTGACATTTAGACACAAAATTTTTTCCACAGATTGTGCATGTGTAAGATTTCTCGCCAAAGAAAATTCTCTTGTGTCTGTTTAAAGAGTCATTTAGATGGAAACATTTTCCACAAGCTGCACAAGTGAACGGTTTTTCACCTGTATGAATTCTCATGTGATCAATTAAATGACTCTTGTGAGGGTAACGTTTTCCACAGGTGGAACATTTGAAAAGTTTCTTAGCCGTGTGACTTTTCATGTGATTCATCAAGGTATTATTTCTAGAAAAGGTTTTATCACAAATTTGACAGGCATAGAGATTTTGGTCTGGTTGAGCTTTCATGTGCGTTTCTTGTTCTGAAGTCTCTGTTGAGTTTTTCTGCTGTTTGTTCAAAATGTCATCAGTTTCCTGTTTCATCACAAGATGCTCTTCATCCTGACTGATGCAAAGTTGCTCCTCTTCCTCTTTGATCTGCAGAGGTTCTGGTTCCTCTTGTTCCAGTTTATCTGCAGAGGTTCTGGTTCCTCTTGTTCCAGTTTCATCTGCAGAGGTTCTGGTTCCTCTTGTTCCAGTTTTATCTGCAGAGGTTCTGGTTCCTCTTGTTCCAGTTTTATCTGCAGAGGTTCTGGTTCCTCTTGTTCTAGTTTCATCTGCAGAGGTTCTGGTTCCTCTTGTTCCAGTTTTATCTGCAGAGGTTCTGGTTCCTCTTGTTCCAGTTTTATCTGCAGAGGTTCTGGTTCCTCTTTTTCCCGTTTCATCTGCAGAGGTTCTGGTTCCTCTTGTTCCAGTTTTATCTGCAGAGGTTCTGGATGATCTTGATCTGAAGTGAAGTTTCTCTCTGGGTTTCTGAGCTCATTTAGATCCTCCTCCTCTTTGCACACACTGCATTGTGGGAGATCTGAACAAAAAAAATTCAAAATGTGAGGTCACACAATGAACCTTCAGTTTAACAAAAACTAAAATGAAAATATTCTTCATCAGGGGGCGTGCTGTAGTAGCGCAACCTTCAATCCTCCACACGGACGTCCTGGGTTTGATTCCCAGACCTGACGATATTTGCCGCATGTCTTTCCTTACTACATTCCTGTCAGCCTTCTTTCATATAAGGGACACTAGAGCCCACAGAAACCCCCAGGAGGGGGAAATGTAAATATATCCATCAGCAAACATTACAAAATGAAATCTCTTCCATCGTCTTTCAGAGAGATTGTTATTTACCTTATTTAGAATAAACAATGTCTGCATGTGGTTAATAAATTTACCGGCAATTAAACTTTAGTGCCGTCAAATGTGCCAACATTTGGAAATATGCAGTCTGGCTAGCTGACGTTAACTCCCCTTCAAGATTAGCTTCTCGCCAACAGGGACGTTACACCATATTCTGTGACCACTGCACATTGTGACTGTAGGAGGCGCTGTTGCAGGTTTACATCATACTTTGCTATTCTTATAGACACAGAATATGATGGCCGCTTATCAAATAATGATCCCACACTGTAACTTACAGTAAAGTACTAAATATTTAAACTGAACCGTCTCTATTAACTCTGCTTGCTAAGTCAATATCTGACCATTAGTATTATGACATTCTTTTTAGTTAAATGAAACGGCCCTTTAAATAGCTTTACATAGTGTTATAGTCAAGACCACCTAAGCAGAGACCAAGACCAGCCACCACATGACAATAAAATGTGAAATATTAGCAAAAGTGCTAATCAAATTGGTCTGAAAGATCCACATTCCCATAAAAACAAACCAATCTAACCAATATTATCAATTCAAACTCTTTGTTCTACTTTGCTCTGTGCTACAATCCATGGAAATCTCATGCCATCCCTCAAAGATAACACCCTGGGCGGTTGCCCATATTTCTCATGTCAGAAGCCACCATTGTCTGCACTATTAAACATAGCAATTAAAGCAATGCACTAGTGGTAAACAACGCTCCATCATGAACACAGACCAAGGAGCAACAAGCAGAAATAACCAAACACTGTGACAGTTCTCACTTTTTCTCCTGCTGCATGAAGCCAGGCAGCACAGAACTATCACAGAGCAATGAGCATGCTCTGTGTGCTCTGGTTTTATTGATTCACCAATTAAATTAATAACAATGTATACAATCAATTAAAATAATGACAGCTACTGCAGCTGTTTCGTACCTATCTGGTGCAAGATGATCTTGGGTATCCGGGTAAAATCCATCAGTCTGCGCTGATCGTCCATCTCTTCCTCCATCTTAACGTTGATTTCTTTCCACTCTGTGAATGTTTCTTCAGCAGGAGTTTCCTGCTGCTTGATAAACTCTCTCTGAGGCTGAACTGAAGACATTTTTACTGAAAACACGGAAATATTTAACTAAACTACAAAACAGTCTTCAAGAGGAAAAGTAAAGCCAGACATTTGCTCTGTTTTATTTTTCACGTGTTTCACTGTTGCTGTGCTGAAGAAACTGGAAGTGATTATTAGTTTGGCTTTAAATTTTCTGCTGAGTCTCTTCTTTTAAAGTCCTGGAGGGCTGATGCCCTGAAACCTTTAGCTGAGCCTCTGCTGCACCACCTGAATAGAGTAATTATGTCATTAAGGCTCTGCAGATCTGATCCACACAAGGAGGAGCTAATTAGGGTGATTTCATTGCAGTGTTTTGTACCTGTGGCTCATCTAAACACGTCAGGTCACCTTGAGGACTG
Organism: Poeciliopsis prolifica; assembly: GCF_027474105.1. Classification (NCBI taxonomy): domain Eukaryota; kingdom Metazoa; phylum Chordata; class Actinopteri; order Cyprinodontiformes; family Poeciliidae; genus Poeciliopsis; species Poeciliopsis prolifica. The sequence continues at coordinate 23,058,719 of NW_026562377.1, forward strand.
GAGTTTGACACCTGTGGTTTAGTTACAATAGATCAGTCTGGAGAAAACACTGATGATGTTTTGTTGTTCTTGCAATAACTAATAAAATCCTGATTCTGTGAAAGTCACATAAATTTTCTATTTTTATAAAGATATTTTTAGATAAGTATGAAGTTAACCAGGATGCTTTTATTGTTCTGGTGGTTTAAATATAAAGCCTTTTATTAATATTTAGAGGTAGATTTATTTAACCTTCCTAATTTTACTTTAATAAATTGCTGCACTTTTAGCTGCTGTTCAATCTGCCAGGTTTCTGCAACCTGGATCTCTCTGGTGACTCAAGAGGCTCTTTGGCTCATTTATTATATCAAATTATAAAATATTGATCTGTCGTTTTGTTTCATTTTTTTAAGTGTCGTCATGAAACCGATCACATTGGCCCTTGTGGTAAATTTGGCCTCTAAACCAAACTCCTTATTGGTATCAATATTTTCAGTAATACTCTTTAAAATACCAGAATATTCACATGACTGTTATACTTTTGTCAGTCTGAGGAGACACTGAATATTGGATGAGGTGTTATGATCAGTTACTCAGTAATTCACCAAATACTTCAAAAGAAAATACACAGGAAGAACATTGTTCCAGCAGGAATATTAAATAAATAGAATGATAAACCTGACCTTTACTATTATATAAGATCATAATATAGTTTATGTTCCATGACTCCTTCACTTCTAACTCACCAGTTTAAGTATTGAAGGTTGTTTAAAATGATTGATTGTACTTGCTTTGAATTTTAAAGTTTTGATTATTTAGGTTCATTCTTTGTTAAATTATGGCTCATTTTGTTTTAGCTCTTATGTATAAATATAGAACTCAGTCTGTTAAGTGTTGAATGAAAAGAATATCGACTTATTAGAAATGTATGCAACGTTGAGGAAGAGATGATCTCTGTGGACTGCTGCTGTTTATGTATATGAAGGTTTTTCTGATTTACTTTTTGTTTTAAACAGGTTTTATTCCAGCCTCTATAATTATGTAAATCTAGTCTTTCACACAATTTTCTACTAAACAGGAAAAAAGAAAAAGATCAGCATTATAATAGTTTATTTTCTAAAATTATACAAATAGTTTCAATCTGAAATTCAATTCATATCATCAATACATTTTCTAAGCAGGAAAATTATTAAAACCAGTCAAAGAAATGCATCCATTTCTAAACTATACCTTGACATTTTATCAAAATGTCAAGTATTTTATTTCAAATCATTGAAATAAAATAAATAAGTACAAAGAATAAAAACACAATAAAGTTTCCAACATTTTAGAAGTCTAAATCTCAAAGCATTTAAAGTCATCATTTCTTTAGAGACAATCTCTCCCTCATTCTGATTAAATAAAATAGAAATATAAAACTGCCAGAATAAAATCCAAGTCAGTTGCAATTACTCCACTTCCAAACAGCAACTTACTGAGAATCTTGAGGTTCACATTGTGCCATCAAACCTGTGCGAGTTCTCATGTGAACAGTTACATTTGTTTTGAGTGAACCTTTTTCTACTGAATCTACAAAATAAAAGCTTCCAACCCTTGTGAATCTTCATGCGATGACTTAAACTGGATCTATACACAAAACATTTTCCTCGCTTTTCACTAAGGGTGCAGACATGACATGGTGAGCTGGTCTAATAGTCAAACCTCACAGCAGAGAACAGAACAGTGGCTGAGGTCAATAACATTGAGGAATCAGATCAGCTTCACATGCATGTATCTGCTGATCACCAATGTCCCAAAATTAAGAAAATCAACATTTATTAATCAGCCAGCTGATAAATTAGTGCAAGCTACTTCTCACCAGTGTGTATTCTGTTGTGAGATGTTAAGTGCTGTTTTTGAGTGAAAACGTTTTACACAGATCACACATGAGAAAGGCTTCTCAACTGTGTGAGATCTCCTGTGACGATTTAAACTTATTTTATAAGGGAAACATTTCCCACAAGTTCCACATAAGAACGGCTTCTCACCTGTATGAGTTACCATGTGAGCAGTTAAGCTGGTTTTATGAGTGAAACTTTTTCCACAAATCTCACATGAGAAAGGCTTCTCACCAGTGTGAATTCTCACGTGAAGTTTTAAATTATGTTTATAAGTGAAACATTTTCCACAGGCCCCACATGAGAAAGACTTCTCACCTGTGTGAGATCTCATGTGTTGAACTAAATGAGATTTATTCAAACAATTTCTTCCACAAGTGCCACAAGTGATAACTTTCTCACCCGTGTGAAATCTCATGTGAACAGTTAAACTTTGCTTTGAGTGAAACTTTTTCCACAGGTCTCACATGAGAAAGGTTTCTCACCGGTGTGAACTCTGATGTGATTAACTAACTGAGATTTCCTCTGAAAAACATTTTCCACAAGTTTCACAAGAGAAAGGTTTCTCACCTGTATGAATCGTCATATGAGCAAGTAACTGACATTTAGACACAAATTTTTTCCACAGATTGTGCATGTGTAAGATTTCTCACCAAAGAAAATTCTCTTGTGTCTGTTTAAATTGCTGTTTAGATGGAAACGTTTTCCACAAGCTGCACAAGTGAACGGTTTCACCTGTATGAATTCTCATGTGATCAATTAAACGACTCTTGTGAGGGTAAAGTTTTCCACAGGTGGAACATTTGAAAAGTTTCTTAGCCGTGTGACTTTTCATGTGATTCATCAAGGTATTATTTCTAGAAAAGGTTTTATCACAAATTTGACAGGCATAGAGATTTTGGTCTGGTTGAGCTTTCATGTGCGTTTCTTGTTCTGAAGTCTCTGTTGAGTTTTTCTGCTGTTTGTTCAAAATGTCATCAGTTTCCTGTTTCATCACAAGATGCTCTTCATCCTGACTGATGCAAAGTTGCTCCACTTCCTCTTTGATCTGCAGAGGTTCTGGTTCCTCTTGTTCCAGTTTCATCTGCAGAGGTTCTGGTTCCTCTTGTTCCAGTTTTATCTGCAGAGGTTCTGGATGATCTTGATCTGAAGTGAAGTTTCTCTCTGGGTTTCTGAGCTCATTTAGATCCTCCTCCTCTTTGCACACACTGCATTGTGGGAGATCTGGACAAAAAAAGTCAAAATTTGAGGTCACACAATGAACCCTTCAGTTTAACAAAAACTAAAATGAAAATATTCTTCATCAGGGACGTGCTGTAGTAGCGCAACCTTCAATCCTTCACACGGACGTCCTGGGTTTGATTACCAGACCTGACGATCTTTGCCGCATGTCTTTCCTTTCTACATTCCTGTCAGCCTTCTTTCATATAAGGGACACTAGGGCCCACAGAAACCCCCAGGAGGGGAAAATGTAAATATATCCATCAGCAAACATTACAAAATGAAATCTCTTCCATCGTCTTTCAGAGAGATTGTTATTTACCTTATTTAGAATAAACAATGTCTGCATGTGGTTAATAAATTTACCGGCAATTAAACTTTAGTGCCGTCAAATATGCCAACATTTGGAAATATGCAGTCTGGCTAGCTGACGTTAACTCCCCTTCAAGATTAGCTTCTCGCCAACAGGGACGTTACACCATATTCTGTGACCACTGCACATTGTGACTGTAGGAGGCGCTGTTGCAGGTTTACATCATACTTTGCTATTCTTATAGACACAGAATATGATGGCGCTTATCAAATAATGGTCCCACACTGTAACTTACAGTAAAGTACTAAATATTTAAACTGAACCGTCTCTATTAATTCTGCTTGCTAAGTCAATATCTGACCATTAGTATTATGACATTTCTTTTTAGTTAAATGAAACGGCCCTTTAAATAGCTTTACATAGTGTTATAGTCAAGACCACCTAAGCAGAGACCAAGACCAGCCACCACATGACAATAAAATGTGAAATATTAGCAAAAGTGCTAATCAAATTGGTCTGAAAGATCCACAACCAAATTATCAATTCAAACTCTTTGTTCTACTTTGCTCTGTGCTACAATCCATGGAAATCTCATGCCATCCCTCAAAGATAACACCCTGGGCGGTTGCCCATATTTCTCATGTCAGAAGCCACCATTGTCTGCACTATTAAACATAGCAATTAAAGCAATGCACTAGTGGTAAACAACGCTCCATCATGAACACAGACCAAGGAGCAACAAGCAGAAATAACCAAACACTGTGACAGTTCTCACTTTTTCTCCTGCTGCATGAAGCCAGGCAGCACAGAACTATCACAGAGCAATGAGCATGCTCTGTGTGCTCTGGTTTTATTGATTCACCAATTAAATTAATATCAATGTATACAATCAATTAAAATAATGACAGCTACTGCAGCTGTTTCGTACCTATCCGGTGCAAGATGATCTTGGGCATCCGGGTAAAATCCATCAGTCTGCGTGATCGTCCATCTCTTCCTCCATCTTAACGTTGATTTCTTTCCACTCTGTGAATGTTTCTTCAGCAGGAGTTTCCTGCTGCTTGATAAACTCTCTCTGAGGCTGAACTGAAGACATTTTTACTGAAAACACGGAAATATTTAACTAAACTACAAAACAGTCTTCAAGAGGAAAAGTAAAGCCAGACATTTGCTCTGTTTTTTTTCACGTGTTTCACTGTGCTGCTGAAGAAACTGGAAGTGATTATTAGTTTGGCTTTAAATTTTCTGCTGAGTCTCTTCTTTTAAAGTCCTGGAGGGCTGATGCCCTGAAACCTTTAGCTGAGCCTCTGCTGCACCTGAATAGAGTAATTATGTCATTAAGGCTCTGCAGATCTGATCCACACAAGGAGGAGCTAATTAGGGTGATTTCATTGCAGTGTTTTGTACCTGTGGCTCATCTAAAACACGTCAGGTCACCTTGAGGACTGGAGTTTGACACCTGTGGTTTAGTTACAATAGATCAGTCTGGAGAAAACACTGATGATGTTTTGTTGTTCTTGCAATAACTAATAAAATCCTGATACTGTGAAAGTCACATATAAATTTTCTATTTTAAAAGATATTTTTAGATAAGTATGAAGTTAACCAGGATGCTTTTATTGTTCTGGTGGTTTAAATATAAAGCCTTTTATTAATATTTAGAGGTAGATTTATTTAATCTTCCTAATTTTACTTTAATAAATTGCTGCACTTTTAGCTGCTGTTCAATCTGCCAGGTTTCTGCAACCTGGATCTCTCTGGTGACTCAAGAGGCTCTTTGGCTCATTTATTATATCAAATTATAAAATATTGATCTGTCGTTTTGTTTCATTCTTTTTAAGTGTCGTCATGAAACCGATCACATTGGCCCTTGTGGTAAATTTGGCCTCTAAACCAAACTCCTTATTGGTATCAATATTTTCAGTAATACTGTTTAAAATACCAGAATATCCACATGACTGTTATACTTTTGTCAGTCTGAGGAGACACTGAATATTGGATGAGGTGTTATGATCAGTTACTCAGTAATTCACCAAATACTTCAAAAGAAAATACACAGGAAGAACATTGTTCCAGCAGGAATATTAAATAAATAGAATGATAAACCCTGACCTTTACTATTATATAAGATCAAAATATAGTTTATGTTCCATGACTACTTCACTTCTAACTCACCAGTTTAAGTATTGAAGGTTGTTTAAAATGATTGATTGTACTTGCTTTGAATTTTAAAGTTTTGATTATTTAGGTTCATTCTTTGTTAAATTATGGCTCATTTTGTTTTAGCTCTTATTTGTATAAATATAGAACTCAGTCTGTTAAGTGTTGAATGAAAAGAATATCGACTTTATTAGAATGTATGCAACGTTGAGGAAGAGATGATCTCTGTGGACTGCTGCTGTTTATGTATATGAAGGTTTTCCTGATTTACTTTTTGTTTTAAACAGGTTTTATTTCAGCCTCTATAATTATGTAAATCTAGTCTTTCACACAATTTTCTACTAAACAGGAAAAAAGAAAAAGATCAGCATTACAATAGTTTATTTTCTAAAATTATACAAATAGTTTCAATCTGAAATTCAATTCATATCATCAATACATTTTCTAAGCAGGAAAATTATTAAAACCATGTCAAAGAAATGCATCCATTTCTACAAATCATTGAAATAAAATAAATAAGTACAAAGAATAAAAACACAATAAAGTTTCCAACATTTTAGAAGTCTAAATCTCAAAGCATTTAAAGTCATCGTTTCTTTAGAGACAATCTCTCCCTCAGTCTGATTAAATAAAATAGAAATATAAAACTGCCAGAATAAAATCCAAGTCAGTTGCAATTACTCCACTTCCAAAACAGCAACTTACTGAGAATCTTGAGGTTCACATTGTGCCATCAAACCTGTGCGAGTTCTCATGTGAACAGTTACATTTGTTGAGTGAACCTTTTTCTACTGAACTACAAAATAAAAGCTTCCAACCCACGTGAATCTTCATGTGATGACTTAAACTGGATCTATACACAAAACATTTTCCTCGCTTTTCACTAAGGGGTGCAGACATGACATGTGAGCTGGTCTAATAGTCAAACCTCACAGCAGAGAACAGAACAGTGGCTGAGGTCAATAACATTGAGGAATCAGATCAGCTTCATATGGATGTATCTGCTGATCACCAATGTCCCAAAATTAAGAAAATCAACATTTATTAATCAGCCAGCTGATAAATTAATGCAAGCTACTTCTCACCAGTGTGTATTCTGTTGTGAGATGTTAAGTGCTGTTTTTGAGTGAAACGTTTTCCACAGATCACACATGAGAAAGGCTTCTCAACTGTGTGAGATCTCCTGTGACGATTTAAACTTATTTTAAGGGAAACTTTTCCCACAAATCACACATGAGAAAGGCTTCTCCCCTGTGTGAGTTCTCATGTGAGCAGTTAAGCTGGTTTTATGAGTGAAACTTTTTCCACAAATCACATGAGAAAGGCTTCTCACCAGTGTGAATTTCACGTGAATTTTTAAACATTTTTTGTAAGTGAAACATTTTCCACAGGCCCCACATGAGAAAGACTTCTCACCTGTGTGAGATCTCATGTGTTGAACTAAATGAGATTTATTCAAACAATTTCTTCCACAAGTGCCACAAGTGATAACCTTCTCACCCATGTGAAATCTCATGTGAACAGTTAAACTTTGCTTTTGAGTGAAACTTTTTCCACAGGTCTCACATGAGAAAGGTTTCTCACCGGTGTGAACTCTGATGTGATTAACTAACTGAGATTTCCTCTGAAAACATTTTCCACAAGTTTCACAAGAGAAAGGTTTCTCACCTGTATGAATCGTCATATGAGCAAGTAACTGACATTTAGACACAAAAGTTTTTCCACAGATTGTGCATGTGTAAGATTTCTCACCAAAGAAAATTCTTGTGTCTGTTTAAAGAGTCGTTTAGATGAAACGTTTTCCACAAGCTGCACAAGTGAACGGTTTTTCACCTGTATGAATTCTCATGTGATCAATTAAACGACTCTTTTGAGGGTAAAGTTTTCCACAGGTGGAACATTTGAAAAGTTTCTTAGCCGTGTGACTTTTCATGTGATTCATCAAGGTACTATTTCTAGAAAAGGTTTTATCACAAATTTGACAGGCATAGAGATTTTGGTCTGGTTGAGCTTTCATGTGCGTTTCTTGTTCTGAAGTCTCTGTTGAGTTTTTCTGCTGTTTGTTCAAAATGTCATCAGTTTCCTGTTTCATCACAAGATGCTCTTCATCCTGACTGATGCAAAGTTGCTCCTCTTCCTCTTTGATCTGCAGAGGTTCTGGTTCCTCTTGTTCCCGTTTCATCTGCAGAGGTTCTGGTTCCTCTTGTTCCAGTTTTATCTGTAGAGGTTCTGGTTCCTCTTGTTCCAGTTTCATCTGCAGAGGTTCTGGTTCCTCTTGTTCCAGTTTCATCTGCAGAGGTTCTGGTTCCTCTTGTTCCAGTTTCATCTGCAGAGGTTCTGGATCCTCTTGTTCCCGTTTCATCTGCAGAGGTTCTGGTTCCTCTTGTTCCAGTTTTATCTGCAGAGGTTCTGGTTCCTCTTGTTCCAGTTTCATCTGCAGAGGTTCTGGTTCCTCTTGTTCCAGTTTCATCGCAGAGGTTCTGGTTCCTCTTGTTCCAGTTTTATCTGCAGAGGTTCTGGATGATCTTGATCTGAAGTGAAGTTCTCTCTGGGTTTCTGAGCTCATTTAGATCCTCCTCCTCTTTGCACACACTGCATTGTGGGAGATCTGGACAAAAAAAGTCAAAATGTGAGGTCACACAATGAACCCTTCAGTTTAAAAAAAACTAAAATGAAAATATTCTTCATCAGGGGGCGTGCTGTAGTAGCGCAACCTTCAATCCTCCACACGGACGTCCTGGGTTTGATTCCCAGACCTGACGATATTTGCCGCATGTCTTTCCTTTCTACATTCCTGTCAGCCTTCTTTCATATAAGGGACACTAGAGCCCACAGAAACCCCAGGAGGGGGAAATGTAAATATATCCATCAGCAAACATTACAAAATGAAATCTCTTCCATCGTCTTTCAGAGAGATTGTTATTTACCTTATTTAGAATAAACAATGTCTGCATGTGGTTAATAAATTTACCGGCAATTAAACTTTAGTGCCGTCAAATGTGCCAACATTTGGAAATATGCAGTCTGGCTAGCTGACGTTAACTCCCCTTCAAGATTAGCTTCTCGCCAACAGGGACGTTACACCATATTCTGTGACCACTGCACATTGTGACTGTAGGAGGCGCTGTTGCAGGTTTACATCATACTTTGCTATTCTTATAGACACAGAATATGATGGCGCTTATCAAATAATGGTCCCACACTGTAACTTACAGTAAAGTACTAAATATTTAAACTGAACCGTCTCTATTAACTCTGCTTGCTAAGTCAATATCTGACCATTAGTATAATAACATTTCTTTTTAGTTAAATGAAACGGCCCTTTAAATAGCTTTACATAGTGTTATAGTCAAGACCACCTAAGCAGAGACAAGACCAGCCACCACATGACAATAAAATGTGAAATATTAGCAAAAGTGCTAATCAAATTGGTCTGAAAGATCCAACCAATATTATCAATTCAAACTCTTTGTTCTACTTTGCTCTGTGCTACAATCCATGGAAATCTCATGCCATACCTCAAAGATAACACCCTGGGCAGTTGCCCATATTTCTCATGTCAGAAGCCACCATTGTCTGCACTATTAAACATAGCAATTAAAGCAATGCACTAGTGGTAAACAACGCTCCATCATGAACACAGACCAAGGAGCAACAAGCAGAAATAACCAAACACTGTGACAGTTCTCACTTTTTCCTGCTGCATGAAGCCAGGCAGCACAGAACTATCACAGAGCAAGGAGCATGCTCTGTGTGCTCTGGTTTTATTGATTCACCAATTAAATTAATATCAATGTATACAATCAATTAAAATAATGACAGCTACTGCAGCTGTTCGTACCTATCCGGTGCAAGATGATCTTGGGTATCCGGGTAAAATCCATCAGTCTGCGCTGATCGTCCATCTCTTCCTCCATCTTAACGTTGATTTCTTTCCACTCTGTGAATGTTTCTTCAGCAGGAGTTTCCTGCTGCTTGATAAACTCTCTGAGGCTGAACTGAAGACATTTTTACTGAAAACACGGAAATATTTAACTAAACTACAAAACAGTCTTCAAGAGGAAAAGTAAAGCCAGACATTTGCTCTGTTTTTATTTTTCACGTGTTTCACTGTTGCCGTGCTGAAGAAACTGGAAGTGATTATTAGTTTGGCTTTAAATTTCTGCTGAGTCTCTTCTTTTAAAGTCCTGGAGGGCTGATGCCCTGAAACCTTTAGCTGAGCCTCTGCTGCACCACCTGAATAGAGTAATTATGTCATTAAGGCTCTGCAGATCTGATCCACACAAGGAGGAGCTAATTAGGGTGATTTCATTGCAGTGGTTTTACCTGTGGCTCATCTAAACACGTCAGGTCACCTTGAGGACTGGAGTTTGACACCTGTGGTTTAGTTACAATAGATCAGTCTGGAGAAAACACTGATGATGTTTTGTTGTTCTTGCAATAACTAATAAAATCCTGATTCTGTGAAAGTCACATATAAATTTTCTATTTTTATAAAGATATTTTTAGATAAGTATGAAGTTAACCAGGATGCTTTTAATGTTCTGGTGGTTTAAATATAAAGCCTTTTATTAATATTTAGATGTAGATTTATTTAACCTTCCTAATTTTACTTTAATAAATTGCTGCACTTTTAGCTGCTGTTCAATCTGCCAGGTTTCTGCAACCTGGATCTCTCTGGTGACTCAAGAGGCTCTTTGGCTCATTTATTATATCAAATTATAAAATATTGATCTGTCGTTTTGTTTCATTCTTTTTTAAGTGTCGTCATGAAACGATCACATTGGCCCTTGTGGTAAATTTGGCCTCTAAACCAAACTCCTTATTGGTATCAATATTTTCAGTAATACTCTTTAAAATACCAGAATATTCACATGACTGTTATACTTTTGTCAGTCTGAGGAGACACTGAATATGGATGAGGTGTTATGATCAGTTACTCAGTAATTCACCAAATACTTCAAAAGAAAATACACAGGAAGAACATTGTTCCAGCAGGAATATTAAATAAATAGAATGATAAACCTGACCTTTACTATTATATAAGATCAAAATATAGTTTATGTTCCATGACTCCTTCACTTCTAACTCACCAGTTTAAGTATTGAAGGTGTTTAAAATGATTGATTGTACTTGCTTTGAATTTTAAAGTTTTGATTATTTAGGTTCATTCTTTGTTAAATTATGGCTCATTTTGTTTTAGCTCTTATTTGTATAAATATAGAACTCAGTCTGTTAAGTGTTGAATGAAAAGAATATCGACTTTATTAGAATGTATGCAACGTTGAGGAAGAGATGATCTCTGTGGACTGCTGCTGTTTATGTATATGAAGGTTTTCCTGATTTACTTTTTGTTTTAAACAGGTTTTATTCCAGCCTCTATAATTATGTAAATCTAGTCTTTCACACAGTTTTCTACTAAACAGGAAAAAAGAAAAAGATCAGCATTATAATAGTTTATTTTCTAAAATTATACAAATAGTTTCAATCTGAAATTCAATTCATATCATCAATACATTTTCTAAGCAGGAAAATTATTAAAACCATGTCAAAGAAATGCATCCATTTCTACAAATCATTGAAATAAAATAAATAAGTACAAAGAATAAAAACACAATAAAGTTTCCAACATTTTAGAAGTCTAAATCTCAAAGCATTTAAAGTCATCGTTTCTTTAGAGACAATCTCTCCCTCAGTCTGATTAAATAAAATAGAAATATAAAACTGCCAGAATAAAATCCAAGCAGTTGCAATTACTCCACTTCCAAACAGCAACTTACTGAGAATCTTGAGGTTCACATTGTGCCATCAAACCTGTGCAAGTTCTCATGTGAACAGTTACATTTGTTTTGAGTGAACCTTTTTCTACTGAATCTACAAAATAAAAGCTTCCAACCCACGTGAATCTTCATGTGATGACTTAAACTGGATCTATACACAAACATTTTCCTCGCTTTTCACTAAGGGTGCAGACATGACATGGTGAGTGGTCTAATAGTCAAACCTCACAGCAGAGAACAGAACAGTGGCTGAGGTCAATAACATTGAGGAATCAGATCAGCTTCACATGCATGTATCTGCTGATCACCAATGTCCCAAAATTAAGAAAATCAACATTTATTAATCAGCCAGCTGATAAATTAATGCAAGCTACTTCTCACCAGTGTGTATTCTGTTGTGAGATGTTAAGTGCTGTTTTTGAGTGAAACGTTTTCCACATATCACACATGAGAAAGGCTTCTCACCTGTGTGAGATCTCCTGTGACGATTTAAACTTTTTTTATAAGGGAAACTTTTCCCACAAATCACACATGAGAAAGGCTTCTCACTTGTGTGAGTTCTCATGTGATTTAGTAAATGAGACCTCAAAGCAAAACTTTTCCCACATGCTCCACATGAGAAAGGTTTCTCCCCTGTGTGAGTTCTCATGTGAGAATTTAAACTACTTTTATAAGGGAAACATTTCCCACAAGTTCCACATAAGAACGGCTTCTCACCTGTATGAGTCATCATGTGAGCAGTTAAGCTGATTTATGAGTGAAACTTTTCCACAAATCCCACATGAGAAATGCTTCTCACTTGTATGAGTTCTCCTGTGACGATTTAAAACTTTTTTTATAAGGGAAACTTTTCCCACAAATCCCACATGAGAAAGGCTTCTCACTTGTGTGAGTTCTCATGTGATTTAGTAAATGAGACCTAAAAGCAAAACTTTTCCCACATGCCCCACATGAGAAAGGTTTCTCCCCTGTGTGAGTTCATGTGAGAATTTAAACTTATTTTATAAGGGAAACATTTCCCACAAGTTCCACATAAGAACGGCTTTCACCTGTATGAGTTACCATGTGAGAAGTTAAGCTGATTTATGAGTGAAACTTTTTCCACAAATCTCACATGAGAAAGGCTTCTCACCAGTGTGAATTCTCACGTGAAGTTTTAAACTATGTTTATAAGTGAAACTTTTCCACAGGCCTCACATGAGAAGACTTCTCACCTGTGTGAGATCTCATGTGTTGAAACTAAATGAGATTTATTCAAACAATTTCTTCCACAAGTGCCACAAGTGATAACCTTTCACCCGTGTGAAATCTCATGTGAACAGTTAAACTTTGCTTTTGAGTGAAACTTTTTCCACAGGTCTCACATGAGAAAGGTTCTCACCGGTGTGAACTCTGATGTGATTAACTAACTGATATTTCCTCTGAAAACATTTTCCACAAGTTTCACAAGAGAAAGGTTTCTCACCTGTATGAATCGTCATATGAGCAAGTAACTGACATTTAGACACAAAATTTTTTCCACAGATTGTGCATGTGTAAGATTTCTCACCAAAGAAAATTCTCTTGTGTCTGTTTAAATTGCTGTTTAGATGGAAACGTTTTCCACAAGCTGCACAAGTGAACGGTTTTTCACCTGTATGAATTCTCATGTGATCAATTAAACGACTCTTGTGAGGGTAAAGTTTTCCACAGGTGGAACATTTGAAAAGTTTCTTAGCCGTGTGACTTTTCATGTGATTCATCAAGGTATTATTTCTAGAAAAGGTTTTATCACAAATTTGACAGGCATAGAGATTTTGGTCTGGTTGAGCTTTCATGTGCGTTTTGTTCTGAAGTCTCTGTGAGTTTTTCGGCTGTTTGTTCAAAATGTCATCAGTTTCCTGTTTCATCACAAGATGCTCTTCATCCTGACTGATGCAAAGTTGCTCCTCTTCCTCTTTGATCTGCAGAGGTTCTGGTTCCTCTTGTTCCAGTTTCATCTGCAGAGGTTCTGGTTCCTCTTGTTCCAGTTTCATCTGCAGAGGTTCTGGATCCTCTTGTTCCCGTTTCATCTGCAGAGGTTCTGGTTCCTCTTGTTCCAATTTTATCTGCAGAGGTTCTGGATGATCTTGATCTGAAGTGAAGTGTCTCTCTGGGTTTCTGAGCTCATTTAGATCCTCCTCCTCTTTGCACACACTGCATTGTGGGAGATCTGGACAAAAAAAGTCAAAATGTGAGGTCACACAATGAACCATTCAGTTTAACAAAAACTAAAATGAAAATATTCTTCATCAGGGGACGTGCTGTAGTAACGCAACCTTCAATCCTCCACACGGACGTCATGGGTTTGATTCCCAGACCTGACGATATTTGCCGCATGTCTTTCCTTTCTACATTCCTGTCAGCCTTCTTTCATATAAGGGACACTAGAGCCCACAGAAACCCCCAGGAGGGGAAAATGTAAATATATCCATCAGCAAACATTACAAAATGAAATCTCTTCCATCGTCTTTCAGAGAGATTGTTATTTACCTTATTTAGAATAAACAATGTCTGCATGTGGTTAATAAATTTACCGGCAATTAAACTTTAGTGCCGTCAAATGTGCCAACATTTGGAAATATGCAGTCTGGCTAGCTGACGTTAACTCCCTTCAAGATTAGCTTCTCGCCAACAGGGACGTTACACCATATTCTGTGACCACTGCACATTGTGACTGTAGGAGGCGCTGTTGCAGGTTTACATCATACTTTGCTATTCTTATAGACACAGAATATGATGGCGCTTATCAAATAATGATCCCACACTGTAACTTACAGTAAAGTACTAAATATTTAAACTGAACCGTCTCTATTAACTCTGCTTGCTAAGTCAATATCTGACCATTAGTATTATGACATTTCTTTTTAGTTAAATGAAACGGCCCTTTAAATAGCTTTACATAGTGTTATAGTCAAGACCACCTAAGCAGAGACCAAGACCAGCCACCACATGACAATAAAATGTGAAATATTAGAAAAAGTGCTAATCAAATTGGTCTGAAAGATCCACATTCCCATAAAAACAAACCAATCTAACCAATATTATCAATTCAAACTCTTTGTTCTACTTTGCTCTGTGCTACAATCCATGGAAATCTCATGGCATCCCTCAAAGATAACACCCTGGGCGGTTGCCCATATTTCTCATGTCAGAAGCCACCATTGTCTGCACTATTAAACATAGCAATTAAAGCAATGCACTAGTGGTAAACAACGCTCCATCATGAACACAGACCAAGGAGCAACAAGCAGAAATAACCAAACACTGTGACAGTTCTCACTTTTTCTCCTGCTGCATGAAGCCAGGCAGCACAGAACTATCACAGAGCAAGGAGCATGCTCTGTGTGCTCTGGTTTTATTGATTCACCAATTAAATTAATATCAATGTATACAATCAATTAAAATAATGACAGCTACTGCAGCTGTTTCGTACCTATCCGGTGCTGCAAGATGATTGGGTATCCGGGTAAAATCCATCAGTCTGCGCTGATCGTCCATCTCTTCCTCCATCTTAACGTTGATTTCTTTCCACTCTGTGAATGTTTCTTCAGCAGGAGTTTCTTGCTGCTTGATAAACTCTCTCTGAGGCTGAACTGAAGACATTTTTACTGAAAACACGGAAATATTTAACTAAACTACAAAACAGTCTTCAAGAGGAAAAGTAAAGCCAGACATTTGCTCTGTTTTTATTTTTCACATGTTTCACTGTTGCCGTGCTGAAGAAACTGGAAGTGATTATTAGTTTGGCTTTAAATTTTCTGCTGAGTCTCTTCTTTTAAAGTCCTGGAGGGCTGATGCCCTGAAACCTTTAGCTGAGCCTCTGCTGCACCACCTGAATAGAGTAATTATGTCATTAAGGCTCTGCAGATCTGATCCACACAAGGAGGAGCTAATTATGGTGATTTCATTGCAGTGGTTTGTACCTGTGGCTCATCTAAACACTGCAGGTCACCTTGAGGACTGGAGTTTGACACCTGTGGTTTAGTCTGAACTCCTGCTGAAGAAACATCCAAAGAGTGGAAATAAATCAACGTTAAGATGCAGGAAGAGATGAATGATCAGCTCAGATCAGTCTGGAAAAACACTGATGATGACAAAACTGTTTGATTACCTTGGTAACTAAGAGTGATAGCAAATTAGAGTAAATTCTTTCTGATTCATTTCCTTTTTTCCATTACTATTTATTCAGTTCCTTAGTTGACCCGAGTGAAGCGCAGTATAATTTTTTTCAAGTCTTTTTAATTAGTTATTAAGTTTTATGTTTTTTACACATTTACTAACGTTTTTTTTTTAATATATGTAAAACGTTTATATTAAACTTTCAATGTATAATAAAAACATTTTAAATCAGAAATGTGACACAGAAGCTCCTTTATGCTGCCACATACTGACAAGAACCTGATACTACACTTACAAAGAGCTATTTTTCAAGTCTGTGCGACTGAATTCATTTCAATGGATTTCATATGCAGGAGTATGTTTAAACAGTCATGTTCAATAACATGGAATCAGACCAACAACAAAAAAGTTGTATTTCATAAATGTGTGTTTGAAGTCAGTTATCTATTGTGAGACGTTTTTTTACTTTTATTTCAAATGTTCAAGTTGAAACCACATGTGTCTAAACCACATGTAGCTTCATACTGTCTAACTTTAAAAATGAATCAGAACCTACAAACTAAAACCTCATGTGTCGATATAATAACTGTACGTGCTTTGTTCTAATTAAACAGATGAATGAAAGTAGAACTGTAATATCGCTCCAGTAACGTGAGTTTTTAAGATTTCATTGTTCACGCAAACTAGTTCGGCCACTAGGTGGCAGCATAAGGAGTGATAAACGAGACATCTCCATACTTTCATATTTCCCACGCACCAGCGCGTGCGTTCATGCGTGTGGTAGTCATGGAAACGACGTTAGCGTCGGTAACGCTATAAATCGCCGTGACCGTCGGAATTCTTCCCCTTTGCAACTGGACTTTTAGAGAGAGACGCCTGAAAAGAGCCTTAAGAGCCCCGGAAGGTTTGAGCTTGTTAAGAAAGTCTGCTTTGCAAAACTCGCCGAAGAAGCGCTTGCCGACGTCGCCTGCGTTTGAAAGACCTAACAAAAGATGGATCCTGGTCAGGACAAGCACCAGCACGGCGACCAGCCGGAAGGTTAATGTCATTCTTCTGCTATTTTTAACAGGCGATAGCAAGTTATTGCTAAGATATTAGTGACTTGTTCAGTTTATTTTGTGTTCGTGCCTGTTTTTAAAGAAATTCCGACTGCTGTACAGAAAAAAAAGTCAATTAGCATACTTTGCTAGCATAAATCCTTGCTAGCATAAATCTTTCCTGTCTAATGAGCCTTTTTCTTTTTACTTGACTAAATTCCGCTGTAAATGTCATGAATGTTCAACTGTGGTGTAGAGATTTAGGAAATCTACGTTTTTAGTCGATTATGGTCAAATTAGTTCAATTAATGTCAACTAAATTCTTGGAAAACCAGAGTATTTTTCGAAAAGTGCGTGATAAGCCATCAGTTTCCATGGATACGCTAAATGAAATGGGTTAAATGATAGATTTTATTTAAAAACAAACAAAAACGTATTTTTCGAAACAAATCCGTGACAAACATTCAGTTTCCATGGATACATTAAAAGAAATACGTCAAAATATTTAATTTAATTTAATTTCTTTTAAAACATTTGAAAATTGTACATCCCCCCTACAGTAGCCTATACTGTTCAGTTTCGTTATCGTTTCAAGAAAGGGACATGCTGATCTGTGTTTTTGGCATAAATGCTAACATGGGTGAATTCATGTGAACATTTATTTTAGTCTGAGAGTGCCAGCTCTGATGACTTTCGTGTCCAATTGTTCGACATTTTGATGACTTCTTTGAATTACATAGTTTTAATAAGTCTCTTGAGTTTGTGGGGTGAGATAAATTTGAGAGTTAATTTAAATTGTTTTGTGATTTATGTGCTAGCTTACTGAAATTTGTGGACAAATATGATTCTGAAAAGTTGTTGAGTTCAAAGGAATTTCATTTGATTAACCACTATTAATTAACATTTTAGTCATTTAAAAAAAGCTAATGGAAACATATTTTTGAAACATTTGTAATACTTTTAAAGTATTAAAGTTACATAAGTAACAATTTAAGTTTAATAGTAATGAACGTATCGCGTGTCTTATTTTGGTTATTAAGAAAGATCAAACATCCCTGTTCAGCAGCATCAAAGATTTGTTAGTATGGGTTGTTACAGGAGGGCAAATTGAGTAACTTGTTTAAGTGTTTTTATTTTATTCACAATAATGGTACAATCGAAGATTGAACGTGTTTTATTAGTTATTAAAAAGTCCTCAACACAACCTACAGCTCTTCAATATATGTTGAAGAGTTTAGGATTAAACAAGTCAAAATTTGATTTGCTGTTTTTAATGATTGATTGATACCAAAGGTCAAGCTGCAAGTGTGTTTCTGTGAGTGGTGATTGTCCATACATGTTTGATCATCAAGTTTTAATGTGTTCTTGTTTTTATGTGAAAATGTGTTGTTTTGTTGTTACTAAAGATTAGCTTTATTTATTCTATTCTTTAAATTCATGTTCTGATTGTGTTATCGCATCTAGTATAGCAATAATAGTGTTAATTAAATCTAGTAAAGAAAAACAAAGACATTCTCAAACCTGGGTTAATGTAGTTTTGGCACTTCAGTCTTCTCTCTAAATATTTCTTAGATTTTTTGTGAAGGTCTCGATACTGAACCATAGTTGTTTTCTTTTTTTTCCCCTTCACAGCTCATAAAGTTGTGCTTCCGGCAGATGGGTCCCAAGTGCTGGAGGGACATCCAGACAATGGTAAGGGTCTCGATAAGGTGTGATTGTTTTCCTACTGATGTCAGACAACATTTCACTCACATTTCACCCACCATCAGTTTCTGAAGACAAGGGAGAGGAGTCACGCTGGACTTCACCTCCAATCTCAGTGAGTAGTACTACCAGCTCCAGTGAAGGTGATGTTGGTAATAACAGTACCAGCAGCTCCAGTGGCAGTGGTACTAGCAGCTCCAGTGAGGACGAGGTTGGTAATGACTGTACTACCAGCTCCAGTCTTACAGTGGACCGTTCTTGTGCTGTGCTACAGCTGCTTGAAGTTCTTCCTCCAGAACTGACATTCACATGTGACATTGGGATGGCTCTGAAGCCTCAAGATGGCATTTCTCCCTTGATTTCACTTGAATTCATACATGAATATGACAAGTGGGAAGAGACCATTTTGTGTCCACTGGACTCTAGATATATTGGGATCTCCCAGCCTTACCAGGTAGGTTTGGAAGAGGACCCGGGTCATGTGACATCTGAGACTGGCAGAAACAGGACAAATGGCAGGGATTCTGAAGAAGAAGTCCCCACCAAGAAGACCAGGCCAAGAAGACCTCTTGGTGAAGAGGATCCCCTTTTGTCATCCCCTGTCAAAACGGGAATGACATCATGCGCCAAGATCC
Organism: Poeciliopsis prolifica; assembly: GCF_027474105.1. Lineage (NCBI taxonomy): Eukaryota > Metazoa > Chordata > Actinopteri > Cyprinodontiformes > Poeciliidae > Poeciliopsis > Poeciliopsis prolifica. The sequence continues at coordinate 23,077,565 of NW_026562377.1, forward strand.
TCATGGCGTATGATGATCTTATTTGGTCATCCCCTGTCATCAGTCCCTCAGATGAGGATCCTTTTCTGTCCTCCCCTGTCTTAAGTCCCTCACCATTGGATTCAATTTTGGAGGATCCGATTTTGCCACCCTCTGTCTTCAGTTCTTCACCAATACCATTTGAACATCACATTCTGTTATTCCCTGCCATCAGTCCCCCACAAAGGCTAGATTTGAAAGAGGAAGCGGGTCATGTGACTTCTGCGACCTGCAGAAAGATGACCAAGGTTAGTGAGGCTGAAGAGGATCCCCCTGTCAAGAAGATTAGGCACAGTGTTGCTGAAGAAGATCCCGTTTTGTCATCCCCTGTCCTCATTCCCTCTTGTGGAATGGCTCGTGAGGATTTTGTTTGGTTATCCCCTGACATTAGTCCATCACAATATATATTGGATGAGGATCCTTTTCTGGTGTCCACTGTCTTAAATCCCTCACCATAGGATCCAATTTTTGAGGATCCAGTTTTTCTAACCTGTGTCTTCAGTCTTTCACCTACATTGCCATTTGACGATCCCATTCTGTCTTACTCTGTCCTTGGTCCCTCACCATCAGCTCATGGCAAAGACTCAAGTTTGTCATCCTCTGACGACTGTATCCTGATGGAGTCTGAAGAGGACAAAGAAGAGGAACCAATACAGTCAACATTTGGGATTGGACCAAACGGAATTAGAAAAGGAGAGAGTTTCAGACAACCATGGTTTAGACCTTTCTACACCATATCAAGTGACACTGATTAGATTGAGATCTTGAAAAACTGAAGTCCTACTTGAGAAGTCCCATTAGGACTTAATTTATCTGTTGTTTTTGTTAAAGCCAATAGCTTTCTAGCAGGATCGAGGATGCCTTAGGTAGCGTCTTGCACCGGGGCTTTACTTTATCCCGCTGCTAGTTTTTTCATTTTAGATATTCAGGATTCTAGCAGGACCGAGGATGCCTTAGGCCCTTTGCGCCAGGGCTTTTCTTTATCCCACTGCTAGTTTCTTCATTTTAGATGTTAAGGATGCTAGCAGGACCGAGGATGCCTTAGGTAGCGTCTTGCACCGGGGCTTTTCTTTATCCCGCTGCTAGATTTTTCATTATAGATGTTCAGGTTTCTGGCTGGACAGGCAATGCTGACTTTTTTACTGTTAATCAATGAATGACTAAATGCTGGAGAAGGCTAATTTAAATGTATGACAAACAAAACCACACTGCTGAACATAAAACACTGAAAGGAGTCGGAGACGGCTGGTGGGTAGAAGATAAATGCTAAAAGGAATGAGACAACGCTACAGGATTAATACTAAATCTAAAATAATCTTCCAGGGTAAAAATCAAACCTCAAAACGATTAAGACAACGCGGTTCGGGACACTAGAATCAATAAAATTGAGACAACACTGCTGCAAATTAAACTCTTTAAAATTTAAACAATGTTTCTGACAGTTCTAATTTTGAAGACATGAAAAAACCACAAATGGAGACACAATCTAATCGGTAGAGCTCTGGTATAAACAAATTAAAACAGCGGTTTTAAAGTTCTAACCCTTCTAGTCTGGACATGATAAAATCCACATGGAGTGATGCGATTTTACATATGAAATAGTAACTGCAGCGACTGTAACAACGGGAGTTCATTCAAATGTTCAAAGATGTCAAGAGGAAGAGAGAAATAGGCAGGACCTTTGGGTCCCAGATATGAACTGTTGATCCACCGATCAATCATTTGGTGGCTGGATTCCAAGACCTTCAAGTCCAAATGTTAAAATGTCATTGAGCAAAACATTTGAACTCAGGTAATAATGGTTTTAAAGGTAAGTAGTGCTGCTGGGAGTCAAACCTAAAATCTCTTAGGACTGAGAAGAGACGACGCTTTTTGGGACAAATTCATCTCTAAGGATGGAGACAACGCATCTGCTGACAAACGAAATCTTTCAAGTAGTGAGAAATTAAAATCGTTTAGGACTAATATGATGTCATGGTGGACACATTAAAATGTAGAAGAATTAAAACAACCCCACAAAGTACAAATTAAAATCTCTCAGGATAAAAGAAAACGACAGAGACAAATGTTTAGTTAAGGCTTGGTCCGTTCCTCCATTAATCCACTCTCCCAGTTTTAATGTTTCAGGTTTCAGCCGCTCATCACTGGGTTCTTTCGTGGTTGTCCATGTGGTTCCTGTCCTCCTGGTTCCTGCTTGTAAGTTTTTGCATTCCTCAACACATAACACTGCTTGGCTCCTGCTGGCATTGGGGACCATCAGCTCTACTAAATATACATAGAAAGAAATTCACTATTAGTAGAAAGTGTTCCTCCAGGAGGAACACTTTCTAATGGAGGAACAAGCCAATAAGAAATTCAAAGACAGAGGAGAACAGAATAGACAGAATTTATGATTGAGGGATTTAGTTAAGAGCTTTTATCCAGAGGGAAACTAGAGAAGAGGATCGGAGGGAAGGAAACAGTAAAGATAAACTATTAATCTCATAAAACAAATAGGCCATATTCATGTGTTGTAATACAGAAAGATCACTAAAAGAGGATAGACATAAGAAAAATACAGACACTAGTCTCTGATCCCAGGTCCAGACTTCTCTGATCTCCTGATCATCCCAGGTTGGATCTCCTGAGCCCTGAATCCTCCACCAGTCAGGTGGAGGAAGATAAGAGAACCCAGTCGACGAAAAAAAGTAAGGACATTTATAGCTACACAACATAACTAAGCATTTCAGATTGAGCTGCGAAGAGCTGAGCTGAAAGTTAGAAACTGGATCTGTCTGCTGTCCATGCATATTTTCCTCTTTAACTCTGTTGTCTTTTCTCTTTTTTCATTTCTCTGTCAACTCATGTCACATGACTTGAGTTGACCAACAATTAAAGCAGGAGACTGGCTCCACCTGCTGTTGTAACAGATTGTGGAAAAGGTGAGGACATGATGACTTGATGAGAGTCTGATTCAATCATCTGTTATTTAGACTGAACGTGTCTGATGATGTGTTGATTCTCCAGCGTCACTGAGACAAGACAACAACACTGGACCAATGAGGACAGCGGAGACGCAGGAAATCCTGCTGGAAATCCAGAGAAGATGCTTCCTGATGGAACAGGACAAGACACAGCATAAAGAGACAGAGATCATGTGTAGTAGGTCCTTCAATAACAAACTAATATTCACCAACTATGTTAATTTAGTTACTATTTGGTTGCAATTGAAACAAGTGAATGTAGGGTAAGAATGGCCAGAAACCAACAGACAAATAAGGAGGAAGAAACTGATTCAAGTGCTTGACTAACTGGAGAAAATGCAATATTACCTGTGCTAAACAAAAACAAGATTAAAGATATTAATGTTTCTGTGTGACTGTAAAACACATTCATTTGATAACATGCTCTTTGTAGCATCATTAAAGTGGTGGTTTGTTCTAAATGTTTTCTAGATTCAAGGATGACCTTTCAGCCCTGGAGCTTCGTGCTTCTGTGTTCAGGCCCTTTATGTGCATAAGTGAGGAAAAAGCTGACGTCAGAAATGTGGGAGGAAATCTCTGAAGTTCAGCTCAGTGAACAGGGCAGCACTGGACGATAAGAAGAAACCAGACTGCTAGGATTCTCCTTTAGACAGACTGTTCCTCGTTTCCTGTTCAAACACTGTCAAAACACCAAAACGATCAGTTCCAAAAAAGACACGGACTTTGGATACAAACCTCTTTGGACTTTATTGACTTCAAATACAGAATCACAAAACACAGATGTGGATGTCGGCCTGTGCAGGCAGATGTCAACTTGTGAAACCTCCTCTGTCAAAGTTCTGACTCTGCTTCGTTGTGGTTGTTTGACACACACCTTTAAATTTTAGACTCATTTATTTCCAAGTCCACCATGCCTTTCAGCCTTCTGGAGTTTCCACATAGGATTCCCAAGTCAGTGGATGCACTAGGCCACTGTCTCTGGACGTCCTCAAACTGTCCCTGAAGGCGGTCACGGCCACATTGACTGCTTTTGGACTCGGTCTTAAACTGTCCCAATTCCTCCTGGGAGTCTGGGAACCCACAGCCAAACCAGGAGTAAAATATGCACAGGACACACAGTTTAGTTTATATTTCCATTTCTTCATTCAACTCTCACTACCAACTGCTATGACTATTGTTAAAAACTGTTGTGATGCTTAATTGTATTTACATGTAAATATTAGAAATGAAAATGTTTGTCATCAGAAATTGTTACAATAAAAAGTGTCATACTGTTAACGTGTGGCTGATTTATTTTATTTTTTCATTTTTGTTTGTTTGTTTTGTTTTGACAAATTATTTTTGAAAGCTGCCAGACAGGCAAGATGTTAATTAAATAAATGAGAAAAACAAGGACAAAAAAACCTTGTTAGGTAGGTGGTGCTGGATGTTTACCAGTGACACTGTTTAACAGGTCTGATGGTATTTGGAGTCCATCTTTCTTTCCTGAACCTTACATTGCAGCAGACTCACCAACACAAACCGCACTCGACGCATCCGCTGCCACTGAAGACGCGTCTCTGCTTCAGATCATCCAGAACCGGGATGAACGACAAACCAAAATTACAGCCAATGAAGGAAAATTTCAGCAGGAAAAACAAACAGTCTGGAATGGCATCATTGATTTCCATAAAACTGATATTTTTTCAAATTTGTCCTCTGAAAGAACGAAGGCTCATTTGAACTCCGTGAAATTGTTGGCAAGAAATCCAAAACTTCTGGATGACGGCAGCCGTCATGAAAGTTCGTCCTCATCAGATCCTCTTCTGAGAGCGAGTCCAGAAAGTGGCTTCAAGTACCATCTACTGGTGTCTCCACCTTGAGCCAAGAGCTGCACGTTTTTTCCCACATGAAAAACAGAAGAACACTTGAATTGTCCCCAGAGTTTGAAGTCACAAAAACTTGAAACATGGTCACCTGAATAAAAAAACATAAAAAACACAGTTGAAACAGATATTTAGACACCAAGAAAAAGATGGAAATGTTTCTCTGTGTTTTTATGAATAGATTCACATCGACTTATATTCCTGGTACAGCATGACCATAAGTTAGCTCCTCTCCACCAGTAGCAAGCTGGTGGCTCCATTCTGGATCATCTCCTCCTTAAAGCTGCAGTATGCAACTTTTATTTTAAAAAAAAAAATGTTTTCAACATAGCTGTTCAAATTGTCTCTATATCCTGACAGTATAACATGAGACAGATAATCTGTGAAAAAAATTCCAGCTCCTCTGAGGCATCACTCCCGGCCAAAGGAGGTTTCTGGTCAGAAGGCGGGTCTTTGTCCATCCTCGTCATGTAAATGTGCATACAAATGCACATTTACATACGCATTATTGGTTATGCTATTGGTTAAACATAACCAATAAATCAAAAACAAAGTGAAATGCTAATAGCATGTAATGGTAGTGGTATTAAAAACTGAGCTGTGTTCAGTTTTTAAATGTTGGAATGGTTTCTCTCTGCTGATGCTGCTGTATCACAAACCACCAGAAGGGGGCAGTGTAGTTGAAGACATATGTCAGGTTTTTTACTGTACTTCCTTGGACTCTCTCTGATGTTGCGATTTGTCTTAATACCCCCTCGACGTTTTCACTTTAAAAACATTAACTAAATAATTGAACCCTTTAAAAAATAGCTAAATCATTTGACAACCACAAACACTTGCTTTGTCTTGAACATGTGACTTTATGTGACAGAGCAACAAAAAAGTAAAGCACAATTCTGAAGTGGAAGTAAAATGACACTTTTTAAAAATTATTTTCTCCCCCAAATAAAACTCTGAAAAGTGTGGTGTACACTCTGTGTACACCCTCTGACACTTGAATGCCTCTAAATGTAATTCAGTGAAAGCAGCTGGTCTCGTGTCTCACGCAAATAGCTTTGAAATAACTAACTTACAAATGACTTTACAGTAAAACAGAGAAGCCTGTTTAGAGGCAGTCGTTTCTTAATATTGATAAAGTTTCACTGGCAGGTTATTACTTCTAATATTTAGAAGTCAAAACATGCTGCCAGCGGAGCGTGTATTTTTATCAGTATTAATTCAATAAGTCCTGAAAACAAGCTGCTATATTTTGCTGAAACGTGTTGAAATAAGAATTTTAAAGTAGCACAATAGTACATAAGTTAACTTTTAGGTTAAGATAAACTTAGATACAGATCCAAACTGGACACCTGGTGACTCTCAGAACTTACAGAAATTCCTAATCAGAAAACACTCTTAGACTCCTTGGATCTCTTTAGATAGGGAGTCTGTCTGCCAGGCAATTAACAAATTCCTGAGCATGGTTCAAAAGTTCACTAGAATCTTAAAACTTTTATAAATAATTTTATCTATATTAGAATCTATATTTCTTTAAGCATGTTTTTAATTAGTTACTTATTAGATCCAAACTTATAGTCATTATTTAGCATTACATTGTGTGCAAGCTTGGTTAAAAAAATACAAACTACTTTCTTGTGAAAACATTTTGAGGCAGAGATAGCGCTGCAGCTGGATCATATATCAAACTGGACAGCGGCTGATACGAGAAGGATTTGCCGTATATCTGCTTTTGGGGCTCTTTAGCAGGAGGTGATAAAATTAACATTAAGACAGCCCACACAGGAAAAGAACACACCTCCTAATGCATATATTTAAATGAGGAGAATACGCAGTCTATAAAAAATGGTTGTTTCACAGCAGAAGTTGGAATCTCTTTGTACTGAGTGAGAGTTTCCCGGAGGATGCATCTTCTGTTATTCTTTTGTCTTTTTTTACTCAGTTCTTTGTCTCTGTTTTGTAATGTCTTGGTCTTTTGCTCTAGGTGAGATGCTTATTGTAAAGTTCTTCTTGGATTGAATTTCTCTGGATAAAACTCTGAATATCTGAAGTCTGACGTCGTATGATTGCTCTTTTCTCTCTGCACATTTACACAGACACAGGAATTCGGGACAAAGAATTAATTAACGAGCTAAATCAAGTTATTCCTCTTTTTAATTCTTAACAAACGTCGCTTGTAAGAGTATTGCAATTAAATCGTTGCAGTAGGAACTCAATGAAAAAAATATTTCGTAAGATTTACTTTTCTGAGATTATGGTTTTTGCTGTGTGCATATAGGGAACTTTTGGTAATAACAGACACTGCGTAATTAACCCTACATCCTTAATTTATTACAGAAGTTTTTTATTTAAAGTCAGACATCACACAAAAAAACGACATGTTTTGAATGAAGAACAGGCGTGGAAATGAAAGAGTGCTTCATGTGCCGGGATTGGCAGAAACAAAAGTACATGCTTTTAGGATCTGAGAACAAAAATAAAAGCATAAAGATCAACTCCGTAGTCATATATTACGATTTTCCACATTATTCAAACATTACTTTTTCCAACATGGTTTTGAACAAAGCAGCCAAACATTATTTTCCCATTACATCTGTTTACATGGAAGACTTACATCACAAGATTTTATTTTTATGTTTTTTTACATTTGTGTGTTTCGATCATCTTCTGAGAACGAAGTGTTGTAAATGCCTTCATTCCTAGCTGTCCCCTTCATCTGCGCCTCTTCGTCGTCCTCCTCCTCCTCCTCTCCCGCCTCCTTCTCCTTGCTGGAGCGGAGACCAAACGGGATCAGGCTCAAGTTATCGGACTTAATCGCAACGATCGGCACCGATCGGCACCGATCCATCCACACTCGGCAACATACCGTTTCTTTTGGACCACCATGGACACGATCAGAAAGACGATGCCGGCACCAATCATGCCAATCACCACCCCAAACACAATGAGCCACGAAGGGGTGGCAGGTTTAGCGGGGGATGCCAGGGTGGGCAGGACGCCAACAAACTCCAGAGTCGCGTCATTGAGCAGGAGGATGTTGTTGATGCGGCTCCTGGACTCTCTATTGGACAAAGAACAGAAGGAGTTCCAATGGATACTTTTTCCGCACAAAGTGATGACATTATGGATAGCTGTAGCAAACTGAAAAGGTCATAGGTCTCCCAAGGCAAACATTATGCTCTACTGAGCAGAGCAGAAATACTGTCCAATCAATCCTCGGGTTCTTCAAATTTCCAGGCTCTCTTCAAAGTAAGATGCTCATTTCTGTGGATTTATGAAATATTCTTGGAAGTCAAAGGATATCGTTGACCAATGGATGGAGTCACAATGTCGCAATGGCCTCTGTGGTGGGGCTAGAGTTTGAGGACTTGGGAAAAGACAAACTACAATGGTTAAGACAAACTTTTCACTCCAGAAGAGCAGTCTAGCTTACAGTCATGGAACAGTAGACCAGATCTTTGCTGTCAATGAATTACTGAGGGGATCCTGGCTTGATTGTTCAAGCCAGGTCTTTTTTGTGGATCTGGAGAAGACGTACAAAAATGTCCCTCAAGGTATTTTGAGAAGGATTGCCAAATGTGGTACCTAGGTTCCTATTAAGGACTGCCTCATCCTTAGACCCAGGGCTAAAGATGTTCCATAATCTCAGTAAAAAGTTGAGCTTGTTTCCTGTGCAGGTTGGTTCCTTCCTGCCTGAGATGCTGATGCTCAGCAATTGTGTTTGTGGTGTTTATGGACAGGAGCTGAAGTTGTCATTGTTGAGAAAAGAGTGCCTGGTTTGGGAACCTCAGAATTCTGTCATTAGCTTTTTGTAGACTGTATGGTTCTAAGGGCATCCAGGAAATCTGTCCGGTTGCGCTGAAGCATCAGGCCAGACTGAAAGACAGTTACTGGAAAGGTAAACTACTGCCTCAGGTGTCAGTGTTTCCCTTGAAGGGTTCAGGTGTTTCTCCTTCGCGTCTGTTTCTTTAAAACCAACCAACTACATCTCTAAATCGTGTGGTTTTGTGATTACCTGACCGCCGACTCTACGCTCTTTTTGCCGACCAGACGGGAGGGGTCGTCAGGCGACGTGACCACAAACCAAAAGGACACTCTGGGAGTCTCATCACACACGAGGATGTTTGACACGCTGGACACAAGACAGCAAACGCCACGTCACCTTCACAAACCACGACTCGCATTATCTAAAAAGACAAGCATGTGGGTGTTTTCTCACTCAAATTCCAGGTCCAAGTGATGGCTCATGGCAAAAGCGAGGGCTGCTTGGAAGAGGAAACGTTGATTTCTATTCCACTCATACTGTAACATAAACCAGGCAAAAAAAAAGGAAGAGCTGTATTTTTATTACAGACACTTAAACATGATGACATCATGTATTTCATGAGCATTTTGGATGAGCCTCATGCATTTCCGTGTCGCAAAACCTGGAGAAAAACATCAAAAAAAAGTTTTCACACAAGTTCTGTTTTGGAAAGGTCCAAAGAAAATGTAGCTAATTCAAGAAACAGTGTACATATCTAATTAGTGTTTTTTTTTTTTTAAGTAACCTTCATGTTGAATTTGGTGCCAGCTAAACAAACAGGTCAAGATGTTGCTCTCTCAAAATAAAAATTTAAATTAAAAAAAATAAAAGTTTGGCACCTTGGAGGAAGACGACTTGCTCACATCAGTTTCTCTCCACTTCCTCTGATGTGGTTTTCATTTTTATTTCTCTCCTGCTTGAGCGCCTTCATTGGCCATGACACGCGCTCCTTTCACGTTGTGGCGTTTATGACTTCATGTTGCTCGGCCTTAATGGTCTATGCACACGTGTGCACATCACCCCGACCATACGCCTAAGTCTATTTATTCTTTCAAATCATTTCACAAAGTGAGAGACCCTAAAACGAAGAGGGGATGCAGCCTGATCCTTGCTCTCATATTTGATTTTGAGCTGCGTGCAGATAACAGGGCAGATGGCGTCTTTCCAGATGGATGAACCTGCTGCGACGAGATTTTGACCCGCTGACCCCCCGGCGGCCTTTTTTTTTTTTTTTTATGAGCAATCTGAACACGAGCAACCCTTTTCTTTTAATGTTTGGTTTAAACGGGAAATCACCACTGGAGCTAAATCTCACATTGTTGGCTTAATGTGTGCAAAATGTGAATGGAGTTCAGTCTTTGAGGCTGAGCTAGCGCAAAAAAGAACATTTGTTTTTTGTTTGTTTTCTGATTGGAAAAAAATAAAAAAAATAAAAATTAGAGGAAATGACCCGACAACAAGGACGGCAAACTTTTCCAATTGTTCCATAAGACTGAGACTTTTGCAGCACGCCGGGGTTTAAAAGCAGCTAAAAGCCGATTTGGGTTCAGATTTAGATTCATTTTTATTTGTAAGTCCCCTAGAAGGTTGATGAAAGAGATTTTTTTTTAAATTACAATTTAGACGCATAGCAACACACATGGCATATGATTTATGACAGATTTCAATGCATTGCTAAAGGAATTGACAGAAAACATTCAGAATAAAATAAAAACCAAGGGGCTGGGAAGTAAAAACAGTTAAACATGCTGTGATTCTAGCACAGTAACAATAAATTAATCATCTTAAAACATGATGTATAGGAGATGCAAATAAAGCACTCAAAGTATAGGGCCGAGAATAGGGCTCTGCGGAACTCCATACTCAAGGCTACACAAATATAATTGAAAGTTGTTTTTCTCTCTCTCTCTCTGTTGTCCTGCTCCCTGGTCGGTTATTCAGATCAAAAAATCTAGTTAGAATTTGAGCAACGGAGCAAAACGGTGAGGTTGAGTTAAAAGGAGCTAAGAAAAGACACGGTCACAGTGAGAGTACAGACGTCGTGATTGAGCTTGTTTTGACAAATCTGTAAAAAGTCTCTTGAGGCCGACGGTGGAAAACCACCGAAGACACTCCCCGGGAGACTCTGAGCCATGAGTCGTAAAGAGGATTTTTCAGATCTGACTTCCTGGGGGACACTCTGTTGCTCAGATCCATTTAAACCTGAGGTTAGAGCTCATAAAGTGTGGCATCTTAACATGCTTATAGGTACCTGAATAGCAAATGTTGTTAGAAATGGTAGAAAACATACAGGATCACTTATTCAAATGAATTAAAGCAGCATTGTGTGCAAACTGTGTGAAGATGCTGATGCTTTTTCATCTCCAGGAACTGAAAATCTTGCAACACTATTTCATCTCTTTTAATAAGATGAAATAGTGTTGATTAAAGACGCTAATTCCTCTCAAAACGCAGCTCAAAGGGTTTCTGGGGTTCATCCAAAGGGGCCCGACATCTGTTTGGGTTGAATTCAGAGAGGACTGATGTCTGAAAGATGTCAAACTTCAACAGGTTTTGAAAGAGTTGTGAGAAAGGAGTCCGTCGATGAGCTATACGGGCGCCTTCTGCTGATCAAATGACACAAACGCCTCAAGATTCAATTTTGGTTTTTTTAAATCTCAGGATCAAACAGATTATAAACTGAAGCTGGTGAAGTCACTTTGCGGGAGAAAGCACCATAGATATACATACAGCTTTATCTCCCAGAGCGGTTTTGATGCTGAGTCGAACTTTGAAGCCCTCGGCAGCATCTGAAGCAAAAGGAAAATGAAAAAAATATGAGAAAAAAAAAGAAGAAGAAGAAGCAAATACATTTTCAACGGGATGTTTGAAATTCTGCTCAACTTCAGAATGACTTTTAGATGAATTCGCAATATTTTACTAACTTCTGGCGCAGTGACCTGATAAGGGTTTTGCTTTCACTGTAGATAAGTATGTAATTATTTATTAGTAGGCAAGAATCTGAGTTATGTCCCTAATCTGACTCCATTCCAATAAAGGCAGATTAGAAGCTGAACTCCACTCTGACCAGAGAGGAAACAGGGCAACAAAGCCTGAGAAAGGGCTTCATTTCACAGAGTGTGACAGCTCAAACTCAAATGGACGTTCTCTGACTGAGAGGAAGAACTGAGCTGATCACTTACTTGGCTTGCAAAGCTGTGCGGCCAAAACAGACGGCAGGCAGAGGAAGAAGACGATCCTTCCCAACATTTTTCCCAAAGCAGGTGAAACTTCGCCAAGCGTTCCCGGCGTCTTTCTAGGCGTTCAGCTGGAAAAGTTCCTGGATTGAACCTGATGTTTAATGGTTAAGCCAGGACACACCTGCGAGAGAAATGGCAGCCACTGTTCTCTCCTGCGTGAAGAGAGAATCTGAAGGGAGAGAGAGAGAGAGAGAGAGAGAGAGAGAGAGAGAGAGAGAGAGAGAGAGAGAGAGAGAGAGAGACCCACTGGGGGAACATGTCTCCTTCAGTTTACACTGGACAGAAGTGTGTGTGTGGCAGAGACAAGCTGTGCTGTTCTGGTTCTCGTCTCCTTCGTGTTTCTCTGTTTCAGAGCTCAGGCCTCACTGTCTCAGTGAGCGCTGCAGGTTCAAAACAACCACAGAGAATGAAAAATAAAAAATGCTGGACAGCAGAAAAAAATAATCTCAGTGACTCATTAAAATCCGTAGGAGCAAGAGTTAGGTGGATGCAGGGTTAATTATCCATCTCACCCTGATGGCTTGCTGGTTAATTTTTCAACTATTTTATCATGATTTCTGCTTTTCTGCCATTAAAGTCAGACCGCGCTGACAGGTTGGGTTCCGACAGTCGACTGGACCCTGAGCGTAAAACTCAAACCCACAGTGAGCCACCAAACTGTGACCCTGCAATAAATGACCTTTGCTCCTATGAAATGTTTTACGGGAAAAACAGGAAACACTCAGGAATGATGATGATGATGATGATGATGATGATGATGATGATGATGATGATATGATGATGAAGCAGGGCAAAAGTTGTTTGTTTTTTTGCTGATTGTTTTTCACTGTGCTCTTTATCATTTTGAGTTTCGTCACGTTCCAGATCCAAACGTTTCCGGGGATTTTTCAGATGACAGAACGTGTGGAAGAAAACTCAGCTTTGACGGAGAGTGGACATCAGTTCTCAAAATCTTGCCACACATTTGGGTTTTTGACTAATCTAAGACATAATTTGCCTTTTAATCTAATATGATTAATTGTGTATCTGGCTGTCGGTTTTAGTGCTGCGGAGTTTCATCCAAAACTTTTTACCACAGGGGCCAGAATTGTCAGGTTGGAAGTAATCACAAAAACTGCAGGTTTTTTTTTTAATTTTTGATTAATTGCAACTTCATTTTTGTCTGGCTACCAATATTAAAAAATATATGCAATAATGTAGAGAAAGGAGTATTTTTTTTTCTCTTTTTTGCATCTATTATGAATTAATACACTTTAAAATGTGAAACATGGCAGCAGAAAAAAAAATCCTTACGTTGTCGGAGAAAAAAAATAAATAAATAAAAACGGCTAATTTATTTCCTGTGCTCTGTCGCCCCCTTCAGGCGCAGAGCGGCATCGCTACAAACGGCCACAATAGGCAGTGGGAGTGGACAAGCCCGCAGCTCGGCGGTGCGTCTTCACGGGGTGAATCGCTCCTGGTCGGTGCTGGTACCATCCGTCGTTCGTCAAAAACGGGAGCCGCGCACTGGGAGGAAGGATGTATTGATCCGTTCGCCCGCACACTGAGCGGCCCCTCAGCCCCAGCCCCCACCCGGCGGGTCCCTCCATGCGTCACCCCCGGGAATGGATCAGGAATCCGCTGCGGCGTCCTGGGCCAGTTTGATCTCCCTGACCGAACATGAGCAGAGGTACTACTCGGGTCTCCACGCTCTGTGCCAGGCTGACGCGCCGGGAAAGCTGTCGTCCAGCAAAGTGGCGGAGCTGTTCAAGGCGTCTCAGCTTCCTCCGGAATCCCTGCATAAGGTGAGTGATGACATGAGGCGAGAGGGGCCCGGAGCTCTCTCTGTTAACATGACGACCAGCTGTGCGCTCGGTGTCGGCTCTGTGGGCGATGAAACAATCGAGGAGCCCGGTCTGTTGTCACAGTCCCGGCATTTGGATGAATTCACCGCCAGCTGCTCCTCTCAGCTCGCAGTCAGATGTTCAGGCCTTTGCGTTCCTGCTTTAATTTGTGACGTTTTAAGGCGATTCCGTCTTTTGCCATTTATCGAGATACATTTCTTATCGCGATAAAAATGTGTATTTCCTCCTTGTCGATAAATTCCAATTAACTTTAGTTTAAGAAAAACAAACAAACTGTATTGTCTGGAATTGATAGTTTCAGAAAAACAATTTTTTCCATTGTTTGTTCAACGACAGCATGAATAAATTCCTATAAATCGGATAATACAGGGGCGTAGTGACACAGATCACACTTCTTTGTCATAAAAAAAAAACAATTTTCTTGACAAATGGGAATGATTTTTAAGAGCATAGTTTGTGTTTGTGGGACTGTAATTGCTGTGACACCCAGCCACAGTCATACCTAAAAAAGTGTAACAAACAGTACTTATCGTCAGTTTTAGTTTCATCTTTATCACAACGTTACCGCAAAATATCGCGATGAAACGATGAGGCGGTATCACCCACCTCTAATTGTGCATGTGTGAAGCTCTGGACTGAGCTGCTACTGGTATCTGCTGTAAGAATCAGGGCTTCTGTCCCTTTAAGAGGTTCCACTACTGCCTGCAGTTTCTCACAGCTCTGTATATGAAGCTTCTGTTCAATGAACCATCTCAGAGAACATTGACCATGGAAATCTATTACAGCCATATTGTTACTGGGAGCTGCACAGACTGATGCTCAGAGCCTGATGTCACATCAAAAGTTACATTTATGATATTGATATTTGTGTTGAGGCCCAAAGCGTTTTGCCACATTACAAGCGCACACCTTGTTGTATTTCATCATCATCACATGTGGCAGACCAGCACAATTGATGCTCATGAAAGTGGAGTGAAAGAAAACCGATTACTTGAATTTAGAAATTTGTTACACATAAAATATCTGAAAAGTGTGGCGTGCTTTTCAAAGTCACATTTACAAGTGCCAGTTGATTTGCGTGTCTTGACTTCGTCTGCTGTTTCTCTTTAAATGCAGTTGATGACCACAAATATCAAATAGAGACAGATTCTCCATCTGATCTATTTATTTGACAAATTCCTTATTGGATTTTGGGCTGGGCTTTAACTGGGCCATTTTAGCACATGACTATGCCTTGATCTAATTCTTTGTCCTGCTGGGAGGTGAACATGTTTTCCTCTGGGATTGCTCTTTTTGAATGAGTTTGTTGCCCTGGATTTTATTTAGAGGTGCCGTATGAAGGGGGCATGCAACGCTTTTCAGTTTTTTTTCTTTGATGCCTTTTATTTGTCAAAAGAAAAACAAACAAAACCTTAAACCATAAGTTTATGGTTGTCACATGATGTGTGGAAAAGTTCAAGAGATGTCAATACTGTTCCAATACACTAAGAACCACAAAAAGTCTTTTTTTAAAATAGCAAGATCACATCTTGTTTGTCGTTTACGCAATTTGTTTTTTGATGTTGTACAAAACAAGTTTTAAATCCCTTGGTCAAAACACATCATCAGATCCTTTTGCTGAGCCATCACAGAAACAAAAATAAAATAAATGAAAAAAAAGTTCCCCGATGAACACAGCGCAGCATGTCGCTGCCGTTTCAGGCCCACACTCTGTCCCAAAACCTCCGACACTCCCATTGTGTGTCTGTGTGGGTGTCAGGAAGTTTGGCACAGAGCTGCGCTCGCTTCCTTCCTGTCCGGCCTGGAAAGCCGCCACCTCTCGGGGGGTGATTGACACAGAGCCCTGTGCGCCGCCGCTCGGCCCGGCTGCAGGATGCCTGCAGGATCACTCTCGGACTCGGTGCCTCCTACTTTTTTCATCGTGTCACACGCATCGGGTTATTTCCTCCTGGCTGTAAACGCCCGGTTAGATCTCAGGTTATAGCTTTACATGAATATTTAGCACTGCTGTCAGGACATACACAAAGAACCCTTTCCGACATGTCCTGTGTGAATATTTCATGACTGCTGAGGATGGATCTATTCTGTCCGACTCGTGTTCACAGCTGATAAGCAGAAAGGCATGACACTTCCTCCCGCCGCGGGGAAACGAGCCAACATGCAGACGGACTTTGAGTCACGCTGCCGTTGGCTGAGGATGTTTCATTATTTTCACCTCCAACCAGACAAAAGATTCCCCAAGCATTTTATCGGGGCAACATGATAACATTTGTAACGGCCAGTGTATGTGTGTGTGTGTGTACACGCGCTCCAAGGCGTGTAAAATACAATTGTTCAGAAATCAACAGCTGCCGAACTGGTCCAACTGAACAAGGTGTGAGTTTAGTTCTGGTGGTTTGATCCTTTTGCTGTGTTTGACTGAAATATGCATCAGTAAGTGTTTATGCAGTCTTTCAGTTCCAGCAGTTTCCAAAATACAATGCTGGTAAGTGTAAGATAAGTGTAAGGGGGTCCCTACTATCTTATCTACGGTACTTTTTTGGGGGGTGTGGTGGATGTATGAAAAACATTTAGCTTTTTTTTAAATTTATTTTTCTTTTAAAACAGCAGCAACTCCTTTGAGCTTTGCATTATTTTGTATGGTTATTCCCTCATCAAACACAGATCTGGAGCGTTGCCTTATTTCCTTCATGCATGTTTGAGAAATCCTTTAGTCTCCATTCCAACCGTTCAGCTGTGCAAAACATCTGGGTGGGCTTAGCTCCGCCTTCGAGGACGTAGCTCCTCCTCCAACCTGCAGTTTCCAAGCTTCAGAGCTTCCACCTCTGACTCCACTATTCAGCTCCTTCAGACTAGCCAGCAGCAATTAGCAAAAACTTTGGAACTGCACATCTGCTGAGCTCGTTATAGAGAAACTCTGGTAAAACGGTTAATTTCAAGGTGTTGAATCACAAAGTAATATTTATTTTACGCAGTACTTGACATATAGTGCATTTTTGTACGTTGTTATTTGATTGTGCTTTGAAATGATACCAAGTGGCTGGAAAACACATTATACTGCTTTCTTAAAGGTTCAGAGTAATTGTGTGCCATGTATTTAATCCCAGGATTATTTTTGATAAAAACCAAGGTGCTTTTTTCTTTTTTAATAGGAAATCACTTCAAACTTTATAAAACCATAACAAAAAAAACTATTAATTAAAAAAATAATAAATAAAAATCAGTTTTTATGTAAATGTGAACACAAAACAGCGTGTCAAAAATTTGCTGTACCCATCTCATCAAAAAATAAAAATAAAAATTGGAAAACCATTTATTGGCATTACAACAATGGCCTTGACATCATTATCAATCTTCAGCACCATTCTCAAATTCTGCACTAGTATTGAGAAGAGACGCATTGGTGAAATTGAAAGACACGAAGTTCAGGAGGTTTGTTTAAAGTCCTGCGACATGTGCTGTTTTATGCCTTCTGTGCGGCTGCCAGTGGAAAAGCTTAGTCGGAAAAACAATTAAGGGCTTTAGCCGAATGAAGGAGTTTAAAAGGCTTCCCTCTTGAGTTTTTGGAGGAGGAAAAGGACAATGCTGCATGTTTTCCCAGAGGCTCACGAGCAGAGGTACCCTAACCCTAACCTTGCTGAAACGCCTTCCTATGTATCGTAGCTCGGACTCAGCCACAATTAGCGCTAGCTGTTCAAACACAAGCCTTACAGATGACAAAACAAAGTGGTGGAAGTGTAGGAACCAAAGTGCTGGGGGACATTTAGTGGGGAAGTAGAGCTGAAACGTTGGTGTTGTGCCCTGAATACGTTTAAACCTCCTCAGGACACATCAGGGACTCGTCAGTCTGGTTTGTCAAGGCCTCGGCCGTCGCTCCTCAAATAATCTCCTCATCTGCCCTTCTCGCACACACACATACACACACGCACACACACACAGAGAGAGAAACGGTGCAGACTTGACCTCTGCTGTGTGTTCCGCTTCTGACTTGTTTTGGATGTCCTGTTCTCCTAAAAGCTGCCGTATGAATACAATGCAGGTCAAGCCAAATGAATCTCATAAGGCAGCCGTGTCCTCAACCGGACCTTCAATCCCATTAGACAGGAAACACAAACTGTCTGTTTGTTAAACTTTGCACAAAACTAAAGGGTGAAAAAAGAAAGCATTTTGCAGCATTTGAATTCTGTAAAACTGCTTTTGTTTCAGGAAGAATGTTGCGCTTTTCCAAGTTATTCCTTTCTCATGATGAATTAAATTGTGCAGCGAGGGAGCTAGAGTTAATCTGTTGTTGCCACAACAAAATGGAGGCCCTGGAAGATGCCTTTCTGTTTGTTTTTGGTGACAAAAGTTGGTTTTAGTTTTCAGACTGACTGGGCTTATTTCAAACATTTGTTGGGAAGTCTTCAGCAATCATAAAAACACACATTATTGGCTGTCAACTGTGCCACAGTAGCATCCCGGAAGAAGGGGGGGGAAAAAATAAAAGCTCGTGGTTGCTTTAGGATACTGTGGATTATGCTTTATGAGAACACAGACTCCCCACTGTCACTGAGCAGATTCTGCCTAGAAACAAAAAAATTAATTCAATCCAGAAATCCGTAGATGTGTTTTTGTTTACGAAGTGTCGTATAGATGCATTTTTTTTTTGCTTTTTTTTTCACACTTTAATGATTTAGATTGTTTATCAAAGGTCAGAGTTCATAGTTCAACTGGGAAAATGACATTCTTGGGAGAGTTCCGGGGGAGGGGGGACACAGCTGACCAAAACGAACATAAAGGCTCATCTCACATTTTCATAATAATAATAATAAAAAAATAAATAAAAAATAAAATTCAAATACTAATGAACGCTAAGACTTCTGGGAAAATATTCTATATGACTGGTTACATTTTCTCTGGATGGCAGAAAAAGCTATTTGTTTTTTTTTATTATTACCAGATAATTACTTCCTCTCATTGGGTTTGAATCGCTTTTTTTTCACCTCCCCTTTAAAAACCATGTTTTTTTTTTTTTTTTTTACTCAGTGTGCTTTTCTGAAGAGAACATTGATTTAATGAGCTTTTCACAGGAAAACTATGAAAAGACATTCAATCATCGGTTTTCCATGCTTACTTGACCGCCCCACATAAACCCTAATCTTCTTTGCTCCCCTCAAAGCGGCCATTGTCCCTCCAGACACGAGAGTGCAGCATAAACCGATCCCTCTGCGCTGCTTATCCCTCGCACACCTTTTGCTCTGCCTTTATTCTGCTTCCGCAGCCTGTGGTTTTTAACAAACCCCTTCATTTAATCCCACTCTAAAATGACCACACATCCCAAGCCATACATACCGTCTACGTCTGAACGTACATTCAGTATACAGTAAAATCGTACTCTTCACGATATGTCTGGCCAAGTATTTGTGCTAAAAAAAAACACATTTTGCTTTTCATTTGAATTGTCTTTTTTTTATAAATAGTATTATTTCTGTCTTTCCCAGGTGACTGAGGTGTGTGGCGCGAAGCACCTGGGTTACTTCGGCACAGCCCAGTTCTACATCGCCCTAAAGCTGCTGGCGGCCGCCCAGTCCGGTCTGCCCGTCCGCCTGGAGAGCGTAGCCGGCAGTGAGTGTTGTTGTCGCTCCCAGAGAGAAGGCGTCTTACGGGAGCAAAAGGGGATCTGGAGATTATCTGAACGTGGCGGGATTTGGGTCTAATCTGGATGAAAAGGGTGGGGGGGGGGGGGGTTGCTTGGCGAGCGCTAAGCGGGTTTGCCCTCGTTTGAAAATGGCGAGCAGTCAGTCGCACCCCGACCGCAGAGGGAGCTTGTTTTCCCGGCAGCGTCACAGAGATTTCTGGATTATAAGGGGGAAGTGAACACACCACACACACACACACACACACACACACACACACACACACCACACACACACACACACACACACACACACACACACACACACACACACACACACGCACGCATATATACACTTTGGCCCACAGCAGACCTGTTGGCTAAGATGACCTTCCCCTCATTAAATGACTGCAGGTTGTAAAATATTTGAGAATGAGCTGCATGTGCTTGAAATGTCAGAACGTCAACATGTAGCATAACAGGGTTGGAATCCTTGGAAATGCTTCAAGGTTTGGAAAATGAAAATGCTTGAAATTTAAGATGCACACTTTGGTAATGAAGTTGCAATAAACTATTAAGAGACAACAACAACAAAACTCCTTAGTGAAAATAAACTGATTATTTAAACTGTTCATTGATTTGAGCAGGAAATCCATAGACAACAGGATTTGTTCAAAATAGTGAATATTTATTATTCCTAATAGCTCAGTGACTTATTTATTTGTGTAATTGGGATAAATGTTTTTTTTTTTGTATTTTATATGTTAGACAACATTATTTAAATTGGAGCTTTTTTGTGAATTTTTTTGTTCTCAGTTTATATTTTAGTTTATCTTGTCCCTGCTGTAGCATGTGGAATACTACCACAACACATTATTAGTAGCAGTAACAAACAATTGTCACATAATAGCTGTCTTCTTTTGTTCATTTGTATTATTTTTTGGTAATTTTGGTGCTGGCCATTTTCAAGGCGGGTTTGAAAACCCGCCTTGAAAATGCTTGAAGTGCCTGAACGTTACTGTGGGGAATTGTATCCGAACCCTGCTGACGCCGTCTCTGCAGATCTACCTCTGCCCAGGTTCGCTGGGCTGAAGAATGAGCCGGAGACCCGATACGTCGCCTCCGACCCCCAGGGGGCGCCGCTTGGCTCTGCGACCTGGAACGCTGCGGACAGGAGCTCCTTCAGACACCTGGAGGCCAACGCAGACAAGAAGCCTGTAAGCAAATGTAAAACACGTACTGCCAGTGGCGGCCATTTTTACCAAACGCAGACATGTCTACAATCAGCGACATTTGACAATTTCTTCTTTTTTATTGTGCAAGTTGAGACTTCCTCTGTTCTACACACGGTCAAAATTATACAAATAGGCTCAATGTAGTGAATATACATAAGCCTACTAACATGTAGTTACATATTTCCTGTCAAATCAAGGAGAAACAACATGCTTTTCATAGCTATCAGTCATCGTTCTGGTTGAGTTTATTTAAATAGCTTCGATCCAGTTTTTGCCTCCCTGCAAAAACACAAAATGTTGACATAGTTTGCTTGCACATAGTTTCATACAAATATCTTTGTATGTGTTTTCAGCAAGATTTTAGAGGGTCTTTTGTTGAAGCAAATAATTCCTCAATATTGTTGGAAAAAGTTCTCGATTATTTCACTTATCGCGTGGTGGAAATGTCTTGTAACACGTGGAATAATCTGCCAGTGGAACTAGAACTTTTTAATCATATTAAGGAATTATTGGTTTAGTTAGTTTTGTCTTAGCCTATTTCAAATTTACGAAGTCACGCTAAAAAGAGTTTTGAGATTTTGTATTTTTGCAGTGATCAGTGATTCTTTATTTATTTATTGTTTATTTTTTTGCCAGAAGATGATTTTGGCACAAGCAAAGGAGCCATTATGTTAGGACGGCGACAGTATGTTACATAACCCTACACTTTGGCCTTGTGTAAAACTAAACACACCGCCGATGCTGCTTTCTCTGCTTCACTTCAAAGCGCCCACAATCCTCTGTTGCATCACCATCACAGTCACAGATATGACACCGTCAAGCCCCTCCCCTCCAAAATAAAAATCGATTGTTATTATCGGCTATCGGACCGATACGATATGTTTTATTGGCCAGGCTAGCATCAGCCGATGAAAGTATTAGAAAAATATCCTGGGGAATCTTCACTCAGTTTTTTCACTCAGTTTTTTTGTGCTGCTTCTGTCCGAAGGAGGCGTGGTCTCCACCTCGATCGCCGTGCGGCTCGCCGCCTCGCTCTCCTCTGACGTATCGCAGCTACCCATACTCCAAGCAGAGGAACGGCGTGGACGCGCAGATCGGTGAGACGGCTTTCCATTCTTCTGAAGTTTCTCCCTTATCGGACGTGTGCGAACAGTAGTTTTCAATGTGTTTTGCTCTTTTTTTCTCCTCGTCCTGCAGCCTACGACGGCAAACTCTCCTCGCGGTCGATCGTGCAGCTGGAGCAGCACTCCTCGCCCAGCCACTATGTGAACAAACCCGCTGCAGAACATCCAGCCGTGGCTCAGGTCGAGTCCGTTTTTTTTGTGTGCTTTTTTTAAAAACATTTTTAATTAGCAGCATTATGGCATCTGTGACGTCTGACTTCACAGTTTCATCCCTCTGCTCAGGCTTCTTCTGCAGAGAGGCTCAACCAGCCGGCCACGCTGAGCTACTCCGACGACGACCCCTGGAGGATGACAGCGGAACAGCTGGACTATTACACCAACCAGTTTAAAACCCTCCAGCCCGACCTGGGAGCTCTGATCTTAGGTATGGACTAAAACCAAACATTTATGTCTAAAGAGTTTTATGAGGCTCTATTGTCATTTCCTTGATTTTTTAAAATTTATTTTATTATTATTTTTTTTTCAGGAGCCGTAGCGAAGAACTTCTTCACTAAATCCAAACTGCCTATCCCGGAGCTCTCCCACATTTGGTGAGCACTGACTCAGCGTGGCGCCTGACCTTGCTCTGCCTTTGAGGTCACGTTCTGTGTGTGTGTGTGTGTGTGTGTGTGTGTGTGTGTGTGTGTGTGTGTGTGTGTGTGTGTGTGTGTGTGTGCGTGTGTGTGTGTGCGTGCGTGCGTGCGTCAGCTGAGTTTGGCCTCTGAGGCACACGAAGACCCGGTTTTGAAAGTGACAGGAGAGGAATTGCTCTCTTCCTCCTCAAACCAGTTTTCAGCGCCAGACGTTTTCCACATTTTGTCTCATTCCTGCTTCAGTGCAGCTGAATGAGGTTGCGTGTTTTCTTTTGTTTGCACAGCAGACAGGTCAGTCAGAGAACGCACATTTCTGTTGTGGGAATTAAATCATGGAACGATGCAAGCAAAGAGCGAGTGGCTGAAGTGTTTGCTGCTTCTGCATGATGCAGCAAATTATATCCCATAAAAACATAAGTATCAATCAATCAATCAAATTTTATTTGTATAGCACATTTCAGCAAGGCATTTCAAAGTGCTTTACATCATAAACACAAGAACACAAAGTCATGCAACATATAATAGACAATACATTGTTACATATTACATTTCAAAAACAATTCTAAACAGGTGTGTTTTTAATTGCGATTTAAAAGAAGTCAGGGTTTCCGCTGTTTTACAGTTTTCTGGAAGTTTGTTCCAAATTTTTGGTGCATAGATGCTGAAAGCTGCATCTCCTTTCTTGGTTCTGGTTCTGGGGATGCAGAGCAGACCAGAATCAGAAGACCTGAGAGGTCTGGAAGGTTGATACAACAACAGCAGATCTTTGATGTATTGTGGCGCTAAACTGTTCAGTGATTTGTAAACTAACAACAGTATTTTAAAGTCTATTCTTTGAGCTACAGGGAGCCAGTGCACGGACTTTTCAACTGGTGTTATGTGCTCTAGCTTCCTGGTTCTAGTGAGAACGCGAGCAGCAGCGTTCTGGATCAGCTGCAGCTGTTTGATTGATTTGTTGGACAGACCTGTGAAGACGCTGTTACAATAATCAATGCGACTAAAGATAAACGCATGAATGAGTTTCTCTAGATCTGGCTGAGACATTAGTCCTCTAATCCTGGAGATGTTCTTCAGGTGATAGAAGGCCGACTTTGTAACTGTCTTTATGTGGCTCTGAATGTTCAGGTCAGAGTCCATCACTACTCCCAGGTTTCAGGCCTTATCGCTAGTTTTTAGTTGTAATAACTGAAGCTTTGCATTGACTTTAGATCGTTCCTCTTTAGGTCCAAAAATAATGAAAAGTAATTCTTTTGAGAGACTTTCTGATTTGGAATACACTTTTTTTAGGACACCAGTCACATAAAAAGTGTGATTTGTGTCATTAAGCTGAAGACATTTAATCATATTTTTAAATATATTGGCATTTACTCATTTCATCATTGAACAAACATTGAGGGGAAAAAATTGTTAAATTGACAATCCCGACAATACAGACAGTTTTTTGTAATTCTAATTCATTGGAATTTATTGTGACAACAAATCAAAATCGAGTGATAAAATGACACGCGAAACGTTCAGTCCTCAGTGTTTTTGCAGAGACCAACGGCTGTAAGTTTAAGGTGATTTTTCTCGTCTTTTTAAGTCTTTCCGTTCCGTCTTTCTCAATAAGGGAGCTGAGCGACGTGGATCGGGACGGAGCGCTGACCTTCACCGAGTTCTGCATAGCCTTTCACCTGATTGTGGCCCGGAAGAACGGCTACCCGCTCCCGGAGAGCCTTCCCCCGACCCTGCAGCCGGCACTGGCCCAGCACGAAGAGGAGCGGATCCCAGACACTCCCGAGGTGGAGACGGTTCTCTGCGAAGTCCAGCTCTCGTCCTGCGCGGAGCTCTTTACACTGTTTTACTTTGCCTGCAGAGTTCGGAGCCTCTGATTGTCTTCGAGGATGCGGAACCGCGGTCCTGTCAGGCAGTGAAGGTAAAACACTTTTTAAGGATGCTGATTTAAAAAAAATTTTTTATGTGTCCTGTAGAGGGCACTGGCAAGCTTATGAGAGGAGATTCTGGCTCCCCAGTGTTGGCTCTAGGGAGAAAAAGCTTTTAGTTCTTTAAATGCTCTGCACATAAAGAGAACGTATCGGTGTTGTCAGGCACTGATGGAGTCTGTCCTGCTCTTTGTTTAGGATCCAAGCAGCATAGCAAGGCTTAACCCAACCCTAGCCTCAAGGAAACAAGATCTGCAAGAGGAATCCCTCAATAAAGGTAAGTATTGTCTGAAATGTTAATTGTTTTTAATTCAGAGACTGGATTTGGGGGGGGAAATGCCCTGTTAATGTGGTCTGTGTCCAGGATGTGTGGGGTCTGCAGACATGTTGACTACCATGTTTGTTTGTTTGTTTGTTTTGAGGGAAAGTCAGCCCTGATGATCCTCTCTACCAATGTGGTTGTTCACTGCAGTCAGTGTGCATAATTCACTGTATCAGAGAAGATATAAAAATTTGTTTTTTGTAAAACTGAATAAATTTGTCCGACTTACTGAAAGAGCTGCACACTGGTATTTTTAGTGCTTGTTTTTATTTAATTTTTCCAGGATCGAATGATAATATTTGGTCCACTAAATTGGATTTATACCAAATTACTAAATACAAACTGAACACATGAAAACATTGCAGTCTATATTTAAAATTTCTTGCCTGACCTCAGTGAAGTCAGTGAATGAATGAAGGAATAATTAAATGTTCCTTATCTAGCTCTGGTAGTGTAGATTATCATTATTGTTGTTGCTTTAAGTGACTAAAACGCTGCCAAACTGGTGGCCTGCCCACAGTTCCTACTCTACGCCATTTTTAATTCTTAAGCTTTTATGAACTGTAGCAAAACCTGAAATTGCACAGGTTACTCAACAGTAACCTGTTCTTGCTAGGTATCCAAAGAGTGAGCCAGCCGATGCCATCAACCTTTTTCAGCTGTGAGCAGCTGAGCATTTTAAAGTCCATCCTCCACCTAAAATCCTCCCAGAATGCCGTGCGGTTCTGGATCAGAGTTCAATGAATTTATCGAACATTCTATCAGACGTATTGATCACATGTCTGTCGCGACATAGGTTCTTATTGACTGAGTACCAGTCGCGGGGATTGAGCCGTCAGGACTTGCCAGATCTGAGCCACAGATTTGTGAATCGGTGGGAAGAATTTTAAAAGCGAGTTTATTTTAAAAATGGCCTTCAAACCATTGAAGCTGTGTGGGTTATTTCATCTGTCGGCCTTAAAAACGACTGGCTCACTCGATGATTTACGCATGTGAAACACTGATTGATATTTTATGCTGATGACGGGTTTATTTTGCCTCACTGTGCCTGCAGACGGCGGCGCGACGCATTTGGGGTCGTCTCGAGGGAAGCCCACTCCACAGCTGGGAGCGTTTCCTGAGAAGCCGGGTAATAATCCTTTTACTTTAAACACTGTTAAATATAAATAAAATAATAAAAATTGTTTTAAAGTCAACGATTCCTTAATGTTGATGAAAAAGTGCTGGTTCTACTGGCAGATTGTCTCACTTATAACGTGGAGAAATCTTCTTACTGCAAGTGAAGCTAATCTGCCAGTGGAGCCAGCACTTTTTCATTGTGGAAGCATTTTGCCGATGCGTCTTCTAGTTATAGTTGTGAGTGCCGATCATGTGCAGGTTTGACTGAGCTGCCTGACCCGCGCGCTGGCGACCGGCGGCTGAAGCGAAGTCACTGCTTCTCGTTAACTCAAAGTCTCTCCGCTGTGTTTCTGTTTCATGTCGCCTCTCCTTCAGAGCCGATTCAGGATTTAGACCCGCAGATGAGAACAAAAACAAGACAAAGGTAACGAGAAAATTAGAAAAAAGGCTGCACTGTTGAAATAAACACACTTGAACTTTTTCACAGTTAAATATTCCTGAACGTCTTTGATTTGACTGGTGAGCCCACAGCCGTTAACTTGAAGCAGAGGTCTGCAGCTTCCAACAATCCAAAGAGCGCTCACCACGCGTCGCCTTCCACGCAGTTCCTCTAGACTAGCGGCAGCAGCAATTAGCAAACACCTGGTGGAAGGGCAGGTCTCATTATATGAGCTATGTCTCAGTCAAATGCTCTGAAGAGCGATGTTAAAGGCTTAATGGAGGAGCATGGTTGTGAAGGGCTCCTGTCTCTTTAAGAGCAGGAGCCACTTAAAGAGACAGAACCCCAATTTCAAGGCGTTAAATTGAAAAGTCGAATTTGTTTTAAGTAATATTTTACCAATATACATATATATAAACAGCAACTGAAGGTAACATAGTGACTAGATTGTGCCTTAAAATGACTGTGTGCTTGGAAAAATTCATACTACCGGCCCTTTAGATGACAATTTAGTTAAATCCGAGGCCATCCAAACACTTGTTGGTGAAACTATTGAGTCCATTTTGTAGGTTTGCTCTTCGCCCAGCTGTGCATTTGTCCGCCTGCAGGTCGTACTCCAGCACTTCCATCGACGACGCCATAAAGAAGGCAGAGGAGCCGCCCACGCCTCCGCCCCGCCCTCAGAAGACCCACTCCAGGGCTTCCTCCCTGGACCTCAACAAGCTCTTCCAGCAGAGCGCTCCAGGTACGACCTCGCCTGACTCCACCCACAGCGTCTCGCCCTCCCACAGGCGGAAGGCGAAGCGGCCCCGCGCCGCACCCATCAGGCTTTCCGTCAGCATTTCTCGTTTCGAGGGGACAAAAGCAGAAGCAGTGATTTTTACTGCTCCGATAGGTGGAAGTCAGGTTCTGAATGTGAAATAAAAGTTTTGTTTTAGTCCTGAGAACAAAGACCCTGAGTGTGGAGCTGAGCTCTTCTTGGATTTTTTATTTATTTATCTTTTGTTAGGGGTGAAAAGCGGATGGCTGCTGCCTCCTCCAGCTCTGCCTCCCAGACCGTCGGGCTCACAGGTGAGTTCCTCGGTGCCGATGTGGGGATTTTGTTCCTAGTTTTATTTATTTTATTTTTTGGGGGGGGAATCAGAACATTACATTTCTCTTTTCAGGTTCCTCATTTCCTCAAGGTGTCGGAGCAAGCTTCCCAGAGTAAAGTTCAGCAGCCGAATTTCGCCAACTTCAGTCACTTTAGAGAAGAGGTGAGTTTTTAAACAGACCTCGTTTCTCCGTAAGCCATATTTGGTTCTGTTTTCAAATTCAGCAAACAGAACCGGATCCTGTTCCCGCCCTGCGAAAACACTAAATCTCACAAAGCATTTCCGGTGCAGATATCTTAGCACTTGAAATGAGACAAAACTTAATGATAGGCAAGTTTTCAGCAAGAAATATGAGCTGGTTTTAGGCTAATAATTCTTTCATATTGATGAAAAAGTGCCAGTTGCAATGGCAGATTATTTCACTTATAACATGGGAAAATTAGTTACAACTAAAATAATCTACCAGTTGAACTAGTACTTTTTAAATCAATATTAAGCGATAAACAAGCTCCCATATCTGAACCAATGAGTGACCCGTTGCTCACCCGAGATTCGGGCCTCCTGACATCATCGTAACGGGCTTCATAAATTTCTTCAGTGTTTAGGAAACGAATAACTCCAGATAAATTTTTCCCCGGGGTCAAACGGCGAGCGCAGCCTCATCTGTTTATCCCATCCGCTCACTTGTGTTTTCCATCATTGTCCGGGTTTTTCCCACTATGATGCGTACAGGCTGCGGCCTCCGTTTGTCTCCGTTTTTCTCTGTTTGTCTCTGTTTGTCTCCGTTTGTCTCTGTTTGTCTCCGTTTGTCTCTGTCTCTGTTTGTCTCCGTTTGTCTCTGTTTGTCTCTGTTTGTCTCCGTTTGTCTCCGTTTGTCTCCGTTTGTCTCTGTTTGTCTCCGTTTGTCTCATTTAAACCCCGACTTTCTGCAGTTCCCATGGAGACGGCTTCGCTCCTCCGCCGTACATCTGACGTTTGGCTTCATAAAAGCCGAACAGATTATCCCGCAGGTCTGCATACGCTGCGTGTGTGTGTCTTTTTCCACTCGCTGAGATAAACTGTAACCCGAACCGGGCCCCGGATCCTCAGAGGGAAATAAAACGGGCAGGTACATCAGAGAGGTGCTGAGGAGTTTACAGCCTCTCGTTTGGTCATCAAGAATTCTTCATTCAAAGAGTCCAGTCCATATTTTCTAAAGCTCCTTCTCATTGCATCCAGGTTGCTGATCTCTAAAGTGAAACAAAAAGGAAAAAATGACAAGAATAAGATCATAAATATATGATAATAAAGTCATTATATTGTGAGAATAAAGTCATTATATTGTGAGAATAAAGGCATAATTCTAATTTTAATCTCGCAATATTCTCACTCTTGTTATTGACTTTATTTTTATATTGTTTTGACTTTATTCTCATAACATTACGACATTAATCCTTTAAAATTACAACTTCATTCTAGCAATATTCTAACTCTATTGTCATAGCACTACAACTTTGTCATCGTTTTATGACTTTTTTCTCTTAGTTTTATTTTTCATTTTCTTAGCTTGGGCCCGACGCTCCACTGTAGAACCCCATGATGGTCACTTCAAAGATTAACAGTCAGGATTAAATCACTTTATTCTCGTCATCTTTATTTTTCTGTCCCACTGTGCAGACGCTGCAATTGTCAACTTTGCACTCACTGCAGAGGATGAATAAGATGTAACCTTGCGGTGCCTTGCAGTGATTTCCATACTTCTTCATCTTTTCACTCAGAGCCTCAAAGTGTTTCGACAGGATTTCATGTGACACTGACACAAAGTAGTGCGTTATTCCGAAGTGGGACGAAATTGATTCCAGGTTTTTAACATTTTCCTTTAAACAGCATCCTCCAAGTGCAGTGCGCCACCCTCTTGGGTCCATACTCTGTAGTTTAAATTTCGGCCTGGACTTTGGGCCGCTCTAAAACATAAGTACGCCTTGATCTAAATCCTTGACAGTTAACCTTTTGATGCACATCTGCTCCAACAGACCTGAATCGTCTGTCACAAAGTCCCGTTCATTCAGTTCAAGTGTCTGACGCCTTTGTAAATGCACTGAGACTGAAGTTGAACCCCGAATGCAGACATTTCTGTTCCATCTCTGGTTTCATCCAGAATCTTCCTTGAATCTGCTTCTCATTCAGTCCAGTCAGCTGGGAGCGAACTAAAGGAAAAAACATCATTGGTGGTTTAACACCACACGTCTGAGTCCCCCTGTCCTCGCACACTTCATTTTGGACGCAGACCGAAAAGGTCAAAGTTGATCCTCGTGTACCCAGAGCGCATTCCACAGATTGACAGCTCCCTCTACAGCAACTGGGGCAAACTGCACTTCCATAAAGGCTCAGTGCACTGGAATAAAACCAACTCTTACAAACTGTTTCTGGTCGAGTCTCTTCTCGCAACAAATTCTCAGTGCACTTAAAATAGGACAAAACTAACTTACAAGTAACTGTTCAGAAAACTGCTAGATTCACTAGCAGATTATTTCACTTCTAACAAGACATATTTCATGTTAGAAGTGAAATAATCTGCCAATGGAACTGCTGCTGTTTTTGTTTTTTTATCAATACTGACTTAAAACAATCTCTCATATTTTGCTGAAATATGAGAGATTTGTTTTAGTCCTGAGAACAAAGACCCTGAGTGTCTTTTATTTTTTATTATCATAACAATAATAATAAAAAATAAAATAAATAAGTTAGTCTTTTTATTTTATTTATTTTTAGTCACTTTATTTCTCAAGTGTACTGACACTTCTTCACTAGAAACCAAATTAGAAATAGTTTGAGTTTTGCGGTGCGACTTCTTAAGACAGAGGTATTAAAGCTATGCCAAAAGAATGAAAACATCATCAAAGTATAAGAATAAGGATGAAATGATACAAGAATAACACTTTATCCTTGTACTATGTTCACTTCATTATTGTACTGGTTCATTCAGGGATATATTACGACCTTATTTTTGTAATTTTATTTTATTTTTTTCTCTTTTTGGCCCAAATATTCCATCGTATCTAAGATAGTTTTCTATTTAGGAGTTTCTTTGTCACACTTTTCAGAATTTCTACCTGTAAACTTCTTTCCTCCTTCAAAATTCACTTGATGTAGAAGCATAAATACTTTAGCGAGGCGTTGTGTGAAGCAGAGTTTTTCGGGGGCTTGTTTCTCCTCTTCAGTTCGGAGGAGCTCTCTCTCGGGTTTTTGCACCTCATCAGTCCTGCTGACCTCGGCTGCTTTTGAAAAATCGACTCCTCTCAGAAAGTGACTTGACGGCGCAGCCAGCGGCTGCGACTTACAGCTGAGGCGACCACACATTCTTGCCCCTGGGGCTGATGAAGCTCCGCTGCACCAACCACTCCGGTGCATTCAAATGTTTCCATGCTGCGGTCGTGTTTCCCATGGAGTCACTCTGAGAACCGGCTACATTCTCTGCTTGACGTTCCTTGAGGTTTCTTGGGTGCATTTAGGAGCAGAGTCTGCTTTTTGTTGTTTTTTAACAAAAAAAAACCTTTTGAGAATTTCGTCCAAGACTAAAACGAAGGCAGCAGAACTGAACCTTTAGATTACAATTTCAAACTTGAGGCCTGGGGGCCGAATGCGGCCCGCCGGAGCTCTTCACATGGTCCTCTAGATTCTGGAAGAAAGACAAATAGAACCCTCAAGATAAACAACTGCGTAAAAATCGATCTCTGTTTTTAGTGGAAATTCACTAAGAATCAAAGATCCTCTCATTTTTTTCACACTGATGCATAATTGTGAGCTTATTGCTCATTTTCTGGAACAAAACTTGCCAGAAACATTGGAAAAAAGTGATTTTCACAGATTGTGTCGTATTGTGACGTCACAATGTGGTGACAGTTTTAACAAATGTGGAAAAAAATGAAGCTTTTTTTAAAAAGATGTCGCTTTTACGTGTCCATCAACACTTTCCACACACTGGAAACTGAGCGTGACGGCCGCGCTTTACATGAACTTGCCCTCGCAAAGTAAAAGAAATGAAGAAGTAGGACGCGTGAGGCCCTTCTTTGCACTTCTGCACTGTTAACCTTTGCTAACTGAAAACAGGTGGCGATAAATCAAAATAGAGAAGAATGGCTGAAATGCAGCGAATAGGTGTAGTAAAAGTAAGTTAATCCATCATGGCTGCCCTCCCCTCAAGCCCCCCCTTCCCCAAAGCTCCTGGAGAGCAGTACATCACCTCCCCGGTCGTTCACCTCCCGCCCCCATCCTGCAGGGAAGGTGCTGATTTACCGCCGGTCGGAGCAGATGCATTTCATCCTGCCTCTTTTATAGCTTCGCTCTCGTGTCGTCTCACCCTGTCACGACGTCAACACTCCCGTCCTCCAGGAAGAGTCCCTCCATCATTTTGCTTTCTCCTCTCTGTCTTTTTGGGGGGAGGGTCACAGGAGGAGAGCGGCGTGAAGCTGGAAGAGCCCGGTCCGGCCTCCAGGTTTGGACTGAGTTCTGAAGACCTGGGAAGCACTTCCCAACAGGTTGGATGTGCAAAAAAAAAACAACCACAACAAACAATGAGACCGCACCGGTTTGTGTATTTTATGTGTTGCGTTTCAGCTGGAAGGAGCTGATATATTTGTTTGTTTACATTTTTTTCAGGACGTCTCCGGCACGCCTCACGGTCAGGTGCCACAAAAGCCGATTCGGAGGAAGTACCACCCGGAAAGCCAGAACCTGGAGGCCGGAGCTCCGCCTCCTGCCGTGCCGTTCCTACCGCCTGCCAAAACCAGCCAAAAGTTAGTGACAAATTTTCAATTCATTTAATCAGGCAGAAGTTTGAAGTTTGAGAAGCGGTGGCGAAGCTGTTGCCTTCCACAATGGTTCACGATCCTCGGATCTTTCCACGTTTTGTCACGTTTCAACCACAGATTCAGTGGGATTTAATGTGACTGGCTCATAGAGAAGTGGAAGGAAAATTACACCTTTTGGGGTTTTTAAACTAATACTCTATTCACATTACAGTGCCTATAAACATTCACCCCCTTGGATGTTTTACCCGTATGATTCTGTTTACAAATCAATCATAATGAACTAAATTTGTACCTTTTCACAAAATATTACAAAAAGAAACCAAACAGACAGATAGGTAGATCGATCGATCGATCTGTACTCAACTGCAAAGGTTGAGAATCACTGACTCAACCTGTGCAGTGATAAGGTTGAGTCAAACTGAGAATTATGCCATAATGACATGTAGACAAATAAGTTTTAGTGTCTGAAGAGTCAAAACAAAGAAGAAGAAAAAAATCATGTGTCCTATGTGACCTGGATGAGTAAATAAACCTCCATTTGTCAGCCTGTTAACATGGAGGTCTTGTTGCGCTGCCATCTAGTGCTCAAACAATGAATTGAGCCAAAAACGTGTCCATTTTTTATTTGTTTTCCTCCCGCGTTAAATTTCACTCGCTGATAAAAACGTGATTTCCAGAAATAAATAAAAAAAAATTGAAAAACTGCAGAAGAAATTTAAACAACCTTATATTAGCAATTTTAAGCTTTTTATTGTAGTAAATTTACCTCACTGTAATAAAATGTGAATACATCCCACACGCAGAATGAATTCAGCAGAATGACCAGTTCTTCACTGACCGGCAACCAAACAGTAAAGTCCAAGTAATTCCTCTTGGAAGAAAGTCTGACTTAAAATCCATGCCCATTTCGGTTAGCTACTCTCAAACATGGGAAAGACGAGAGAACATGCTATATAAATGAGGCAGATGTGTGTTGAGCTTAGAAAACATGACACTTAATGTCCACTTTAAGGGTGATAGTTGCTGAATTAAAACAAACTGGAAATGTGGCAAACAAGCATAAATTTGAGCCCGTGTTTATGAGAGGCTTTTCTAACCCACAGTCAGAAACGCTAACTTTCTTTAGAGCGAATTCACACCAGCCTCGTTTAATCCGCTTTAGTTTGCTGTTCTAGAAAGTCCCAAGTTGTTCGGGACCACCTAAAAACCTATGTCCTTGTTCTGCTGAAGACCGCTGCAAAAGCAGGAGGCGAACTGTGGTGCAGTGCATTCTGGGTAAACAGAACCAAAAACAAACTCTGGAGTTTAGTGTTGGCGGGAGAAATGTCTGGCCGTGTTTTGCCAAACACCGGAGACAATCGCTAAAATCTGACACCGCTCTTTTTTGTCTGCGTTTTGTGAAGAAAGAGGTTGCGTGCGTCTTCTTCAGACGTTTTTGTGTCGTTTCCTTCTGCAGTTCTTGGTGGAGCGCCGCCACAGGCTGGGAGGGGAACTGGCTTTTTGAAGGGTTTGGATTGTTTGACATAAATCCCACAGAAAATTTCTAAAGTCTTTATTTTGGGATTAAACTACTGCGGTGAAAGCTAAAAGCATTTATTTATTTCACACCTTGTTACCATGGTTACCAGTCAGTTTGACGGCCGCTCCCTTTCCAAATGCAGATAATTGGCTTTAATAACCTTCAGGTATTTCATTGACTGATGGGGATTTTGTGTACTGGAACAATGTTTTCAGGAATTTGGATAAGTCCGCTCTCGGTTGTCTAATGTGGGAGAATCCATGAAATCCACCCTGAAGGGACACTTTATCTGATTAAAACAGGACATAACGACTTCAACATGTGTGTCCCCGTCTCCTTGTTGTAAAGTGGACAGCAACCGTCAATAGCAACGCTGACTGCTTGCAGACAGACGCGGTGCTCTTACTGCGCCGCGTTTGGAACGATTCCTTCCATTTCCGAACTGATTAAAGTGACTTTTTAGATAATTTTGTACCTGGAGAGCGGAGCGTAAAGGCTAATAAATCTGGCTAATCCCTCCGTCAGGCTGCTGTCCCGACAGAAGAGGGAAATCCAGATGGCGATCCGTAAGAACCGGGAGACCAACGCCGTGCTGCGGCGTCTCAACAGCGAGCTCCAGCAGCAGCTGAAGGTGAGAGCCTGCGGTCGCCTCCGTTCCCAGATAACAACGAAAAGGACATTCAAGAATGAAAAGGTGTTTTTTTCTTCATCCTGATTGTCCATCTTTCTTCATATACTTCAAGTCGATAAAAAAATAAGAATAAAATTGTACATATTTTAGAAGTGGAAAACATATTTGAACATAATTAAACATATACTTCCTCTGCCCCTAAAGTCCTTCCATTCTTCCTTTTCTTGTTCCTCCTTCCTCTGTTTTCGTGCCTTTCTCCCTCCCTTTAGTTCTTTGTGTCAATTTTTTCTTCTCTTGATATCTTTCTTTTGTCCAACCTCTCTACCGCCCCTGTCTTGTTTCCTTCTTTCTTTCTTCCTTTCAGTCTTTCTTTGTTTTTCTCTCTTTCCTCCTTTCTTCCTTCCCTTTTTTTTTCCTTCCTCCCATTTCTTTCTTTCTTCTGTTTCTCCTTCCATCATTCTCTTTCTTCCTTTCTCTCCTCCTCCCTTCCATCTTTCTCTTCCGTCCCTCTCTGGTTCTGTTCCCTACATAAGCCGTGTCCGCAGTAGGAACATTTGTCGTTTGTTGACCATTAAAATCAGTTTTTTGTTTTGTGATATAAGCGTTGCTAACCTGAAACGTTTCCAGTTGAGTTTAGAAAAGCCTCTGACTCCTTCATGACAAACAACCTGGCCTGGGATCAGTGGTTCCCCACAGAGAGCTTTGCTCAGGGGAGTGTGCGTTTATCTATGTGAACCTGACGACATTCCTAAACCTCCTCCTCCTCCTCCGGGGAGGCGCAGAGGGAGACCCGGAATGGGGAAACCGTTCCCTCAGGAGCTTAAAGGCAGCGACATTTGAATCTTGACAGTTCAATCCAGCAACGGGGCGAGAGGCTTACACCCTGCTTTACCCACAGACAAAGCAGGGTGTGCAGCATCTGTGCTGTTTGTGTGAATGCTCCTGGTTTTCAGCCGGCAGCCAGCACTCCCCGCCGGTCCAAATCGGTGAAAAGTCCCCCCCCCCATTCCCACCCCACTGGACCCCGACCTCTCTGGCCCCCCCTCACCGCCCGTCACTCACAGCAGAACGAATGGCAAAGACTCGGCTGTTTGCGTTGGGGATCTGCCTGTGGCCCACACGGCCGCGCCGCCAACACATGCTGCATGCCTGTCATTTTCCCCTGTAAGCGATCCAAGAGCGAAACCTTGCGCCGCTCTTAACGACAGAGGCTGGGGAACACAAAAGAGGAGAGGGCCGAGCAACAGGCGCTGCCCCCTTCATCCCCCCTTTATTTTTTGGACATCCAGTTGGATTCCTCTAGTAGTTTAAGCTCTTTTGTAATCGGGTTCTCGGTTTTGCTCAAAAGGTCACCTGGGTATGATTTACGCTCGTTCTAATTCCGCTGCGTCGCCAAAGCATTCGAGGAATTCTGCAGAGAAAGGCATACGTGTCTTTATATAGAGCCGGGCCTTGTTGGAATACCGAACGGGCCCCGGCACAACTGTCCTCTTCAAAATAGAGCCGGGGCCCATCGGGCATCTCGACTGCAGGGACACTGCACGATGGAGAGGAAGCTTTGCGTCTGCCCCAGTTTCTAGAGCAACTATCTTAGTACACTTGAAATAATCTGTAAGCAGCTTTTCAGCAGCTTGTTTAGAGTCAAGAATTCCTCAGTGTTGATGGAAAAAGTGCTGGTTCCACTGGCCGATTGTTTCACTTATAACGAGGGAACAATGTTGTGTAATCAGTGAAATAATCTGCCAATGGAACCAGTTCTTTCTCATCAATATTAAGAAATTATTGACTGAAAACAAGCTTGTATATCTTACTGAAAAGCTTCTTGTAACTTAGTTTTGTCATATTTCCAGTGTGCTGACACACTTGCACTAGAAACTGGACCAAAAATACTTGGTTGGTGTTTCTTGGTTCGCAGTAGTGGCGATCATTTTACGACTCTCGCAGAAGGAAGTAGTTACGTTACGTCATTCTGCGCAGCGACAGCCAATAACGGTTATGAGACACCTACTCACTCAGAAAGATTGGGTGGGTATTCCCTGAGCGTCGGCTGGTGCTGGACACGCAGCAAATATTCCACCTTCACTTCATAATTTATTCCAGGTGTGGTGATGTTATGAAGGAAACCCAGCCTGGACTCATTCTGCAGGACAAATCCATGATTCACTTGGCGATCCAAATCCATGATCCCCCCTCCGATCTTACCTCTGGGTGTTTGTCAACTTCAGATTCTTCACATTAGGGGGATTTTTTTCTGGTTAAGTTGTTTTTTTTTATGTAATAAAGACAAGTTCATACAGTGTGAACTTTCCCTCATTTTGTCACTTTATAACCACATTGCAGGATGTTACCGACAGCTGTTAGTGCATGGTGACAAAAGTGGAGTAAAATCTTTTTTTTTATTTTGGAAATAAATATCGACATTTGATCTCATTCAGCTCAATACAAATCCTTGCAAAAAAGAAAAAGCTGCCTTCAAAGGTCTGGTCACTTGCTGAAGAATTACTTGTGAGTCTGTTTTGTCTGATCTAAAGCGTACCAAGATGTTTGCTCTGGAAACCAGACGGACGAACCAGCTTCAGTGTTTGTTAATGTTTTGTTACTATTTCAGAAGTTTTGCATTGAAAAAAATCGATGTGGGAAAAAAACGCCTCCTTTGCCTGAATTTTATTTTGTAGTTGTTATTCACATCAAATACTTTTATTATTATCTTCAAAATACCAACATTTCCAAGTGGCTTTACATTCTTGCTCCATCTGATGATGTAAGTTTTAAATACTAACTGATGTTTTGATCACTACTTCTTTTTTTTTTTTTTTTACCAAACACTCATATTTACTCTTGAGTCACTTCTGGGACGGCTACTTTTTGCTTTCACTTGAGTAAAAAAAACAAACATGTTAAGCTAATGCTACGTACCCACCTCTGGACTAATGAACAAGTGACGGGACCAGATTGTCAAAATCGCCGCCACATTAGATTTGTCATCGCATCAAAGCGAGCTTTTGGCTCAGCGTCACCTTTTCCGCTTTGCTCAACCCTGTGGGTTAATGAGGGAGCAAACAAGGCAGCCTTTTGACTTCCCTCCTGTCGTCACCATGGTAAACAAAGCAAACAGGGGTAGACGTGCCTGAGGTGGAGCTTTTGTTCTGTGTGAACTTGATCAGCGCTCATGCTTGCTTGTGTTTGGCTGCAGGTGGTTCACCAGGAGAGAGTCACCTTGGAGTCCCAGCTGGAGCTCCTGCGGCCCTTGGCCTCCACGTGACGGAGGGGAGCGGCGGGGGGCCCCGAGCCGGCGTCTGCGTCAAAACGCATCGGCTCGGATTCAGTTAATGAGAGCAACGTTTTGAAGCTGAAGTTTGTGTTTTTCTTATGAAGGCCATGTAACTCTCAAAGGGCTCAGATATTTTAGAAGCAAAAATCGAATTGTCGACTTGACAAACAGGGAATCCTTGTTTAATCAGGAGCCTCTGAAACCAATCCCTATTGGATTCATCGACGTGAAGAAAAATAAACATTGTGATTTTTTTCTTTCTTTTTTTCTGAATCACTGTATGTAAAATATGACGACTAATTTATTCTTTCCTTTCTCATGTCCTGTTAGTTTCTTCATGTGAACGTTTGCAGCACAAGTAGTAGTTTGCACACACTCCCTTGAGTCTGAATGTTCTTTTCCTGTGATGATGTTTTTAAATTTTACAGGGCGTCGCATTAGTACCGGCATACACAATATAAAGCAGATAAAGGTGCTACAGATTCCATTTTCTGTCTTAAAAATATAAATACAGCAGAAAAAGATGTAGGCAAAAAAACAAAAACAAAATACAAACCTTGAGCATGTGAGACTAAAATGCAGAATGACACACTGAAGAATGTTAACTGATTTTCATCAGTTCTGCACAATTCACTTGAAAAGTTTCTGTTTTTGATTTAAACCATTGTCTTTTTTAATCTATTCTTGTAATCTTTGATCTTTGATGCCAGTTTTACTGTCACTCCTGACGACGTTCCAAATGCGCTCGATGCGTTGGAGCCCACAGCTAAAGCGCGCTCTCCGCCATTGGTTCTGTTTGGCTCACAGGACGGTGGGGGTGTTGATGAGCTCCACGTCGGCATGTCTGTTACTGCATGTGTGCTAAGATGTTGTGAACTGGTCTGTGAAAATAACCTGAAGACATGCACCGACAAGATGCAAATCAGAAAAGTCAATAAAGATGTCTATTTTTAATGCTTGTCTCTCCACGCCCCCATCACTGCAAAGCTTATGTGTAAATCTGACTCGTCTCTCCAAACGTCGCAGACGTTGGTTGAACCTGCAAGAGTTTCCAGTCGGATGCTGAAAACGATTATTCTGACAGAAATCTCATGAGTTTTCTTCTGGAAGCACAAGCAGCTCTGAGCTCCAACCATTGTTATGAAAAACTCCCCATATTTCAAATTTAAATGTATTTATTTGTCAAGAGACATCAATCAACATCGTGCAACGTCATTCTGCCTACGTTAGCTAAAATGAGCTGATTTTCTTCTGGAGTCTCGTCAGCAGCTGTTTGGACCAAACTAAAAATTTCTTATTGAAAGATTAGCAGTTTGTATTTTTAGGAATGTTTTAATTTGCATGTACTTTTCAAATTTATGATAAATTTTAAAAAAGTACGATAAATCCTGTCACTTCAAATTAAGCAAATTTTAAAAACATTTTTACCTAAAAAGGCTCTTAATTTATTTAAACCAACTGCTTACTATAAATATGTCAAAAAGGTGTTAAATCCACTTAATTTATTTGACTAAAGCCATCATTGTAATTCGCTATACACCCAAGTACTCACTGGACACAGCTTAATTGTTAGCAAAATCTTGACAAATGTGAAATTATATCCACTTTTCTTTTTCAGTTTACTACAATGTTACAATTTATACCGTTCACATAAAAGTCGCAGAACCTGCGATTCCGTTAAAATTGCGCAAATTGAAATTACGAAAATGATTTCGCGTAGTGGAGACACACACACAAACAAAAATAAACACAAATTTCGATTTTGTGTTTAAGATGTTCAATCGGAAAAAGCGGGTGCTTTTTCAGCTGAATCGAAACAGATGTATTTAGCAAAACTGTAATGGGAATGCTACCTTCGGAGTGGTCATGTGATCAACCAGACGTTACTGCTGGTGGAAACGACGAAGACGACGACAGGAAGAGGTAAGGGGTGGACGCTTTGTTTTGTGTTTGTTTTTTTTGACAATGTGTTGCGACAGCTGGCTGTTCCTCTGCACTATAACCAGTATTTACCTGCTGCATTAACCTTCCTGGTCTCCTCCCATACTCATAGGTTTTGTTTCTTACGCGTCACGGGAGAGCTGCAAGTATTCATGCAAACACTCAGCTTAGCCGGGGGCATTTCTCACTCAACTATAAATACCATTTAAAAGTGTTCGCTTTGCATTGCCACATGACAGCTGCGCGGCACGGGGAAACCACTACATGCCAGTTGTGTGTGGACTCTAAGTATACGCCTGCTTAATATAATTGCAGCCCCAGCTGAGTCTGCTCCTGGGTTATTACCGTTAATGAAAAATCAAGCTGGAGATGGTGAGACTTCAGGCTCTCAAACACAAATCCACAGTGACAGAAACGCCATTAAAATGTGTTGGAGTAGCTTGAAGAAGTTGAAAACACTCCGGCGACTTGACGCTTTGTGTCTGTCTGAGCATCAACGCTGAAGCCAACTCTTCTCACAATGTAGATTACAAGCTTCTATGTGTTCAAGTTTGCTCTTTTGTTGCCGCAACATTACTCTAAGATGACGACATACGCCACGTCTCTCGTCCCTCCTTTGTCCCCGAGCCGGGCTTTGCAAAGGTTGCACTTCTGCTGTGGACATTAGCTGGGCCACGGACCGCCACCTCTTTCCATTCTGGCTCCGTCAGCTGGTGGGATTTAGCTAAACACTCATTCAGCAAAAGTGAATGCGGCCCAGTCCAGGATGTCAGGCCTCCACACCCAGGAGGTGAAGGCAACAGAGGCCTATGAGCCGGCGGCAAAAAATGCAGGGAAGGAATTCCTGTTAATAAGAGGAAAAACTTAGCATTGGTATTTAAAATCTTTGAACTGCCGACATCTGTGGGAATTGGGATTAGTAACTAAATTCTCCTTGAAAGTGTATTTAACCTTTGTTTTAAAAAAATATTTTTACATATTTGTGAAAATCGTGTTGTGACAGATGATCTTTGAGGAAAAACAACGGATTTCCAGACTGCAGAAATACAACCAATCAGAGCCAGGAGGAGGGTCTTACTGCTGACAATCACTCAGCAGCAAGAGTGATTGTTACAAATATTTACAAATATTTCCCCAACAGTGGCAGCAGCCAATGGAAGATAATTATTCTGTTATTTGTGTGAAAATGCTAAAAAATATATATTAGTAGTTTCCCGCAGTTGGTTTGTATTATTTATCCATCCATTTTCTAACACCCTTGTTCCAAGTGGGCTCACGAGGAATGCTGGTGCCCGTCTCCAGCTAATGTTCTGGACAAGAGGCAAGGTCACCCTGGACAGGTCGCCAGTCTGTCGCTGGGCAGCAAGGAGACAGACAGGACAAACAATCACACACACACACACACACACACACACACACACACACACACACACACACACACACACACACACACACACACACAGAATTTAAAGAGAGACCAGCGAACCTGACAGTCGTGTTTTTGGACTGTGGGAGGAAGCCGGAGAGAACCGTATTATTATTGTTCTAAATATAGTTTTTTTTCTCCCCATTACGCTTGGTGCTTTTGGAGGCCCCCTGGTGGTGTGGAGGCATTAAGCAGCCGCTTAACTCGCACCTGCCTTGGGCCAGATCTGTTCCCTAACTTTTTTTTTTTTTTTTTACTTGACCAAGTTTTCTCAGTAATATTTTTTTGATCAAACTCATTACTCAGTTTGAATTAAATATCTTGTTCAAGAATGTGAATAAACGATTTCCAAATTAAGGTCAGATTTATTGCATGTTTCAGTTTGAGATGCTGCTGTCAATCATTTTACTTAAGGCATTTTTCCTGTTGCTTTTAGGGGTTTCAGCCCTTTTTTCCCCAGATGGTTTATGCTAAACACTGAAAGAGCAGCACTTAAGTAAATACATTTAATAAACCTGTGATATAAATAGGCTGATTACGGTTATTCAACTTCTCCGTAGTGAACTGGACGTAGTTAATATCACTGCGTCTTTGCCATCTCTCTGTATTACACGTCCACGCTTCAGACTCCGGCTCCCCTTGGAAACCCACTCCAGGTT
The DNA here is from genome assembly GCF_027474105.1 of Poeciliopsis prolifica. Taxonomy (NCBI): domain Eukaryota; kingdom Metazoa; phylum Chordata; class Actinopteri; order Cyprinodontiformes; family Poeciliidae; genus Poeciliopsis; species Poeciliopsis prolifica. The sequence goes on from NW_026562377.1 coordinate 23,119,034, forward strand.
TTACCCGCTGCCGTTCTTTTTTTTTTTTTTTTTTTTGAAAACAACCACCTCCAGTTTGGAGGAGTGAAGAACGCAGCGGCGTCAGGGCAGCAGATGACCCGGCGCAGCAGCGAGGAGCGCACCAGTCCTCTCCCTGACGAACCAAAGGGATGGGGGGCTTCAGCCGCAGCTGAGCTCCGCACGCCTGGACCAGGGGGAGCGAGGGGCCACAGCAGCTTTCTGCCCCCACTTGGGTGACTTTTTGCTGGATTTCTGAGCCACCCCCCCCCCTCCTCAGCCTCCTCTACACAACAACATGCCATTTGCCAAAAGAGCCGTGAAGCCGCAGTCACTGTGCCGGTATCGGAGCCCGGGCGAGGTGGTGGAGCAGCAGCAGCAGGAGGAGGAGGGTCTGCTGTTCGATGATCTGGTCTCCATCAGTAACGTGGCTCTGTCCCGGACCCTGCGCCAGCTGTCGGACCTGGCCAGACACGCCTGCTCCGTTTTCCAGGAGCTGGAGAGCGACCTGGCGTCCACCAGCCAGCGGGTCAGGGGGCTCCAGGGGAAGATAGCCCAACTCCAGCAGTGCTGCTCCCAGCTGGACCCCAGACAGGAGGCAGTGCGTGAGTACTCAGCCGCTGCACACGGCGCGCGCGTCTTAGCTCCTCTTCCCCTCCGGACCTGCGCACGAGGACACATTTTTGTCTTTTTTTTTTCTCTCTTTTTTTTTCTTTAAACAACTTTTTAGAGAAAACTTACAGAACTTTCCCTAACAAATACAGCTCACTGTACAGAGATTCAGCTCGCCGTGTTTTTGTTCTTTAATCGGAAACGCGTTGTTTACGTTTCTGAAGTAAGTTTTGTTGTTTTTTGTTTGTTTGTTTTTTTTTTTGTCGCGGCAGTCTTTGCTTCACGCTCGGCCCGCTGCTCGTATGACGCCGCGTTCACCTCGTGTCAGCAGCTCTTTAAAACCAGCCGTTTCTCTTCCACGCGCCGTCCTCCGGTAGCTCCGTCACTGTGCCTCTACGACGAGCGCGTGTCATGCGGCCATCGCTGCCAAATGACGCACGTCGCTCGCGCGGCTTCGTCAGAGCCTCGAGAGGAGCGTGATTTCCCATCGACATCAAGAACAGTGTGGTGTCGGTCGGTCGGTCGTGTTTGGGGAAATGGTGGGTTGAAATGTAAAGGTCAAAAGGTCAGCTCTCCTCCTCTAAGTGCTCAGAGGCTCACATAGATTTCCCAGGTGGAGCAAACAAACGCAAGTTGGTCCATAAATGCCAGTTTGTTTGGCAGAACCGTAATTTACACTTTCTGTTCGTAAAGTTTTGAGGCTCATTCTGCGTCGTTGACGGTTTCCTGTTTGAGAAGTTGAGCGTTCTCTGGGGCTCCTCTGCTAAGGATGCTAAACAGCATCTTAGTTTGCTTATATCTCAGGCCGGCTGCCCAAAGTCAAACTGTGTTGTAGGATTCTTCCCACTTCATATGGTGAAGTTTGATTGGCCGATTTGGCAGGAACTCATCACCCTGATACCAGGGGAAGGCGGTTGGATATTTATAAAGGTGTGTGTGTGTGTGTGTGTGCGTGCGTGCGTGTGTGTGTGCGTGCGTGTGTGCGTATGTGAGCATGGCATCCACAGCTTTGGATACATCCCAGCGGATTTTAACCCACTTCACTTTAGGTTCAGCAAGTCCTTGCACGTTCCCCCAGACCCCTGCTTCCTGTGGTCTCTAAATGGGTAATTTTGCCTTGAGGTATTTATGTGTGGCATGGATAGCTTTCTACTGCAACCCCCCCTTCAACCTCCCCTTTGAAAAAAAAAAGAAAGGCCTGACCCCCTTTAAAGCCAATTTAAACACACCGCAGTACGCAGTCTGCAGAGATTCTTAATTTCAACAGCGAGTTGCTGGTTTGTTTTGCCTGCATGCATAGTTGTGCTGTGAAACGCAGGCCGCTGGCATTTCTGTTCGGTCTTGCAGACTGTTTATGTCTGATTTCAGAGCTGTCAGTTGTTGTTTGCGAGTACTTTCCCTGTGAGGAAACCTGCAGAAGTATTTCTCGGAAGAGCATGCACAAACGTCATGCAACGTCAAGGTGTGGAAAAGTTAAGCCGTGAATTTCTGAATGGATTTCTGGGTGCGATGGCGTCTCGCGTGCCGTGTTTCTGTTTTTCCTCCTTCGTTTCTTGTCAACCCCCTTTTTGCTTTTAATTGCTCTTTTCACTGTAATGGTGTCATGCGTGGCCTTTAACAACAGAACCCCGGTCTCATCTGAATGATAATGGGGGTGTAAATGGAGCGGTCCGAGGCTCGGTGGGGTGGGGTGCAGTGGGGTGGGGTGGAACGTCCACAAGGTGAAATGTAGAGGAACGCCCCGCTGAGGGGTTGTTTATCACGCTGAAGGAGCAGGCAGATGTTAAACCTGCTGTTAAAGCCTGGGAGCTGCTCGTTGTCATAAACAACCTGCAGGTAACATGGAGTTATTCTGGGAGCGCATCAAATAAACAGCATTTGAGGTGACGTTAAATATAGCCGAAGGCCATGTGGTAAAATCTGCACAGGCAGACATCTTTTTTTTTTTTTTTTTCATCCAAGATGTTGATTTATGTGGATCGTGACGTCTGCCTCACCGCTTCCATCGGATACACAGCACCTTTTCACAGTAAAAGCAAAAGCCCTGTCTCGTTGAGTCAGAAGTGAACGAAACACTTCCTGCCGAAGCTACAGTCCTTCTGCAGAGCATCTGTACCAGCTCTGCGAGAGTGCGAAGGTTTTGCCTGTTTCTTTGATAAAATGCTCAAGCTGAGACAGATTGGGGAGATAACATTTGTGAGGGTTATAATGTAAGTCTTGCCATGCATTCTCAGTTGGATTTAGGTCTGGACTTTGACTGGGCCATTCTAAACATGACAAGTATTTGATCCAAACCCTTTAGTGTGACTCAGGACAACTTTCTCCTGAACCGGCACGTAAACGGTCTTCATAGGGTTGGAGTTGTGTCATGCCAGGTGTGTTCTCGGTACATTTTGCTTTAATCAAACTCTAGTCTGCTTGTCCAGAAAGTCCATTTTGTTTGGGGAGATGTGAATGTGCAACTCAACTCTGATGAGGACCAAAAAAAAGCTAACTCTAAAATCCTAGGTTTAGGTTTGACTAAAGTGAACTCTGGAGTGGAGACCGCTCCAAAAAGCAGGAAGCGAACTATAGCGCACAGCATTCTGGGTAAATCCAGCCAAACAAACCTGTGTGTTTAGCGCGAAAGGGAGAAATGGCTCATAGTCTTTTTCCAAAAACAAAAGAGAAATCCTCCGGCCGCTAAAGTCTGATGCTACTCCATTTTCTGAAGAAGGAGGTTGCTCTCAGTGTCTTCTTCTGAGGGTTTCTTCTGGAACTTGGTGCAGTGCCCCCACAGGCGAGGAGGGAACAGGTCAAACACAGATCAACGTGAAAGCCAACAGCACCGGCTGAAAATGTTCTAAATGTTGCAACTTTGGTCCCAATTCGAAAACTCCCACTCTTTCCATGTCTTTCTCTAACATACCTCTGCCTGAGTCCTTCACAGACCATTTAGATTTGAATAAATTCCTCGCAGGTTGACTCGGTTTACTAATGAGGTGACTGATGAAGACAATGGGTTTTTTTTCCTCCACTGTACTTGCTGCGAGTTTATTCCACAAAATCCTTAAAATTCTCCACATACATGAAAGTTTGTTGTTGTGATGTGGCAAAAGCTGAGAACAAAGATAAGAGGTGCACTTTCAGCTCTCCAAAAATGTCTTTTCTTTAATCCTCTCTCTTTTACCCTCACACACACCGAACCAGAACCAAACCCGGCGCCTGGCAAATATCCCCCCTCCCCCGGCGTAGGTTAGACAGCTCTCCCATGACACCCCGTCAACATCTTCCCTGGACTACCATCAGATCTCTTCAGGCAGACTGTCCCACCTCGGAGTTTCTGGCCGGGTTTCGGGTTACCCTGGCTCAGTTTGGAGGAGTAGCCGTAATGCTGGCGGCCTTCTGGCTTCTCTGGTCGCGCAGCACATGGCTGGCACTTTGAGCGCATTCCTCATGGCAGACTGTGCCCCAGGAAAACAGTAGTTACGCAGCTCAAACTGAGTTAAACTCGACAGCAAACAGGAGAGCAATAATAATTCCTCATCCCTCTGGCACGCTGTCAGATTCTGCACAGCCATCAAGCAAAGAAAAAAAAAAAGAAGGAAAAGCAGAGTCTAATGTTGTGATAAGACGTATCTGCTGTGAAACATAAACAATTTATAAAACTGTAAAAGTCGGGATGACATAGAGCTGTTTCCATCTTTGGAGGATGAGTACATTTGTCCCTACTGTGTAATTTTTTTGAGAAAATTCATGACCACACATTAAAAATATAGCACCAGAAACATGCCTCCTCCTTTTTAAGAGTACTCTTAAGAAAACTAGATCTTCTTGACGAAATGCATGCATAAAATGAACCAAACGAATGAGAACGTTGTCCTGAAGTCACTTGGCAATGCCTGTGATTGCCCATTAATGTCAGTCAGTAGTTTTCAACACGTAGAATCAATGATTTACACATGAGGGGCCGGGAGCAGGAAGTTTCTCACTCCATATTTCAGGGCATCCCTTCGCACTGTTTTCCATCCACCAGACCAGCTCATGAAAAATGGCTGAACCTCATTAGATAATGCGCTGCAGTTGCTCTCCACCCCATCATTAGCAGTCCTGTGAGCTTCGGCGCCTTGGAACCCAGAGTTTCCCCCGTGTGGACGGCGGTAGCTCTGCTCGCTCTCCACTCCGCAGGAAAGCACGCTCGCTTGCTGACTCTGCCTTCTGAATTTGATTGACCCAGTCTGTCCATTACTGGGACTTTGATGTGCTAAGTGAGGCCTCATCGACAAGTCAATGCTCATTTTATCCGAGGTCAGTGTCGGTCAATGCTGGAGTCATCCGTAGAGCTGCGGTTAATGTATGTTGTTAGTAAATATCAAACGATCTGCACATCTGTCTTTGTGGTTGAAGTAGATCCATTTGAGACATGTAACAAACACACAAATTTATGTTGAAAACTTGATGTTTGTCTCTATGCGAAATGCCGTGTGTGGCAGAAACCACAATACAGATCACAATAAACCAGCCCCAGCGTCATATAATACTATACTTTAAAAAGTTCCACCAAACTTCATCCAAAGCCCAACAGTCTCGTCCGCAACCAGGGTACGCAGTCGTGTTTGCGGACCATTTGCATTCGCAAACACTTTTCATACAACGGTATGAAAGGCGACTCCCCTTCTGCTTCAGTGTACGCCACACCCCTATCCATAGACATAGGCAGACTTTTTGCCACTCAATTGTGCATTTTCAGATTTACATATTGAGCAAAATTTTCTGCAGACAAGCCTCCTCTGATTCAGTTTCTATCCAGGGGTTTTTATCCATTCCACAGTTTTATTGCTGTAGTAGTTATTTTGTGGAAAACTGTCCACATGTCCTCACGTTGTCAGACAAGCATACAAAAACCGCACAGTGTAAGCAGACTATCAACATTGATGTTCGAGTCCATTTTCACATAAAACACGGCAACGAACTTCTGACCAATCGTACGACACTTTGCACGGACAAAATAGTTTGACCCAGGCCTGGTGTCGAGTTTGGAAGGCGGATGCCTGTTTGAACAAAATGACGCAGTTTCCATCACAGGTCTACGTTAGTGGTAGCCGATTTCTAAATTTGGGATAAAGTATGCCCCGGCCTCAACGGGGACAGAGAAACTGGTCGGATTTTCAAAAACGAACCAGAAGTGAACCCATCCTCACAGAGAAAATCCTTCATGGCTCAGAGACTGCAAAACGTCTGTGCAGACCTAATTATGAAGTTCAACAGACACAAAGACTTCTAATAACTCACACCAAGAAGATGACAAAGGTAACTTGGGTCTGCAGCCTCTAGCTCTCTCTTCTCTTTCATTAACAGAACCATTTGCATACTTCTGCAGGTCTGGGCAACCAGCTATTGATATACTAGTCTTGCTAATTACAGTGCAGATTTCAAAGTCTTTGCTCAGTCATTCCTGCGCCCTCCCTCTCCATCCTCCTCTTCACAGGCATGCAGTGAGAGAACCTCAGCCAGACTTGATGCTGCAACGTCTTTCCTTTCATCTGTCATACAGTTGATGTCACTAAGTTTTGAAACTAAAGCACATGCATCGATGAAATATTAAAAGTACTGTTGATGTACCGTGCAGGATTGAAGGTTTCCTACCAACCAGGGTCTCCGTACCTCCGGTGGATCCCCTGGGCGGCAAGTCCAGGCGGTTTCTGCTGAACTGCTCTTTCAGGTCAAGCATTCCAGAAAGCCAGTGGCCAGGAAACCACACTGCTGCTGCTTCACTTCTGGGACCTTTTCCCCTTAATTGGCCTTCAGTGCTTGTGTCATTAGAGGGTGGGAGGGGGTAGAAACCAGAGGCTGGGGTTCGTTTATTAAAGGAGTCACCATTCAAATGGAGGGTAAGGCATTTCATTGCCTCGCTTGAGAGAAATGTGTGACTTATTAACGTATATCTTGCGGTGAGACCACTGACCAGAACAAGTGTTCCTGAGTCAGTTCCAATCCTTTGGCTCGCCGCCTGTATATTTTCAGGTGAATGTGCTAACATTTGGACACCTCTGTGCCGGCGCCAGTGTGAGAAGAGTTTCTGCTTTTGTAACGTCAGATTCCTTCAGAGGATGACGAGTCTTAGTTTGTTGTTGGAAATGGGAGATTTATTTTTATTTTGTCAAGGTTGCTGAATTTATGGGTCATGACAGGATACCTCACCGCCCTGAGATGTGGAAGTAAAATGTCTCCCCCACTCATGTAAACTTTACCCTTATTGGAAACATTTCCCCTTCTCTCATTGTTTATGTAGTTCTGAGTGTGGGACTGAAACACCAGGGGTATAATTAAAGTCCGCGCTAAAGTAAAAGGTTATCTGGGGGGGCTAAGTCATCTACCCACTGACCTTAAAAGCCTGTCGACCTCCTCACCGCCCCTCACCCCCATCCATACACACACCATCGAAACACAAAAGCTCTGACACGGCCGTCCCCATTTTTTCCCTGATCACTGGCCTTTGAAATTAGAGTGGATTTTGACATGATATGGGTTGGCCACAGGTCAGCAAACCTGCAAGATGCAGAGCAGGGTCTGGTCTGACTGAACTGCCACCGTTAACTCAATAAAGTAAACAAAGCCTTCGGTTCAGGTTGCTACCCCTGACTGGAGATGAAGTGAGCCATGAAAAGCTTTGTGGCTACTTTTTTGAAGTCCTTCTTTTTTGTCTTAAATCTCCTGTCACACCGTTTCCTTTCTTACCAAGTATGTTGGCATCTTGGTAGGAAAGATGCCAACATCTACATCTGCATTCATCTTTTATCCATCCCCAATATTGTTATCAACCAATGTTCCGAGCTGCAATATTGGTATCGTATACCGATATGAGGCTGTATCGGTTGAACACCTATAGTATTAAGCCACGTGAAATAAAACCCCTTTTTTCCCCGTTTCTGGCCGCTCGCCATCTGCTCAGCCTTCAGTCCAAGCCCCATCTGGAGCCGCTGTTCCTAATGCTGATGCAGAAACGACTCTTGCTTTGCCAAATATCAAATTTATTTGCTCTCCAGATCTTAACTTCAGGGAGTTTGTGTTTCACTAGCTCTCGCCGCATTCCTTTCCGTGGCAACCTGGAGAAATACGGACAGCCGAGATGGACCAAAGAAACCATAAAAACTATCGGCTGCTCTTTGTTTCTCCGTCGCAAGACAGAAGCATTTCGCTCTGCTAGCGCCAGCTTCCTTTCCCCCCCTCAGCCTCTATACTTGAGGTCATTCGATATCCCCCCTCGACTAACGGCACCGTCACAGAGGCATATTTAAAGGTTATGTAATAGAACTGCGAGTGAATACGCGTCTCTGGATCAGGAAGGGAAGATTAAAAAAGAAACGAAGGAAGGCTCTTATGATCTCTCCTGTTCCAGACTGTTGGAGGAGATTAGTAGGAAGCAAGAGATAAAGGATCTTATATTAGGTGACGAGTCACAGCTTTTAAAAAATAAAAGCTTTATGGTAAGCAAATCCTCCCTCCCCCACTCCCTGCTCTGTTTAAAAGGCTTTACTCTTTCCAACAGAAACTTAAACCGGAGCAGTGAACCGTAGAGCGTTTTGCGTACGCACCACCGTCATGTGAATTCAAGCCCTTTCGAAAGACACCCTCATGCAACTCCACCGAGCAGACAGAGGACAGAAATTGATACTGAAGCTAAATCCCAGGAAGGAAGCACATGTGGGTCTGTGGTCTCTGCCATGCAGGTGTTTAGACTGGGATCTGTGGAGGAATGTGAGCCACCCCCCTCCTCTCCTCTTCTCTCGTCCGCGCCGCTACGTACAGCCGCACACACCAGCCATGTTGAGTCTTTCAAAGTTGAAAGAGCCTCTTCATCCATCATCTTGCCATCGTGCCAGTGCTGCAAAAAATGGGAAGCACCTGTTGGATATCAGGGTATGTGAGCATAACTTCACAGGTTTAGGGTTGAGTTTGTTTTTTTTCTCCTCTGGCACTTGGATCTTCTTTCCGTCTAAAACTGCCTGTTCCCATCTTAATCCCGATCATCTGACTGGAGCAACAGGTTCGTCTAGATTTGGACTACCGATGACAACAGGCTCACGAGAAACGTTCAACATCAGAAAAAAAACACGAAGTAAACGTCACGCTGACGCCACGTTAACACACTCGCTCGCGGCAAAGTTTGCATCATTTATTCATTACATTAATGTACAAAGTCTCATAAAAAATATCAGTTCAGTTGGACATATTCTGCCCACAGTGTGGAAGCATAGCCTGGGAGTTTTTGCAATGTGAGTTTTTTTTTTTTCCTCACCAAGGAGCCATTTAAGAGGAAAATGCTGAAGCATGGGGTGGAGACAGCAGTGGTAGCCATGTTGGCCACAACTGTCACTGAAATGTTTTACTGCTGCCTTGCCTTTCCTTCTGCTGTTCCTCTGCATGTGTTGTTGCATTAGCCAGAACAACAACTCTAAACCAAGAGTCTCAGTTAGTAGGAATCTCCAGTCGAGTTCAAATTGTCCCTCTGGAAAAACAAAATCCGGAACTTCTCTCACTTAAGGCCAAGTTATTTTTCTTTTTCTTTTTTCGCGCCGTTGTCTGCTTCCAGCTGTTCTGGTAGCATCCTGTGGGCCTTCTCATGTCACACTGATTTGTGCTTTTAGCTCCGGTGGTTTATGTACTGACTGGTTCCAACCTACATTCATTAACAACATGGAGTGTTTGTCGGTGAGCATCGGTGACCTGGAAGCTGACGTCTCGGCGCTCTGACTTTTGTCACGTTTACTCTCTCAAAATATTTCTGATTTTGCGATTTGTCTGCATGGGTTTTATGTTTCCGCTTCTCAGACGTTCACCGGAGTGTCGTCGCTGGCACAAGCATGACGAAGAACAGCGGAGCTAACCGTCATGCAGGGTTATGACATGGCACATCTTTCAGGCCTAGTAAAAGTCCTTTCATCACCTCAGCTGAGAATATTTAGCTCTCAAGATTTCATCAGTGAAAGTGAAAGTTGAACGACATGAAATAAGCCTGATAAAACCAGATTATTCTACCTTTGAATGTGAAGAAGTCTTTAAGAATGTGAAACGTTTCTTCAGTATTGAGGACTCTGTCTGCTTTTGAAATAAGCAAATAGTTTAAGTCCTGATTTACATAGTTTAGATTTTTGTCCTCTTCATTGTGCTTAACAGCCCAAACAAGTTCACCCCTGTTTGACTTTTGCTTCTTCCTCCTTCATTGCCTTCCTTTTTAAGGGATCTGTTCCTCACCATCTACATTCATCTTTTATCCTTGCCAGTAATTTCTGTGCCTCGGCTCCCTCGGGCATTTTTCATACTCCGCTCTCTCTAAGCTCTCACTCTCTGAGCATCTCTGTCTCTATTGCACTCTCTTTTCTCTTTCTCTCTCCCAGTTTCTTATTTTGGGAATCAGCCAGTCCTGCTCCCAGCAGCCCCACTGGCTAGAGTGCTGGGATATAAAAATGGATGACCTGCCCTCCATTATGCTCCTCGAACAGCGCTCAGCTTGAAACATTTAGCGACCCTAAAAAGCGGTGCTTTCACGCTCGGCGTGAAGATGCGTTGATTAATATTTGATCCAGTTTCCCCAGGCTAACGCGTACCTGAATCACACACCTGCCGGGCGCCTTTCTAAATCCAGAATTCAAGCTTTTCTGTTTTCTTGGCTTGTGGCTCATCACAGCAGTCAAAATAAAGAATTCATTAGATTTCCCAATAAAGCTTTCAGTTTCGGTCTGACCATTTTATTAAGCTCATGACACAAACCTCCACAAACAGACAGACAGAGAGAGAGGGAGGGAGGGAGAAGCTTTACAAGAAGTCCACCACTGCGTTTCCAAGAAGTTGTTTCTCAAGACCCCGTTTCCAACGTACAGACTCACTGCTCACTGGGGAGCCAATGGGGACTTCCACTGACATCCGAGCGCTGGAAACACTGGACTGAATGAGGCGCTGCATTGTTGCGAGGCACAGTGCAGAAACAGTTAAAGGCCCGCAGCCCATCTGTTCAGATTCTGACATACCACGGCGTTTTGGCTCTCCGGAACCGTCCTGGTTGGCAAACTGCTGCGTAATCCGCCATTAGAGACTGCAAGTACGTTTACTGTACACCCGAGAAGCCAGGGGATAGCAAAGTCCGTCAGTCATCAAGAGCAGGGGTAACACCCACTTCATGAGCGCCATTAATGGCTGGGAAAAGGAGGAGAGGGAAAAAAGTAAGACGATAGTTTTGGTCAAACCCAGATTTATATCATCCATCAAAAGCTGCTGAACGGTCCTTGTGATGCGTTGCCCAGTCTGTGTTGGCAACCCCTCTCTACACCAGGATCCATTCATCGTCAAACAAGTCGCTGCGAAGTTTAGACTTCATGTCTGGCTTTGTGTGACGCTGGATCACATCACCCTTTATCAGGATTTCAACTCTTCCTTCGAAAAGCAATCGTAAAGTCTGATGAGCGTAATTTGTCCCTAACGTTAACTTTACAATACATTTATGCAGTGCTAAGCCCTTTTCGGTCGCTTGCGAGTGAGTCGCGATATTTTCCCGCTCAGTCTCCAGAGTTTCGGCTGTCTCCGCTGCCAGACCCCATGAGAAATAATTGCCTTAAATAACTTTTTATGGCGAGCCATTCATGGGAAAAGCGAGGGCCGGTGTCTGCGGTTGCGTTACAGGACTCACGGATGGGGAACCCTGCTTTGGATCAAGGACTTCGTGGAGTCTGAACGGAGTGTTATTACTCTCTGGCTGCTCTGGAGATGGCAGCTTGTCGGGCCGGGTGAGGAGGAAAGCACCCAGAAGGTGCGCCTGGGTCCTTACTAGCCGAGAAAGTCCCCATGTGTTGGCCGCCAGCCTGGAGGCTCGTAAGCGCCGTGGAAGGTGTCTCATCGGAGGCACACCCTGTCCGTTTAGGAATACTGCTAAAATCTAACCAGATGTGTAGATTTGTTTCGTTTGCTGTGATTTCTTTCTTTTCTTTTTTCACAGAAGAACAGCCCACAGCTCTTGGATTAAGCACTCTGTTATTCAAACACACTAGAAGATTTAGATATAGACATGTTTTCACTCAATCGGGAAAATTGCTTCTGATGCAGAATGAGGCGGGCATCTCTCAAAAGATGACCGTCTTACAGGAAAAGTTATTTTATTTTATTAAAAAAATAATTAAGTTCTGAGTAGTCTGTTGAAAAATGTTTTTTGGCAAAAGATCAGTCAACCTTTGCACATGTTTATCACTGGTGTTTTGATGACTTATCGTCGGTGGTGAACTCTCTTTGAGGTTGGAAGGTCTTCTTGCCATCGCCCTAATCTTTAGCTCCCTCCACTGATTCTCTAAACTGATTCTTTAAGTTTGCACTCTGGCATAGCTGCTCCGAAATCCTAATATTAACGCCATTCAGAAGACAAATATTGATCAGCTCAACCCTCTTTGGTTCTACAAACCTACATATGCGAGGTGGATTCATAATTTTATTAATAATAATATTTTTGAGTGCATTTCCTTTAAGGACACACACATCGGTGTGCTGCTGGCCTTCTTTCTCCAGTTTTTGAAAAGGATTGACCAGCCAATATTGACTTTAGCTGATTCTGATGTGTCTTTAAGAACCGCTTGCATAAACAATGTAAACAATCTTTCTGGCTATCGTGTTGCGTCTTCATTATTTATATTGGGAGCAGAGGTGATGTCACACTGTGTGTGACAATATGGTGTGAGAGAGAGCAGGTGCTGTAAAAGTACTTCTTTAAAACAAAGCTAAAATAATTACAGAGGTGATCTTTTAAAATCCCTTTAGCATTTTATTTTAGCAGCTGGCTCGGTGAGCCTGGTTGCCACAATGAAAATGCAGACCTTTAATTCTGTTTTCCAAATCCAAAAGGTTCCTTGACGAGCTCGAAAGCATGAAAGCTTAATTAATGTAATACTTCCTGTTTTCTGTGGATGTACAGATTTTTGTTACAATGTTTGCCTCTTATCCTTTGGCACCACTCGGCTCAATGCCACTCGGTTCTTAGGTGTGGTGCATTCACTGATCAGAGAAAAGCCTGGATTATTTCCAACCGACCAGTCACTGCTCAGGCCTGAAAATCAGCCTTTCAGCAGATATTTCAGTTTTTTTTTCACACGTTTGGATTCTTAGTGGGTGTTTGTTGCTATAGCTTACACTACTGAATAAAGTTGTTTTTTTTTTATCTAAATTGGGTACATAATCCAAGTTTATCTGTTGTTTTGTTTGTTTGTTTTTTTCTCTTTTTTATTTTTGCAAGGTCGTTCCTCCTCTCTGCGCACTCCAGATTTGACTAGACGTCCTTCCAAAGCAGCCCGGATGACTCTGGCATTTACATGTTTCGTCACACGTGCTCAAATGCAACTCGGCCTTCCCCAAAAGCCGCGGCACACAATCTGCTTTGCGCGCAGTCGCATCTGTATCCTCAGCCCCGAGAACGGGAGGACATGCGGGGATTTCCGTCCTAATGACCTGCTTCTGCCACGTTCCAGAAGCAGGTGATCCCTGAAGAGAAAGTAAACAGAAACATGCCTGCATTATGAAACCGACTATAAAGGTGGATGAAATGAAAAGCGGGTTCTGAATGACTGGCTGCCTTGAGGTAAAGGTCTGGCCTGCATACCAGCTGGCTGGCTGCTGAGTCGCTTTTCGGGGCCCCTTTGCCGTTTCAGAGGGAGTCGGGGGGTGGGCACCTGTCCATTAGAGCTGGGAGTCTCTCTCCTCCACCTTAACACCAGCCCCAGTATTACAGCCCTCCTGCTGGGCCAAAGTCTGGTACCTTCATCACCCAGCAGCTCATTACTAACAGAGTCCTCTGTGGCGGGACTCATTCATCAATGGGAGGTCTCTCCATTCACTTTAATGTTACCTTGGCAGCGCTTTGTGTGAGGGGAGTAATTTCCCAGCGACAGCCACTCGGGGAGGACACATTCACGACTATTGGTTTGAATTCTTTCACTGCATGCGTCCTCAAAGCGTGGCCGGCCCCCGTGTCTGTTTTACGGCCCCCGCTGCTCCTTCCCTCTGAGACTGAATGCCACCGTGGCACCGGCCCCTGGCAGAAACGCCTCGTTCACGTCTTTTCCGCTCGGTTCCCATCGTAAAGCTGTTGTGTCGTTTGGCCCATGAAGAGCCAGCTTTTGTTGGGTTGGACAGGGTGGGCTGAAGAGGTGTAGAAAAATGGTTGTAATTCCTGGACCTGATCATTCTGAATCGATCTAAAAAGTCAGGAATCGATTTCAGAATGTGTTTAAGTGTATTGCATTACAATATGGTTGAATGAATTCTGTTTCATTTTTGTAAAATTGTATTTTGAATGATTCTTGAAAAACTAAGCAGCTGCCTTTTTTTTACTATAAATTGGTGGAATTTGATATGGTGTTTTCCAATATGGAACATTAGAGATTTGTCTTAATAAAATTGACTTTACATAATATTATAATGATACTCCATCATTGAAAAACAAACCTGCAGTATTACTTTGATTTTTTTATGTATGTTTGAGAAATCCTTTAATCTCCCTGTGGCAACCATTTGACTGTGCAAAACACCTGGTTGGACATAATCCGAGGACAGTTTTCAATAGAAGTCTTCCCCAACGACTCCCCCAGTCAGCTCCTTCAGACTAGCCAGGAGCAATTAGCAAACATCTGGTGGAACTGTGCATCTGCTGAGCTCATTATATTAACTATGTCTCAGTGAAACACTGGTAAAAACATTGTTTAACATGGCTAATAAAGGACCCATATTGTGATTACTTCCTGAAGGCGGAGTTTCAGAAAAAGCAGGAGCTTCTTAAAGAGAGAGAGGCCCAATTTCAAGATGTTAAGTGATTAAATAATTTTTTTTTACGTTATAGTTAATGTAGTAGCATTCTTATAACAACCGAAGATAACAGGGAAACTTGATTGTGCTACAAAATTACACTATGTGCCTGGAAAACACACAATACTGCCTCCCTAAATAAATGTTGGATTCGTTTACACGATCTTTTCCTCTTGCCAAATGGTTTCCGAAATGGAAATAATTTATGATTCAAATCGTGACCCAGAAATCGACTCAGAATTGAGTTGAATCACCCGTTCAGTGGACTGTCAGGTTTGGGGAGTTGCTCGTTGTCAGAGTAAAGCGGACGAGGTGGATCAAAGACAGGTCGGTTCTGATGGAACAACACTTTGTAATCAGGAGCATATGCTGCAGCTCTCAGGAGATCCGTGCAGACAGCGAGCTGGGGGTGAACAAGGAGATATTCTGTGAAAAAAAAAATTGCTGGAGTGTTTTTCAAAGCTTACAATCATAATAAATACCCAGCTGCATACCCGGGCAGATTACAACGTCTTAGCTAAAGCAACAACAGTGTTCTGTTTTGTTTTTTTTTCTTCGCCCTCACTTTGTGTGTGGTTTTCTCTTTCAGCTCACCAGCTCCCATCAGGTTAACCCTCCGTCTGAATGTGGGACCTTGTAAGACGCGGCCTGGCACGGGGGGCCATCTGTGACTCTGCAGATGGCCCCCGGCTTGTTAAAGTGGGCCACTATAGATATGGCCCTGTCCTCAAACCCGGCGATGGGACAATGAGAGATTACAAATGTCTGATCTCTCAGTTTAAACGCGGTCTGAGGACTGCGGGACACGGGGAGGGGCTCGGTGCCGTGATCTTTGTTTTGTTTTTTTTCCCCTATTAACATCAAGGGAATACGAAGGCACAAAGTCACAGAGAGCAACCAACGTCCAACTCTGAGAAAACTCAGTTGGAGGATTTAGTCGGTTGTTTCTCATGTTGCCTTCTTGTGTTTTGATCTTTTATGGTGGCTTTCAAGAGAATGGTAATCATTCACAGAAGCCTGAGCAGAAAAAGTGGAGGTCCAAAAGAGGTCCAAAAGAGGAAGAAAAAAAAGAAGAAAAAATGCTTTGCCTGTTTTTACCTCTTTGTTTTCAGCCGTGCATCAACCTTTGCTTCTACTCTTTCCTGCTCTTCGCCACGCCCAATTTAGTGTTTCTTGATTTTTGTTGATGTTGGTCATGAGCCAGAGGCCGATCTGCGTTCTCATCCTGCGGAGCAGCCAGACTGAGACGTTGTACCCTGGTTCAGAGTGTGGTTAGCAGGCAAAAAAGAGCAGATATAGAACATACTGGCAACAGAAGAAAGGAATCTCATGTATCTTTTAAGAGCGCGCCGACTTTTAAGGACTTTTATTGAGCAGCCAAAGTCCAGTAACTCAGACGTGTTTGGTAGTCATTAGTTTTGGGAGAAAATCTCCTTGGTGTACTTTTTTTTTTTTTTTTTTGACGTTTTTTCCAGCTTTTCTTTACAGGCCTCGGAGGTTTATTAGAGGATATCAGTGAAATAACGGCCTTACGAAACCCAAGGGTCACACCAGACAGGACCTGGAGAAACGTGTTAAGACGTTTACAGTAGTAGCAGCAAGTCTATAAAACCATATCACCTCTTGCTTTTATCATCTCGCCGTTTAGCGCATCTTGGTACAAACATATGAGGAAATGACAGGCCACCTAAACCGCCAGGGTTTCCCCCAAAAAACCTGGTAAGCCTGATTATAGAGGCGAGATGGCGGTCCAACAGAGTGTTTTTGTAGATCGGTGATTTGCCAGAAAACTTCAATCAGTGCACCTCTAACTGGATTACTAGCCCAGGTGTGTCCAGCCCTTGTCCTCGAGATCTTGTGTCTCACAGGTTTTAGATGCACCAAACCAGCCGAATCATATAATTGAAACGTGCCATCAAGTTTGGCAGAGGCCTGCTAATGATCCATTTGGTTCAGGTGTGCTGAAGCCGGGTTGACAGGACAGTACATCTCAAGGATCAGGGTTAGAATCTCCTGTCCATACAAACTGGACTCGACCTTGCAATCGGATGAGAGCTCCTGGTTAAAAGACCGGTGGATCCACAGTATGTTTAGAAGCTGTTTATTAGCCACTGAGCGTTGGCTTCAACAGGCTGAGGCAGGTTCTCTCATTCGTCTCATTTAGCATCGCCGATGCGCTGACTTCATACTGCTTGACATTATTTATCTCTGCTGGGAAAAACAACAAGTGAATATCTGTCTCTTCATCTGTCTTGTAGTATCATCGCTGAGGGCCAGATCAGTGTGTACATTGGCACTGTGTCCAATTCTCACTTCTTGCACAACAATCACTTGACTCGTCCCCCTCCTCCCTCAGCTTTCGTGACCTCTGCCTGGAGAATCCTTAAGAAATCCGAGATGTTGGGAAGGCTTCGAGACGAAGGTTATCCCGGAGTGATTTACCTCTCTGTGTAAACCTCCCCCGATCCGCGGAACGCCTCTTAATTTATGTGCACAAACGTGGGAGGGGATAAGCGATTCCAAGGAATCTGTCAGGAGAATTTTGAATCCAGATCGTCGGCCTGTTTGCTTTCATCTGCATTGTTGGGAAACTTTACTGCACCTCTGCAAGAGTGCGAGTCACTGATTGCAGTTGTTACTTATCTTTGATTATGTCCACAGAGCCGGATGTAAACTGTGACAGCTGATAAGTTTTCACTGTGGAATGTGGTCAAGACGAGGCCTGGCGCCATAAGCAATAAATTAATCGCATGATCAATTACAATAAGTTCAATCATTTCCAATAGCATATCTTATCATTTTTCTCTTCTTTCTACCAAAAACTGGTTGACAAAAGTCTTCGGTCTGGTGCTTTGGTCTCAACCAGCTCATTTTTTTGAAGGACAGTTTTGTTTACAGAGACTCCATAGCTCATTTTATTGATTGCTTCCATTAATTTTGGATATTTAAGATGTCTTCCAGTTCCAGTGTCAAATGTTCATTACAATTGAAAGTTTATTGATCTTTGAGAATGCACTATAATGCGATTATCAATATTCCACTTGATAATAGCCTCAAAACAGCAATATTATCGTGCATCGCAATAACTTCTGTGACAATTTATAGTCCAGCAAAATTAATTATTGTGACAGGTCTAGTCTAGACCAATATTTTCAAGATACTGGACTGCGACGTCTACTGCCCTCCGATTCTGTGATGTGGAAACGCATCAACCCCTGACTCAGATCTCCTGTACAGTCGGAATCACCCTGACCTGACTTCAGCCTATGAAGACGTCACCTTTACAGACGTAAATAAAGGGGCTGAGTTTGCCGTTCATCCCCTCAATCACCAGGCGTTCAGTGCTCCCATTATGTTCAGTGCTCCCCTCTAAGTGGCATTTCTGCAATTGTAACAGCAGCACGCAGGAGCGCATGCCTTCTCAGTGATGTAATACGCGCCCGGTCATGCCAATAAGCGAAGAACTACGGCGAGGTTCCTCTTTGAAAGGCGCTGGGGCAGCTGCGCCCCTCGCTCTCCATCTGTGAAGTGTGTACGTTCAACGCAGGCCTTTGTTGCGGGGCGCTGATGGAATTGACCCCGGGTCATCCCGCTGTGGCTTCCCCCTCTGTGAAAATATACACACTTTGTGGCATTTCAATACAGTTTGATTTCAACCAGGTGTCTTCGTCCCTCAGCAGCTTGAGGAACGAGAGGCGGCAGCGGAGGGAGAAGCTGAAGCGGAGATGCATGCTGACGGAGGAATAAGGAGCGGCGTCGACGACGCCATCTGTCTGCTTGAGTGCGTTGAGACGGGGTGTCAGGCGGGCAATCTGTTTTCTTCCTGTCTGTTGTGCTGTTTCACGGGAAAGCGGGTGTTTATTGTCTGAACCTGAATGGCTTTGCTGCTGTGTAT
This sequence comes from Poeciliopsis prolifica, assembly GCF_027474105.1. Lineage (NCBI taxonomy): Eukaryota > Metazoa > Chordata > Actinopteri > Cyprinodontiformes > Poeciliidae > Poeciliopsis > Poeciliopsis prolifica. Next base: position 23,137,353 of record NW_026562377.1, read on the forward strand.
ACCACTCTCGCACATCGGCCTCGAACTTGTTTGGCGCCTGTGTGACACATCACGATTGTTTACCTTTGAAAAAAAATTCACCTTCCGCTCCGAGCAGATCTGTCTCGCCCACAAAACCAGAGCCAGTTCGACGCGTTTCGGAAAGATTTAATGTTTACATTTGAAGGAGTGCAGGTTTCATTTTTACCAAACAAAAATGAAAATAATCTGTGGTGTGATTTGGACAAATATTTGAGTCTCAGCGTGTTTATTTTTTTTGTATTTATTTATTTGTACTTTTACTTCCTGTGCAACTTTTGTAGGTTTGAAAAAGTCGCACAGGTCTTTTCAAACCTACTTTTTCAAACCTACATCATGTCTGGAAGCCACACTTGATCTGCTATGGCTTCCATGACAGCAAGCTCACTTGTTAGAAATGTGTAAAACCTTTGAAGATGTTTTTCTGGACTTTAGAATTTATAGTTTTCATGTGCAAGCGCACATGAAAACGAAAACCAGCAAATTCTTGAGAATATCCGCACAATTTTTTTTTTTTTTTTTTGCAAATAATTTGCAAAGAACATAAAGTTACATTCCGTAGAAAAATCTGTAAAGAAGTGGATTTGTGAATCCTGAATCATGAAAAGGCGAGGGTCCACAGGTGCAAACATAACTGTCTCTCCGCTGATATTTTAGATGCTAATCTGTTTTTCGCATCTTATATTAGCGGTTGATGTGATTATTGGTATTGCTATATTTTATGAGTTCCCAGATCGGAAAACGGTCTGATCTGTACATTTCCAACCAGCGAACCGGAGACCATTGAGCTGAAAATCCTCCAGTTCACTTCTGTGTCAGTTTCTCTGTGAATGTCTTGATTTTTACCACGAAGCAAATATTTCTCCTCAGTAATTGCTCAAAGTCAAATCTAGTCAGCCTCGCTTGTGTGAGATAATTTTCTGTTTTTACTTCCAGATTCTCACCAGGAATGAGCTCACTGCTCGATTGCATTTGCCATAGCTTTTTAATAAAAACCTCCAAGTACACATTGAAGTGTTTTGTAGCGTGATTTATTCAGCCGGTTCCATTTGTTGACTAACACTTGTAAATTGGTAGCCATTAAAAAGCACAAACAAAAGTGATTTATACATGTGTTACTGTTGCGTCACTCTGGGTGTTTTGTGGCTTTAACGAGTGAGCGGGTTGTTGGTGCTGCAATATCATGTTGCCCAAATGGTCAAATAAGGAGGATGTTTGTGGGATGGGCACCGATCACTGAGACAAAGGGCCTTTTCAGACGCTCTCGGGCGCAATCGGAAAGTTTATGACAAGGTTTCAAAAGGTCAGTTTCCTCGTCAGACAGTGAGAGCTCACATGTAGCTTTTAAGATGTGAGTATGGATCAAGTATCTGCATGTTGTAAGCTTTTAAGGGGCAGTCTTAGGTATTCCCCTGGCACATAGTGGCACTTTATAGCAAAATCAAGTACCGTATTTCCCAGACTATAAGTAACAGTTTTTTCATGGTTTGACTAGAGGTGCGACTTATACTCAGCAGCGACTTATGTGTGGAAATGAACACATCATTATATCATTTCACATGTTATGTTCACACTAAACCACAAGAGGGCGCTCTAGGCCTGTGTTATTCTACCTTTGGAGTTAACAAAGTTGTTTAAAAGCGACATCGAGGACAAAGTTTTCATTGCATTTAGTGATTTAGTGACACGGATGGTTCGGTAAACTTCTTAGCATGTTATTTATGCTATAGTTATCTGAATAACTCTTAATATGTTAACATACCAGGCATGTTCTCAGTTTGTTGTTTGTCATGTAACGTTAGCATACCGTACAATTATTCAGCCTGATGTTGCCTCCATTCTATTTTTATTGCCTTTCAAGATGACATGTCTGTTCTTGGTGTTGGATTTTATCAAATAAATTTGCCTCAAAAATGCGACTTATATATCTATTTTTCTTCTTTATTATGCATTTTATGGCTGGTGTGACTTATACTCCAGAAAATATGGTAACTATGTTACCTTCAATTATAAAATGCTGTATGTGTCATATGTGACTTCAAAGAAATTTAACTTTGGAGTTTTGTGCCTTGAAAATTGGAATATGTCTCTTTAAGAAGCTCTGGCTCTTTCTGAAACTCCGCCTACAAGAAGTCATCACAACATGGCTATTAACCCTCCAGCAACGTTTTTACCAGCATTGCACTGAGCATTAGCTCTTATAATGAGCTCAGCAGATGTGCAGTTCCAGCACAACAATTAGCAGGTGTTTGCTAATTGTCGCTGGCTAGTCTGAAGGAGCTTGGAAGGGCTGCTCTGTGAAGTGGAAGCTTGGTAACTTGTGCTAGGTCCACCCAGGCGTTTTGCACAGCTTGCCATGGGAGATTAAAGGATTTTAAACCACGCATGAAAGAATCAAAGCAACAATCCAGGTATGCTTTTGATGAGAGAAAAACATGACACGATGTAAAGCTAAAAAAAATGTGATTTTACATCATACTGCCCCTTTAAGAATTCTAATGATTGCTTTATATCCCTAATGTTTTCTATTGGGATTTTGCTTATTGAGATTCTGTCCTTTGTTCTACCTCTGCAAAGTGGTTCTTGTATGCCTAAAATGTAATGCCATATGGTTCATCAGCCATTTCCATCATTCTGAAAAATAAAAAATAAAAAAACACAGCCTTTAGATTTTCAAAATCTGCAGGGTGAGTGGGAACAGGGGTGACGGAGGATTCCCTCCCTCTGAGCAAAGGCACAACCCGCCCATTTGGATTTTTGCTTTCTGTGGACTCACAGCTGTCCGGGAGGCGACGGAGGAAACTGGAGGTGTGATGTAGTCATTCTGCTCATGCTCCTCGTCAGATATCGCACCACAGATAAGCTGCCTTCACGCTGCCAAGAGTGACAAGCCTCGGAAACCCCGATCCACTGAGACTTCATTTCCTTCCATAAACAAACTGTGGAGGACCAATAGGGGGGGCCCCAGTTACACCATGATTACCCTGTGATCTTAAATGCACTTGAGGTTCGCCGTACAAACACACACCACACACAGGCGTGTGTAGATTAGATCCGGGATTGTGGCAGGGGTTAACCAAGGTAAACATCACAATGACCCGCCTGTCGCTTCCATGTCATTTGAGTGGGATCCCACTGGGGAGCATGTATACGAGCTCCCCAGTCTCCCCGGCGTGCATCGCTCTGTTTGAAAGTTGCCTGACATTTGAGCGTATGATTGCGTTGGAGCCAGATTCTGCAAGTCCGTTTGTACCGTTTCAGCAGAAATCACCAGCTCTACACGAGGATCTTTGTGTTTATTCACGGAGACGGACGACATTTTGTCCATTTTCCTTTTCAAATCAGATTTAAAGATGAGATTAGAAACATTCACTGTCTCAAGTTCATTCAGCATTTTTATCCGTTGTGCCGTTTCGAACGGAAACTGAACATGACGGCAGCTGAGTCAGTGTTAAGACTGAACAGCTATCAGTCAACACAAATAAATTCACTGTTGGTTTTAGGTTTGGACTTTGACTAGGCCATTCTAACATGTGGGCATGTGTTGATTTAAGTCACATCGTTGTAGTTCAGGCCAGAGGTGGGCGATGTGGACTTAAAAATTTCATCTCAATATTTTGAGGTGCCATTGTGATAAAAGTGACGATAATAAAAAGAAACTGATAATATTCTGATAACAGTCACGTAAAGCAGTGTGATTTGCCATTGTGCAGTTTAAGATTCCAATATGGCGGCGCCCAAATATCCATTGTTCTGTACCCCTCATGAATCTTGTTTTAAGCTGTAACTTCCGCACGCAAAACTCAAACGACAACTATAAAATCTTAGAAAAGGCAGACATTAAAAATACAAATAAATAAGTAATGCTTAGCCTGGTGGGGTCCCAAGTAAAGCCTGGTGGCCCGCCATTATGATGCAATGGGGGAAACCTTGAAAAATATTCTTTGGGAGGCGTCCCAGTTGATTTTCCTGACTGAAGCCTTTTAAATGTAACGGGTCGTACTGCATCTTATTGAAGGACGTCAGAAAAGAGGGGGATGAATACAAATGTCCAGCACAGTTAGTTTCTGTTTCTAAAACTCATTGAAAAACTTTATTTTCTCTCTCTTTTTTTTTAAACCAAAGTACCAAACTTTTTTTTGTTGTTTTATGGGTCTGTCAGATGAAAATTTCATAAAATACATTGCAGTCATATAGCATAGAATATTTGAGATAACTTATTTACGTGACATCGCAGCACAGCAGTCAAATTTTTCCTTGTTTTGTTGTTTGTGTTTATGCAAATAACCAACACAGATCCTTTTTTATCTGGGACACTCCTCATCCCTAATCTGCTGGGTTTTTCTTTTTTTTTTTTTTTTTTTGAAAAACGAGGGTGGCACACTTCTCCCCCCGTAGAGTTTGCTGCCGACCCATTCAGGGACAAAGCGTGAGGGGGAAACCTCATCCAAATCTCAAGCCCCGCCCACGCCGCCGTGCAAGTGACATCTGGTGCGTGGGTGATTGATGTCACCGACTCAAGCTGCCCGTTAATTGCGTGTTTTTGTGCAAAAATATTTGCAAAGTCAGAAGCTGGCCCGTTTCAGTCTGGGTCGTAATCTGTTTTTATTAGGCTTCACTTTCAATTAGTTGTTTCTGCATGAAACCCAAAATGACTCAGCTGAAACCCTGCAAAAACAACGGCAACAAAAAATCCTACAAATTATTGTTTTTGTAGTGCAAATGTCTTGTAAGACAGGAGATATAGCAACTTCTTTTAGCTCCATAATTATTGAATATTGATGTTCAAAAAGTACTAGTTCCATCGACTGATTTTCTTTTTCACTTAAAACATTGGAAGAATGTCTAGTTATAAGTGAAATAAGTGCATATATCTTGCACATAAGTTAGTTGTCTTTGTTTTCAAGTGTCTAGTAAAAACTAGACCTAAACTGCTTGGTAACATTTTGTGTTTTAACATTGCCGGGAAGAAAAATCCATCAGTCAATGACAGGAAGTTGCACTCAATACTTAATATAAATCACACAAGTTCCTCTCTTTTTAAACCCAAAACTATTTCCTCTGGCACACGGTGTGTGCAGACTGCTCAGACCGCGCATGTTCACCAAAACACCCAAGGCTTTCTGAAGCTCATCCCCCCACCGTTTCAAATTTAGCTTTTAATGGCAGGGACGGGTATCAGGAGTGATGTTTGAATCTGAGCCTCTTGAGCTTCCTTAGAGCGTTACTCTGCGTCTCCCAACCCTCTGCTGCGTGATTAGAGGTTCTGTGGACCCACAGGCTTCTGCTCCGCCGCTGGATTTCCACTGTGGCCTGCCAGGGCGGGATAAGCTCGCCGTGATGTCACTCTGCCTCGGCTACAAAGTTGATGTGATTACCATCTTAGAAATCACTGTCAGGCTGCAGAGAAGCAAATTACCGAGCTTGTTCGCTCTCTCTCTCCGTCTCTCTCTCCCTTCCTCTCTCTACGTCTTGTTCCGGCGGGCGGCGGGGTTTGGGTTCAGGTTCACCCTGCTCTGCTATGTCACGCCCTCTTCCCAGGATCATTCCCACACTCAGATTGTCTCTTATGCTTAGTGAGGAAAGCAGGAGAAAAGAAAAAAACAACCTGCAGTTTTTGCCTTCATTTCTTTCCCTGCATGCAGTCAGCCTTGTTTCTTTTCTTCTCTGCCTCTCTTTGATCTGTAAAACATGTGCCAATTATTAAATCACTTGTTTTACAGCGTTCTCCTCTTCAAGGGGAGCTCAGCCTGCACTCGTGGAACAACGAAAGTGGCTCGTGCGCAGGCTTTTCGGTGCTCCCTAAAAGCATTGTTGGCTTTTCTGCGCGCTCGCATTCCAGCTGCAGCTCTCCTGACCACACAAGACGGCCAGCGGTGACGAGTCCAGGAGAGACGCACGAGTTTGCCGGTTATCGAGCACCTACTGGTTGTTCTGGGGCTGGGCGCAAGGATCCGAGGCATCGGGGGGAGCGGTGAACCCCCGTCAGGATTAATGAACCCCTGACAAGGGTTTGACTCTCGGAAGTCGAGGAATTACAAGTTTAAGTTACGGCTGGAATTAGTAAAGCCAAGACAAATGGCTTAGGGGATGAGAGAGGGGCGATTTGAAGATGAAACCTCACTAACAAACCATTTTATCCCTTTATGAGATAAAAAAAAAAAAAACTCATCCTAAAAGGAGAGACTGAAGGCTATGCATAGCTGAACGGCAGCTGCTGACTCTGGGGTCTTTCTAACGTGGAGAAAGGTGAACCCAACCCTGTTACCCTTAGCCCCCTCCCACACACACACACACACACACACACACACACAGACGCAAACTGAGACCCAGTGTTATAAATATGCACGTTTTGCCTTCTGTTACATGTAAATGAATATTTATTCTTGGACTTAGTGGAGCTTTTCTGTTTTAAATCATTCTTTACTCTGGGACTCCGGCACTCCAGCAGAGACTTTACCGACTGAAAGAAGAGTTATTTGTAGAGCTGAACTAAAAAAAAAAATCTGGCAACCAAAGTGAAGCTACGTTTACACAAGACCGCTGACAGGAAACTGCCGGTATTTTCGGATGTTGATTGAGGAAACGTTCCACGGTTAGACTGCGCCGCCGCCGAGACACCTCGAGTCAGCTGTAGTTGTCATGCCAGGCCACTATGGGGCGCTGTGGTGTAAGAGGGCCATCAAACACACACAGACTGCTGTCACTGTTGCTGCTAATGCAGACAGCGGTATCCACAAAACTTGACAATAGCTAGCTTAAAAACCGATCCGTACCTTCCCCTCTTGTCGTGTTCGTTGATTTGATCAAATTATTTTGGACAGTCTGCGTGGAATAGTTTGCCATTGTGACATAAACCGCGTTTCCTATGAAAACGGACATAAAATCTTACAAACGTCTAGGCGCTTACCAGTTTGTTTTTTCGTGGATGCTAGGCCACATACATGATAGTGGGGCATTTTCTCCAATGATAAGTCATCTTCTTCAGGATGCAGTATTTTGTTCCGTCTTACTAATCTCACTTAATTTATAAAAAAGTGTTCACTGCAAATCCGTTTCTAGTCGTTTAGACTAGTTTTGCCCAAAGTTTTAGAAAATTAGAAAACTAAAAAAAATCCATCAGTCAATGACAGGAAGTTGCACTCAATACTTAATATAAATCACACAAGTTTCTCTCTTTTAAACCCAAAACTATTTCCTCTAACCCTAACCCTAAACTGAAAAAAGAAAAAAGTTATGCTTATTATTTTTTGCAGTTATAAGATTACATTTCGCAAAGTTTCCCATTGGAAACTTGTTCAGGTTGGTGGTTGGGCGCTAGGGCAGTCAGTCATCCAGAGGCCCGTCGTGTTTTTGAGCTAAAAAAATGTTTAAAATTGACAGGAAATTAGAAAATATCACTTGATAATCGTGTATTATTTAAAGATTGGGAGATTAATACCTGAACACCAACTATAAAGTCTTAAAAAAATGCAATCATTTTTGAAAAAAAAACTTAAATAAGGAATTCTCAGCCTGGTGGGGGAACAAGTAAAGCCTGGTGGCCCGCCAGGCTTATAATGCACTGAGGGAAACCCTGAAACTTTCATATGTTCAAAGTGTGAGCTGGCATTGTTTGCTTTATGACAGAGAACAAAAGAATTTCTTACTTTCCACCTGACTCTGGACATTATCTGCAAATCTGGCACGTTTGGTATGCTCTGCAGAAATCCCATGCACCAGTAGCAATATCTGTATTGATAAGTTGAATACATTGTATGACACAATGAGTTGTGTCATACAATGTATGACACAACTCAGATAGCTTCAGATAACTTCAGATGTGTGACTTTGAAGCTTCGAGCTGAGTTGAGGCTCCAGTGTTTAAAGCCTGAACAGACGTTAGCAATCACATCAGAGCTGAAGGTCAGTCGTAATTGCATCTATCCTTCCAAAAAAACATTCATTATGAAATTAAAGTGGGCGTAATTGTGCACAGGTTGCCTCTTGCTGCTAACATGAGAGTTTAGTTTAGACTGTAAGGTTGCTCCCTGGAAGTCAGGCGGTTTCAGGAGAGAGCGGGAAACTCCGGCTGGGATTTATGTCCAACTCGGAACGGAGCTGCCAGATCTCCAGAGCCGGCTACAGGCAGAGCGAGCTCACTCTGCCTGGTTGTATTTTTACTGCCCCACTACTTGAGCCTGTGGGGAGACAGGCCATCATCCCGAAGCTACACACGCTCTGGAATATTACGGACGCTAATGCTGCCTCTGGAGAACCACGATTTCCTGCAGACTGAGACAGAAAGAAAAAAAAAATTATAGTCTGCCTCAGTCAGATAAAATGAGAAAAATGTGCTGATTTACTGTGGGGTTTTTTAAATGGGATGTGATTTGGGCTGAGTAGTGAAAGTGCTCACGTGATGTGGGTGTGTGTGTGTGTGTGTGTCACTGCCAGCGCTGTTTATTTAACAGATTATGTCTGTAAATGGGTAGGAGCAGTGAGGAGGAGAGGAGAAGACAATGAAATCCTCTTGCTTGGCTGCCTTCGGTATTGAGGTCGGCCCCGACGTTCTGTCCGCTCTGCTCCCTCACACACACACACACACACACACCACACACACACCACACACACACACACACACACACACACACACACACACACACACACACCACACACACACACCCCGACTCCACCGCACACGGACGAGGCAAGCCGAACACACACACACACACACATACACAGGAACAATGCAGAGCAGCACTATTGGCTGCCAGACCACGCACTTCTGGCCAATGGGAGCACATGTTGATTGTACCGTATTAAGTTTCCCTGATCGCCTTTTCAGTGGTTTATTTGAATTTGGATCAGAAACCGTGGAGGTGTGTGCTGCCTAATGTTCAAGAAACAAAAGTCCAGTGCTTTGCAAAAGTGCACCTTTCCTAGTTTTTTTTATATTTTCGTCCCATTAGAACCAGAAACGTTGTTGTGTTTTAATGGTACTTTGGACCTCTGGCTTTATGTTCAGCGCCGTCGTCCTGCTGGACGATGAATCTCCACTCAAGTCTGAAGCTTCCAACCAGTTTGCCTCCCCTTTATTTATCTCCGTCCAGCTTCTCATCAGCTTCTCACAACCTACACGTTCCTGCTCCAGAAAAATACCCCCATGCATCATGCTGCCACCACCATGTTTCACAATGCTCAGTCTTTGTTTTCTATAACACATGGATCTTTTTTTATTTATTTTCATAGCACTTATTCTTCCAAATGTCTGTCTCTCTCTAGGTTCAAACACTGGGTTCGAATATGTAATAAGCTCCCTTCACCAAGTTAAGTCGGCATTTCGCATCAAATCCGAATTTAAAAAGTTGTAGTTTTTGGTGGCTGTGATGTGAAACAATGTGAATTAAATCGAACTGGCTATGGATGCATTTGTGAGGCTCTTTAAAAACTCATGCATCTTATCTTAAAGTGTCTCTTTCGCTCAGGTATTGGTTCTCTGCTATCAGCTTCTTTCTGATAGCTTCTGAAGAGTCGTTTAGAGAGATTTAACCCGGCCTCCGGCTGCATGGCTACCTTTTTTTAATTTGTTAATTTTTTTCTTTTATTGCATTTCTTCAGCAAAAACAAGTTGCTGAAGAAAAGCAGCAGCGATTGTTGGTGCTTTTGAAAGTCGAGAGCAGACGAAGGAGGCTGAAGGACAGGAGCGTGTTGAAAATATCCCCTAATTGGTTAAAATATCCTGAATGCATTTAGTCTGTGACCTCACGGCGCTTAAGTAATCATGGAGCCATTTTCCAAATAGAAGGAGATTGTGCTGCAGCACTTCAAAAGGCAAAGCTCCGGTTGCTCTGGCAAAGATCTGAGTTTATGTTAAAGGGATCGAATTCTGCCCCGTGTTATGATCTGAACCAAACATCACCGCAGTGTGCGATCTGAGCGGTCCGCTTCTCATCTGGTGTGTGCGTGTGTGTGATGGGGGAAAGTTGTCAAAAGTCTCCACCGGGTGTGAGTTTCCATGTTTTTCCCCCTATAATGCTTTTATTGCCAATATTAGACACGATGTTATACCACTCAGATGGAATGCAAGCCGCTATTGATTACAGAAACGTGTTGAGTCAAACATAAAGGTGAAAGGTCATCCCACTGTGGCATTTCTTCTGCCTTCATAAGATTTGGCTGAAGACATTTTTCATATTCTCCAGCGTGTGAACAGAGTTGCACCCAGATGATAAAACACACACATCGTTAATGTGCAGGTATTGAACAACCTGCCAAAGCATTCGTGTCTTTTTGAGTGTTTCCACTCTTTAGGACGTTTGCAAAGGCCAAACTCCAGACCAACAGACCAGTTTGAAGTTGAAGGAAAACAATGACTGGATTTAGATGTTTTAGCCAAAAGAACAAAAAACATCTGTAGAAGGAGACGTGCTTCGGTTACTCAAGAGGTAAAACGTACCTTCAAGAGGCCCGGTAGACTTTCGGCTTGACGACCCAGAAACATTGGGCGGTCCGCGTTTAGTTCATGTCGACGCAGATTATATTCAGATGAGAACAAATTGGGTTGCATCATAGCGGGCCAGGGCATGAAGTTTTGCCCCTACTCTTTCCTCAGCCACTCTTCCCCCCCAAACACAAACTCTCCCCGTTCCTTTTTATCCAAAGAGAAAAGATCACCGGCCATGACGCTGCGTGTGCTCCAGTGAGGAAAATGTCATGCAGACTGTAAACAACTTCTTTCCTATGTGGGTTTGCATGTTCCTCTGTTGGATATGAAAACATTTCATATGTAATGAGGGTGACCGAGGTGAGACGGTAAAGACCGGTCAGTCCGGTTCGCAGGTAGACAGCGGGGAAACGTTTTTGGGGAAAGTGCTTATAAACGGGATGAATGGATTCTGTTGGAGTTTTGTTTCCTGGTCCCCGGCGAGAGAGAGAGAGAGAGAGGACGGGTTTTCACACCCTCTCGCAAAAGTTGGGCAGCGACTGATTTTCAGAAACGGATGTGAAACAGTTGGTGTACACGTAAGGAGACAGGGATGAAACGGTGGCGCAAAGGTACCAGGCAGCCCTAAAACGTCAAAAATCAAGGCCTTAAATGTCGTAAATTCAAAATTGTAAGTTGTTCTTCACATGCAGCGTGAGAACCACAAACCTTCTGTCAAGACTCACAAAGAGAGCCCAGAAATGTAAAAGGTTTCTTATTTCTGATACAACCATCCCTTATATTTTTTTCTGTCTTAAATTTCATTTAAGGTAGCATGAAAATGATCTTTAAAATACTTCAATCGGACTCGCTGAAACCTGCAGAGACGTCGAGGTGCGCAATGGCGATTCGAAGCTCCCCGAGCCGCCGTCGGCTCGATTTGCAAAAGACCATTTGAAATGAAGTGTCACTCGTCCTCCTCAATCATTTTTAAGATCTGTTGTTGTTTTTAAAGCTTTCCGTTCCATCTCCCACATCTTCGCCGCTTAGGAAACCGGGAACGCCCTCCGTATTGTGACACGTCTCCATCGGCGCAGAAATGTGTGGCTGATGGATCCGCAGGCCGCCGGTCGGCACTAAACCCCCAGTTTCAGGGATTCATTATGACGCAGCGTGTGTTCGTCAACAGAAAGATGTACAATTGTTTTGTTGTTTTTTCAAGTTGTGGTTCACACACTTGGGTTAATGTGTGACACACAAAGCCACCGCTAACCAACCACAAAAAATCCATCCAGCAGGCTTTCTTGGAGCGTAATACAGAGCAGAGCTTAGGAAGTTATGGGAGCATAATGAAGAAATTCCTCTCTCCGCTCGGCCTTTTGAAGATGCCCCCTCCTCCTCCCTTTATTAGCCCCGTATGCCCACTTCTCTCCTAAATCCGCCCTTATGGGAATAGACAGGCAACACTCCTGGGAGCATCCTCCAGTCCCCCTGAATCCTGCGAAGGCATGCCTATTGCAGAGTGGGGCTGCTGCCATATCTATATAAGGTCAAAAAATCCTCTGATTATTGAGAGAGAGCGAGCGAGGGAAGCAAACTGATCGTCAGATAAAGGGGGGAAAAATGAAACATAAACAGGAGCTGTGAGAGCCGGCTTTGATGTGCGCTGCCTTGCGCTCCTGTCCGCCCCGCTGGTTCTTCTGCTCAGGAAGGTTCTTGACTTTAAAGCCCGTTCCCGTGGGGGCGGCCTCCATGCTGCACCGCATCAGACATGTGGACGCTCGTGCATGCTAAACACACACGAGGAAACACACTTTTCCTCTCTAATTGACTGAAAACCCTGCTGCCCAGTCGAGTCTCCGTGGTTATTTGTTCACTTATTAAGAACCCCCCTCTTCTTCACCACGTCCATTAACTTTCAAGCCCCTTTCTTCCTCTCTTTCTTATAGTTCATCTGTTTAAACTGCAGCTGCTAAGTAATTCATCATTAAACATCTCTTTTGTTCGTCTTGTCTAGTTCTCAGCTCTAACTGATCCGTTCGTTAATCGCTTGAAGCGCCGTGGCTCACCGTCGGTTCAAATGACGGCGCGTGATTTTCAAGAAAAAGGGGTTTTTTGCGACTTTCGCTCGGCTCGACGGAGCGTTCTGCTCGTCTTTCAGAACGCTGCGTTGGACCCGTTGTGCCCTCGGTGCAGAGAAACAATCAGACGGGGAGACAAACAGGCTGATTAGCTGCTGGACGGAGCAGAGAGCTCAGCTACCAAAACAACCAGGTGTTTTTTTTTTCTTTTTTTCTTGGGTGTTGATGGAAGCAAATAAAGAAGCTGAGAAAGTTATAAAATAACAACCAAATAAAGTCAACACTGTGATCGTTTATGTGTCGTCATTTTTCTTCCAGCTGCTCAACAACAGCTGTTTTGTTTCCAGGAATGGTCCCACTTAAGCTTAATTGCCTGACATTTACAGTCATACAAAATACTGCATAATTATGAGGATAAATAAAAATAAAATGTGGTTTTCACTTTTTTTGATTTTTTTTCTTTTCTTTCTTGCACATAAAAATCTCTGCCTCCTTCGTCCCGATTCCTCCAAAATCAAAATGAAACCTTCAAAGGTCACCGGTTAGAGCTCGGCATGTATTACTATTGTTTATAATTTATTGTGATAAGTGATAAAAATTTTTGATGTATCGTTGCCTTTGTACATTCCAACAAATAATGTTGAACTATTTGTTTTTTGATAAATCAATAAATCTGAGTCACAGGGTTGCGTTACAACTGTGCCCTATCTTTTCTCACATGAAGTCCCAGTGAAAGTTTCTGGTTGTGACAACTCTGTGAAGATTGAAGGGATGAGCACTTTTCCCACACGGCAATTAACTGGTTTATCTGGGGGAAAACTGGACCTGGTGTGGCTCTGACTGGACTGAACACGAAAGTCGGCGACTCTGTTTGATTTCATTAGGTGATCGGCAGACTCCGAGGAAGCGTTTCTGTCGTGCGTGAATGTGATTAGGTGGAGGCTCGGCTTCCCGGAGCTGAAAGCAAAAGGCTCAAAAGACAAAACGGCAAGTGAAACTCTACACTCCTGGGAATAACCACGACCGGGAAATCCGATGCGCTTTCACTTTAAATCGCTCCGATTGGGTTTTACTGCTTCGGGAGGAGCCGGGTTTCTGCCTCCCGGCTGACTTTTGATATCGGGGAGGGGAACGAGCGGCAATAATAGCCGGTGTTTCAGAAGGGTTGGCTTCCCAGAATAACAATCCGTTGTGGCAGCAGCATCTCTCTCTCTCTCTCTGACACCTGTCTGAAGCGTCAGTGCAACCAAAGCCGCTGAATCAGCAGCCTTGTCACCATGCCCGCCTGCTTAGCGACTCCAGCTTCCACTCTGATGTGATCACAAATTTTAATGAGAGTCAACTGTGTTGCATTTATAGATCCGGAGCCTCCACTTGATACACGTGAGAAGTGACCTCTTTGCCTCGAAGCTGGACGAGCGCATCCTTCACATGCACGCCGCAAGTCAGTCTGCAAGAGCTGTTCATAACCTCACTGTAGTTTTATTTAGCTTTTTCTGATGGCGTCTGTCGTATTATGATGGAGGACAGTGTCTAGGAGGGGTGATCACCTGACTTATCATCTTGAAAAAAGCTTCTGTGGGTTGTTTCTTTGTCATCCTGGATGCTCTTAGATGCCTAAAGATGGCAGCGATTATTGCCCAAATGACTACGAATTTTTAGCGTTTGTATTTTTGTGTTGTGTGATGTTTTTATAGCACACAAATATAGCTTCTTCACCAGTTCCCTACAATTCCATGTCCTGTATTCTCCACAGTTTTGTGAATCCCATAACCTCTGGCTTCTTATCTAATAAAACCAAAACAAAACAAAAACCCATAAAGACTAAGTACCATTTCCCTGCCCCCAATTTTACAACTATTCCCTCATGTGTTTTGATCCATCAAAGTTCATGGTAGTTTGTATTTGCAACCTGTAACATGAAAACGTGAATACTTTTCACTCCGTCTGCAGTTTTCATGTTTCTCTAAGCTCCTGTTGGTGTATTATCTGCGCTGCTGCTGGTATGGTGACATGCAGAAGGTCAGGGTGAGGCTCACCTCTATAAACAGCCATACTACACACACACACAGGCGCAGGCGCGCACGCACACTCGGCGCGGCCGCTCCTGGCTGTCTGACAGTCACACCCCTCCCTGCGCCACTCTGTGCAGTTCAGCTGTTTGTTCAGCTGGAGCAGCAGATCCTCCTCTGGCTTCGGCCGGGAACTTCGACTCCATACTTCCACGGGAGTCTCTCTGGAGCGAGGCGGCCGGCAGCGCGCCGCAAACAGATGTTATATTTTTCAGCCCTGATTTGCTCTCCTGGGCTGAGACCTTTGGGAAGTGGTGTAGAGTAGATTTAAGGGCTTGCATGTTTTTATGAGTTGGCTGCAGCTCCCACAGGTGCATTAGGGGGGAAAAGAGCCCAACTTGCTTGTTATGATTATGACCCAGCTCTTGGCTCCGACATGATTGCTTTCAATGTTTTCTGTTTTCTTTCTTTTTTTTTTTCCTCTCGTTTTGTTTTGCTCATGTCCCCGGTCAAGCCGAGACCCGGCATGAAATGACAGGAAACGTAAGGAAGTGTTTCCGCTGTTAAGCCTGAGAGAATCCAGGATCGGTGATAACAGTCCTGCCTCACTCGGGGGGCCAGTTGTTATCTTAGTGGCATACGCTCCGCTTCACAGCTTCAGTTCGGATGTCTGCTGTCGTTGCTGGAAAATGTAATGGTCTATACCCCCGGCCTCCGCGTGCTGACTCGGCAAAGCGACGTGTGGCACTAAAGCTGAAGTGTAAAACTTCAGGCCTGATCTCCGGTTCTCGGCCTCGGTCGGGCTTCCTCTGAGAAAAAACGTCTAGTGGAGGTCGGACTCCATTAGAAACAAGCAAGAGCGGATGAAGATACGTTTAGTTTTTTTTCTCCCCCCGAAACAACCTGTGCTGGTCTAAAACTGGTTCTGTGCTTTTAAGAGAACGTATTTTTCTGCTCACGACATAAAGGAAACGCGAGTAGCAGTCTGTTGCAATCAGAATACGCTGCAGTATCAAACTCATTGTCAATACTGCAAGAGAGGGAGAGAGCAAGCAGACACACAGTTGTCCAAAGCTGATGCTGTCACTGAGTGAAGAATGTCAGATTTACCGGGAACATTTTTGAAGGCTGTTTTTACATCTTATGCTTCTGCTGAAGCAGCTCAGTGTGGCATTGGCAGGTCAGAGCTTGTGAAAATATGACAACTGGAAATCAGCCAACAAATCCACATGCATCCATCTCCCAATAAAACAGCATCCTGAAGACCTCTGGGCTCCCATTGGCACATCCAGACGTCTGATGGGCGCTGCTGCGTCGAAGACGTCTCCTGGTGTAAAACCGTCGCCACACGTCCTGCAGAGTGTCGCGGGGTGCCGTGCCTCTTCACCGTGCCGCTAATTGTACATCTTGACAGCAGAACGGGACCCGTCATTACCAAAGTGCTGCTGCTGCAGTCCGGTCTGGCGAGCAGATTTTGTCAAGTCGCAGCATATACCAGTCGTGCTGTACGACAGAAAAGACCTGAACAGCATGGAGGAGTTTATAAAGAAAAGAATAAAGCAGTTTCTCTTTGCAGGGCAAAGCTGCTCTTTAGCTCCAGCTTTATGGCCCCAGAAGCATATTTTGCTCTTTGAGCTGGATGGCGCCTGTCCCTCGCAGCATAATAACCCAATGACTGCTGTGATTTCAGGGCCTATTGGCAGCCATTCCTTTAGTTTGCCTTTCACGAAGCTCTTAGGGAAAATAAATAAGAAAAGAAAAATCCCTCCAGGGCCAGCGGGGGCTATTCAGGAGTCAGGCCTACTTTCTCCTCTCTGGACCGTTTCTCTCTTTGTCTCGGCGAGCTCCCCTCGGGGGAAGATCGCATTCAGAGCGAGGCGGTCGGCGCGCGAGCGGGGCCCGACTCCGGCGTCCGTGAAGTTCCGTCAAACTCTCTGGGGAGCGGGAGAGGGGCTTTTTGCCATCGGAGGGAGGCGGCGGGGTTTTGGTTCCTCTCTCCGGCTTGGAAGATAAGATTTTATCAAGGAGCAGAAAGCGGAGCTGCGGTTTAATGTCATGAAACACGACGCCGCCTCTCCTGCGCAGGTAGAAAAACTGTGTTAGCTAAAATGAGATGTTTAGCCGATATCCTGCCTGCAATCAACTAATTGTGTTTTCTTTCTCTCTCTTTTTTTTCATCCTTCTCCTTCCCCTCCACCCTCTGGTGCTTCCTGCTTCTGATCAATAGGTAAGTACCAATAGAAACTTAAAAGTACATCTGGAGCCAATCTGTTTTTCATTTAAACATTAGCTTGTTAATTTCCCGCCAATGATCTCACACACACACACACCCACGCAAACACACACACACACATGCATAATGTGCAGAGGACTCACGGTTCACTGCAGGGGTCCTCTGGAGTTTCCTCTCCACAGCTGAGGCATGAACTGTGAAAGAGCGAGTGCTCTCCTTCATTGGAGGTTACGTCTAATTGCGCTACAAAAGGCTTAACTCCCCTTAAAACATTTTCATGTTTTGTCACTTTTCAACCACAAAATTAACTGTTTGTAATAGGAATTCTAAGTATTGCGTAAACTGAGAAATGGACTCAAATTTTTTTTCAAATAAAAATGTAAAAAGCATGTGATGCTAAAGATTGATTCCGGATGGCTTCACTGTAAACAGGAAGTAACTTCAGCAGCAGTCAGTCTTCCCACTCATTTGAAAAGGCCTCTGACTGAAGAGGCCGGAAGATGTTTGCTGCATGACGGTCTCTTGACTGCAATGGCGTCAGAGGAGCCGAGACAATAGTCCGCAGTCAGACGTCCTGGATGACATCATCAGCTGTTGCCAAGCGATGCTAATCCACCTCACTTGCTTTAGCCGCTCCGCTTAAAACCTGTCTGGCCGTACGCTGTAAACATTAATGCAGGATGTTTTTGTTTTTTCAACGACTTATGGCATGAAAATGAAAAACTTACTCACGTGTGATTTTAATTGTGTTTTTTTATCCATAGTGTTATACGGTATTAGCAGAGCACCGACAAAGGTTTACGTTCGTAATGGAAACGCAGTCAAGCGATAAGTGGAGTTTGTCCAGAGTTAATTCACATCCAGGTCACAGTTTCTGTAATTTTCTGCAGCAATGTGTGTTTTTTTATTTTTTATTTTTTTTGTATTTGCAGCAGTGTGCTGACTCAGAGAGGCTATCAATAGAAAGAGTCTTGTTTATTTCCAGTCTGTCTGGGAACGGAGGGCTGGGCGAGGGCTGATCTTCCCACTCAAACCTCCCAGTCAGCCTTTATGTAACAGACCCAAAAGCACGGTTTAGCGTAGACTTTGACTCGCCAATTTCCTATGAACAGCTTGTCATGCCATCTGGGCGTGGCGTTGGTAGCTGGTACGCTCTGATCCCCTCCATTGTTTCCAGTGAAAGCACTGCTGGGTTGGCTCCATCCCTCCCCCTTGGTAACTGCCAGACGTCCAGTTTACTTTCCCTCCTGCCTCGGCCAAGTCTCCGTCAGGGAGAGAGTTGAGCGGGATGGTTCAACCTCAGACCAGTGCCACTCTTTCCTAATGACTTTCCCACACACACACAACGGGTCACCTGCCTGCAAGGCTAACCTCAAACGGCTAAAGGGAGGTTTCCACTGCGGTCCCTCGTCTTTCTCCTTCCCAAACCGCGGCGTCCCCCCCAATGCCTGCGTGCTCCACTTCCTGTTTGGGTTTCCTCTCCGTCTGTTCTGTTTCTTCTGCTCCATGCGAGCGATGACTGATGCCGCTGAACTGGAGAAACCAGAGTCTCAGGTCGATGCAGCTCGGTGTTTGTAGACGTGGAGGGAAAATCTCTTGAGACGAAACCCTCCAGACGCTTTCAGAGCAGTCTGCGTCTTCCTCTCCACCTGGCGGCAGATCACCTGGCAACCGTCCGAACGTATGAGGGCTCCTTTTAGCCATCCCTCTGTCCCACTGTGGACAGAGACACCTGAACACACAGACAAACACATCTCTCTGCCCTCTGTGTTTCTCCTACTGTGACTGTAAACATACGTTCCATCCCTTCCTGGAGCTTCTGACCTTTGACCTTTCTATGCTCTTGACAACAAGCTGATGAATGAACTGCTGCAGATTACATGCTCCCATTTTTTTAATGGGCAGTCAGCATTGTTCACGAATGATGATGATGTTTTGCACTTCAGCGTGTTTTTCTTGCATACCTTCTTGAAGCATGCCAAGCTGCTTTGCATACAGAAAGAGCTTAAGTTAAGGAAAACCTTAACAAGAAGATCCAATACAGCTTTGCTCAAATACAACAATCAAAAAAAGAAATATTTAAACGGATCAAATGCCCGTTTGTTGTTGTCCCTCAAGACACACGCCAAACTGAAGATCAAAGATGAGTCAGCCATCAAAGGAATTAAAACAACAGAATGCATTTTACAATAAAATGATGGTGTTTCCAGAGTGAATCACAAAACCTCACAGAAGGTTCCGCAAAAGACTCCAGTCGCACTTTGCTTCGTCTGCTTCTACTTGTCCCACACTTCCTGAGTAGCGCCACTCACAGGTCTGGGGGAGTAAAAGCAGAATTTTCGAGCCGTTCTCGTCGTTTTCCGTGTGGATGAAAACATTTCTGGGAACAGTTCCACGTTCAAAAGGTACTAATTGCACTGGCGGATTATTTCACTTATAACAAGACACTTTTCCTACGTTATAAGTGAAATAACTTTTTAATCAGTATTGGAGATAATTTACTTAAAGGAAGCCCCTACATCTATCTTAAAAGTCGATTGTAAGTTAGCTTTGTCTTATTTCAAGTGAACTGAGATATTTGCACCAGAAATTAGACCAAAAATACTTGGTAAGATTTCGTGTTTTCGCAGTGCAGCACAGTGGACACACTCATTGTTGGATCAAATTTCTTTACATTCACTCATAACGTACTCTTTTTAAGTTGAACATGTTGGGTATGTGTGCTCCTCTTCTCCCTGGGTGGGACGAGTGATCTCAGCATATCATCCTATAATCCCTGACGCTCTACTTTTAAGAGGAGTGTTTTTAAAATACGCTTGAATTCCTTTAAATGTGCAGATGAAAACGAGTGACGTCAGACTCACGGACCCGCGTCGGTATTGTGTAGCGTCTCCGGTAGCCAGGCCCTGTGGCAGAACCGTGGCTTCAAAAGGTTCAGCTGAGCGTGTTGGTTTGGCAGAGGCTCGGCTCGATGACAGATTAATCCGGTTTGTTGTTCGCTTCCCGTCGTTTCTGGCTTTGTGGCTAAAGTCGTCGCGCTCTCGCAGCATCCTGTGCGGCCACAGGAGAAAGGTTTCTCTTGTTCTGACTTCCGGCTTTTCCGTTATACTCTGCCTTGTGGTCGACTACCTTTCTTTCCAGTAAATCAGGAATGCGCTTTAAAAAAATGTTTTTAAAATTTATTATTATTGTTTCAATTCATTCTCAAGAATTCCCGCTTTTCTTAGAGTTTCTGCCAGACGGAAGCGCAAAGCAAACAAAACCCCCAAAGGCTGCTGTGAAGCTAATCGATGTACCTGAGAGCCCCTTTGAGCGCGGGCCAGCACCCGTCACACCCCTTCCTCCTCCTCCTCCTCCTCTGTTGAGGTTTTTGCATAAACGTGCGCGAGCTCTTCAAAAAGGTCTAGCTAAAAGCGGGCCAAGCTCGGCGGGAGAGCCATTACATCCCAATGGGAGTCAGCTGTGACCTCAAACGGCGTTAATTGATGTGATACGAGAGGGTGTGTTTGCAGAGTGAGCCTCGTGCTGATTTAAAGGCCAGGGGAATTTTAAAACTCGAGAACGGGCTGTGACTTTTTTTTTGTGATTTGTTTTGTTTGTTGCCAATTAGTGATGGATTAAGACCTCAGAATTTGTTCCTCATGTTGTCGGAGGCAAGACTTTTCACATCCAATGTCGGCTCACTCCACAGCGAGACCGGATTTGTTTCTATCATGTCGTCGCCTTCCTGAAATTATTTTTTGGCCATTGTTTTTATCCAATTCCCTTTTGGCAAAAAAAAAACAGGCAAAGGTCATTATTTTCAGAAGGTGATGATATAGAGCAGGACGAGGGGAGTGAGTGATTTTCCAATGAGCTGGTGATTTACTCGAGTGTTTAATGACATGAGCTGACCTCCCCGTCTGCATGCAGACATCATAATGAGGTGCGTAAAGGTCAATAGGTAAAAAGGTCGGCCTGCTGAGTGTGCATGTGGACGACTGAAATTTAAAATCTGCTGCCTCTGTGGGCTCTGCGTCCTTTACTCTCCTTTTCTTTTCTTTCTGTCAGTCATCAGCTGCAGCTGTGAGTCACAGAGTGGTAAACACGAGGCGTTTCACAGTGTTTGTATTTCCGACAGGCTGGAAGGTCATTCAGAGGTCATCCTCAGATGTAAAGGCCAGGTTAGAATCGACAGAGCGGTGATGTAGTGAGGTAATCCAGCGTGTCGGTCCTTTCCCTCCCGAACAGTAGACGTCCCCGCCGTTACAGTGACCTTTTTTTTTCTTCTGCTTATGCAACGGCGACCAGTCGTACCATTTAAAAATGTTTTGCTCGCTGTACCGATGTCTTCAAAAACAGACACGCTTAGAGGCGCCTCCTGTTTCCTTCTGGACTTTGTGGCCGCGTTTTATGCGGGGAAAGAAACGGCGCTACTCAACTTCCACGAGTCGGTTTTTCAGCCGCAGAGCAACGCTGGGCCCTCGAGTTCTTCGATGTGGAGGAACAGCTTCTCTCCCATGGATGACGTAGTTCCTCACCCTATCTGGGGAAAAGCCTCCGGAGGAAGCTCGCTCCAGCTGCTCGATGCCGATTTTAATCTGGAGTAAATGTTCGGCAGCAGTTTTTGCCTGGAGATCGCTAGGAAAACACAGCATCTTGTTTTAGTTTATGCTCTTTCGCTCTCGTCTCTCTCTCTCCTCGTCGCTTCAAACTTTTGTTTAAATTCACATTAAATCATAAACATCTTATAGCCCTCTGACAACATGGCCGCGCTCATTACTGCACAGTAAACCTCCACCGCACGCTCCCGTGAACATTACACGGGTTTTACGAGGAAAATGTTTCTGAGGACGTCACGCGTCGAACGCCTGCCGCTCTCTTCCCTCCTCGTGGAGAAAGAGAAATCCACTCGCTGGCTTCAAGCCCACTCTACAGTATGCCCCAATCCAGAGGGTTCAGAATGGAAAGTATTTCAAAGCGACCGCAGCCTGCTGTCAGACTTCGTGGCGGTAATATGGAGCAGCTGAGAAAGCAGACTCTGTTCACACGGCGCCCATTCGTCC
Source organism: Poeciliopsis prolifica (assembly GCF_027474105.1). NCBI lineage: Eukaryota > Metazoa > Chordata > Actinopteri > Cyprinodontiformes > Poeciliidae > Poeciliopsis > Poeciliopsis prolifica. Next base: position 23,159,147 of record NW_026562377.1, read on the forward strand.
ACAGCTGGGAGCGACGCTGACCTCTCTTCAGGCTCCCAGAACCCAACCAGGTTCTGGAGTGTGTGTGTGTTTTAAATATCGATAATATTAGATATTTTACAGTCCAAGGCTCTTCAACCCAAAGAGCCGCCCCCGGCCTTTAGCGCGCTTATTAAAACACACTCAGACCCGCAAATTTCATGAAAATACAAACTTAAAAAGAAACGCTCACTGAATATCTACCACAGGACATCTGTGGTCACTTTCAAACAGCCGCCATTTTATTTTAAAGCGTTTGCACAAATGCATCAAAATAAAACATTTTCTTGTTCTATGGGATGTTGTTTGTGGAAAATGATTTCGACAAACGGCAAAAACCCCCAAAAGAAACAGTTTGCAAAGTAATGGTGAGAAGGGATAATAATTACTGATTACTGATCTCGGGTCAGACTCAAAAGTGGCAGTAGCCCAGGGCTTCAAGTTTGGGGCCACAAAACTTTATTTATATCAAGTTATATCAATAACTTGAAAAAAGTCATGATACATCAATAACTTAATTGATATGAATCATCAAGTTATTGATACTGACATCTACCCATGTCAGTAATTCATTCATAATTATTGAATGAATTATATTAATTGAGGTGTTTTAATAATGTTGTGTATATATAAACAATACCAAATAACTAAATCAATAGAAATTGAAGTATATAAAATTTAAATGCATCTTTTCTGGCTCAACATGTTGGCTCCTCCCAGACTTTTTAACCAAAGAATGCATTCATTTTTACCCACCAGTGTTGCTCTACTTATCAATGTATTGTAATTTACATAAATAAAATACATTTTTTGGTAGAAAGGGCACCAAAACTGGCTCCAGCCCAAGGACCTTATATCCTTTAGATCCGGCCCTGCTGGGAAATCAATCTGAGATTTAGTCCATGAGGGAGAAAAAAAATAGTTAAAATCTGTATCTGTTATATCTATTTTAGAAATTTGTTGGTTATTGAGCCTCAGCCAGTTAGTGTACCCCTGCCCACCCCCCCACCCCCCTTGACCTTTGACCTTTTCCTCAGATTGGAAGCCTTGCGCTTCATGTCGCTAGTAATGGTGGACGACCCTGATGTGCTCGGCTCTCTGTCTCTCTCTCTCTCTTTCTCTCTCTCTTTCTCTGTGAGCTGCTTGTTGAGCTGCTTGTTGGAAGGTTGTGTTGATAGACTGCATATTTATAGCTTCACATCAGCAGAGCGTTCTGTTGAAGATGAGGTCATGGTAGTTTTCCTCATTCATAGTGGAACCTGTGATATCTGACGGAAACCCCCTTCAAACCCCCCCCCCCCCCCCCCACTCCCCCCCCACCTCCACCCCCCCCCCCACACACACACATACACACATTTCCTCACTTCCACCTCCTCCTCCTCCTTTACCTCCCGGCATGCGGGCAGACAGGCAAATTGGAGGTCCCGGCACTTGCCCAGAAAAACCCGAGTTTAAAGCAGCGTCTCCCGGGGCGATGGTGGGATCTCGCCAGACGACTTTTCGTGTGTGGGCTTGCAGCGCTGCCAGCGGCGGCCATCCTGACCCTGAGTCAGGAAACTCAGGCAAGCCTTCTTTTGTGCGAGAACAATTCTACACACCTGCGTGTCTTTCCCCCCACCCCACCCCACACCCCCGCTGTGGTAATGTCACGCCCTCGTTTTGAAGGAACGGCTCTCGTCATTTTTTTTTTCTTTTCCCATTGGCCAGACTGAATAAAATCAGCTGTGGAGGGAGGCGGGTGGCCTTCCCTGTCTGCCTCTCAGACGCGTAATGACCGGCTGCTTTCTGAGCTCGTCAGGAAGTCAGCTGGTGAGTTGATTACAGCTGGCCTGTGAAACCTGCGGCAACATCAGGCCAGGTGAAACAAACAAACCAAAAAAAAAAGGACAAAAATGAAAAGGGTCGAGTAGAGAAAGAGAGAGAGATGTTGGCAGGCTTTTACGCTCCGCTTTTATCCTGCTCTTTTACAGCCCTGTCTGGGTTTTATTATCTGAAATCATTTTCCCCCCTCAGCTGATAAAAGAGCAGTAAAGTTACACTTGGCAGCAGCAGACGCCACCGGTAAAGATGTGCAAAAAAAAAAAAGCCGACAGATAAAATAACCTTTTATGGCAGTGACACAATTTTTTCTTTTTTTTGTTTGTTTTTTTTTTTCAAAATAATCCATGCTTATTACCAGATCTAAAGAGCCCCAATAAATCAGATGCGTCTGATTTACATACCGAGTCTTTCTACACGTCTCTACCAGAGGAGCCAATAGAGGAAGGCGACATCAGCCGTATCGTTGTTGCATCTTCAGCAGCTGCTTTGTGAAACAGTGGCTCCGTATGGATGTTTGCTCTCACCACTTCCACGATGAACGTCTCAACATTTCACCAACTTCCATCCCAAACAAAGCCGCTGCATTCGCTCCACTCAGGCTTTCCTGTTAGCAGACTTCATCAGAAGCCTGACTCCTTCCAGAGTGTAAACAGTCATGCAGCCCACCTGCTGCAGCCGCTCATCATCAGCATCATCATCAGCAGCAGCAGCAGCAGCGGTCAGCTGGCCGCATGACGGCTTAGAGCGGATTAGCGCAGACGGGTATTATTGTGTGTTTACTGGCATGGGGACTCTGGTCTTTGTCTTTTCCTGATCAGACGTCAGAGCGGACGTTCTCCAGCAGCTCACTGTCACCAGGACGGGTCAGTTCACGCAGTGACATCAGACTGCGGCTTTTTATTCCGATCAGCGTCTGTCAGGTGTTTTTCTGGACTTGTTGTTTTATGTTGGCGTTCAGGTGAGCGGTTAACGTTTATTTCAAGGATCTTTGAGCTGCCGTCATTCTGTGGGAATCCGTCCAACAGGTTTTCCCTAATAATGTTCAGTTTACTCTCATGTCAGGCACAGAACCGGGTTGTAATTGTTCCGTGTGCATGCAGATTAAATCTCGTCATTCAGTTGAAGGATGCCTGCGTCCTGCGCCTCATCTTCAGCCTCCTGGTTAGGCGGTCAGCGGCGTGGATTAACACTCCTCCTCTCCTCAGCAGCACACCGCGTTCAGATTAGCGGTCACCCGAGTCGGGCCCCGACCGGACCATCTGGGTGGTGAAAGCGACATGGGGGGAGGTGTGTGTGCATGTGTGTGTTTGCATGTGTGTGTGAGCAGATGTTTCAGAGAGGTTGAAGGGTAATGCAGCTACAGAGCCGAGGGCGACATTTCTGGAAAAGGAAGGAAGATTTTTATTTTTTTTTCACTTCCGACACTCCAAAAGTACAAAATTTGACCAAGTATAGTTGCTTTATAATCATTTTAAGTCAATTATTCATTAATACTGATAAAAAGAACTATTTCCATTGGCACTGATGATTGAAAACGAGTTTTATCATTTAAATGATCTGCCATTTGAACTAGTATTTGTTTTAATGAAAATTAAAACAAATACTAGTTGACTAAAAAGTTAATTGTAAGTCAGTTTTGTCTCATTTCCAAAGCGCTGAGATATTTGCAGTAGAACCTGGACGCTGGAACTCGGTAAGGTTTTATGTTTTTGCAGCGCGACACAGGGAGACTGTCATTCTGTTCTCGTGGCGTTTCTATCTGATCTGTGCGTCAGGAGTCTGTGGACACCTTTGCCCAGGCTGCTGGCAAATTGTAGGTGTGTGCGAGTGTAAGTGTAGGTGAAGAGGCAGTGGGGTTGAGCCGGCTCCTGTCTGGGCCAGTACCGACTAAATTACAGGACAGATTCAGAAGAGCTGCACAGCAGTCAGGTTATCGGATAATCCTGCTTCCAGATGATCGTGAGGACGAAAATGGAAGTTGATAATGCTGCCGAAGGAAGAAAATGTGAAAGAACTGGCAAAAGGAAAGCCAACCCCTCATCATCCTAAAAAAGAGGGAGCAGTCAGAGTGAGTGAAAGCACCAGGGAAGGGGGTCAGTGAGCTGACAGGAGCCCGATCTGTTGTCTTTGGCCTCATGTGGGACAACAGCTGAGAGCTGTAAATTACCTTTAAAGGCTTCCCCAGATGGGTGTCTGTCCTGGCAAGCATTCCTGTGAAAGTAAAAGGATTAAAACTCCTGAAAGGTTGACGGTGAAGCGCCGGCTCACTGTTTCAATCTTTGTTCTTTTTTCGCTTAGTGCTTCCTTATTTTTATTCTCTTGTTGCTGTTTTATTTAGATCACCTGGGTCAAACTCCACCCACCGTAGCCTTTCCTTTGTATGTGGCCGTGTAGAGTCCAGAGGGACAGGGAAATACAGCGTTCAAGGTAACAGCTGTGTGCTTACATGTGAATTTTTTCATCACATCAAGGACATTTTCATACTACCAAAGCTGCGTTTGTCCCTCCAGTCTTTTGTGGAGCTTCACGTAAAAATTAACAGATAATTCGGAGTCTGTGCCGGATTTTAGAAATGACTCACAGGGGCTATAGCCCAGAGCGCCATGATTTTAGGGGCAGCAAAGATTTTAAATGTTTTTGTAATGAACACATGTTTTACATTGTACCGTATATAAAACTCATATGAAGTGTGTTAATATTGTTACATTTTTAGTAAGGTGTAAAAAGCTGAAATACAAAGATTTTTCTTGTGTTTTACATAAAAAATGCCTGTTTTACGTAGTACCTTAGATGAAACTCATATACCCATATTTTTTTAACTTTGTTACTTGTTATTAATGCATACAAAACTCTAATAGAAGAACAGGTTGAACTTGTAGTTCATCGTTTTGGGACCGACATAAAGTCATTTCACATGGGAAGCTTTAAACCTGCTGATGTTCGCCTATCGATGAATGTACTGGAATTTGCATGAGTGAAAAGCTTGTTTCGTTTTTTCATTATTATTATTATTGAAAAAATAATAATGCCCGTTGAAAACATTTGTGATCCTGATACGACCCAAAATGCTGAAAATGAGTTTGAATCTTCTGATTTAGATGATTCTGGTTATGATCCTGAATTAGGGTCCATTATGACCCTCAATGAAACCACATGAAGTGACTTTGTGCTTGTAAATATATCCTATCATCACGTCTCACTAAGGCGTCAGTAGATTTTAGAAAATGACAAACCTGCAGAGACACTCAGCAACCTGTTGTTGTTGAATAGGTTGTTTGTGTGTTGGAGAGGTGGAGGGTGTCACTGCAGGGCCAACAGTTCATTTCTCAGCAGGGTGGAGAAAGGATGGCTCCCCCCCCCATTATCCCACACACAACACACACACACACCTGACTCCGTATCTCTCTGCAGCTCTCATCTGAACGTCGTTACGCAGTCATCTGTGTCACTTTTGAAATATCGCTGCCGTTTGTTGGGGTTTATGTTGCTCCACTCGTGTGACACATGATATGAAAAGCAAAACGGGAAACAGGGTGTTCCCCAGTGTTTTCATTAAAATCAAAACCAGAGCCAGATGGAAGCTCTAACTCATTATTTACAATGAAGTTGTGATATTTATCTAATGAAATTCATTCTTGCATTCATAGTTTTTACTTGGCAGAAGTGTCATAGTGTCACTTTGTCATGTTACGGCTATTGACCTTGATGCATTGGGATTTTAATTGTTAGGCCAACACAAAGTATTGCACGCTTGTTACATGGATCGCTTTTCTTGCAAAAACATTTTAGGTTTTTTAAAGAAAATTATGAAACCCCTAAATAAATCCAGTGAAATTTGTCAGACTAAATTATCTCATTTGTTAAGTTATTCCCGCATCAAAAGCATATCTGAAGTGTCTTAATTCTTTCATGCATGTTTGAGAAATCCTTTAATCTTCATGGCAACTATTCAGCTGCCCCACTCCGCTCGAGACTAGCTGACAGCAATTAGCAAACACCTGGAGAGCAGGTGCAGCTACTTCTTAGTTCAAGTTTAAAATGTTATTAAAGGGCAACTAGAGGAGCCTTGTTGGGATGACTTCTGTGTCAGATAGAGCAGGAGTTTTTAAAGACAGAGGCCCAATTTCAAAGCATCGCATTATGAAGTCAAATGTCTTTTCAGTCATATTTGACACATACAGCAGTGTTTACAACACACCTGAAGGGTAACATAGTTTCTTGATTGTGTTAGATAATACATAAACTGCCCCTTTCATTTTGGGTGACTGGTAAACGGGCGACACTCACACGTGAAGCCAATCTCATCTTCCTCCACAAAGGTCTGAAAATCCAACTTAGCGACTTTGACACTGTATTTAGTGAGTTTTCAGGCAAAATAAATTGGAGCGGTCCAAAATCGGAATTGGCCAGTTAGGCTTTTTTTTTTTTTAATCAGTGGTCGTCCAGAAAACTGCAGTCAGTGCATGTGAAGAGGCCAGACCTGCATTCCAAAGAAAGTCTGTGGGAAAAACCCACCAAAATAAACTGAGGTTTGAGGTTGTGACATGATAAAATGTTTAAGGGGGATGAAAACCTTCGCAAGTGTTACGTGTTGCTCAGATTAAAATGCACAAAACGGAACAGAAGAAATGCAAAGCCATGCTGCTGGTGCTAATTTACGTCACCACAAACTGGAACGATCTTCCAAAATGTAGGTTTTATTGATATCTAAAGTAACAAAATGCTAGTTAAACATATATATTGTAAATTCTAGTTTCAGATATGTTTATAAGTTGCCAAAGTTAAGTATCCCGGTAGCTTTAGTGGTAAATCAGCCGTTTTCATTGAGCTCTGTCTGGACTGTTTACGTTCTGCTGCTGCTGGCGCTCAGCAGGAGACACAACGCAGAGCCTTCTCGGCCCAGCAGGGTCAACACACAGAGGCCTTTTCAGGTCAGCCAGAGCCGTTTCATGGAAACCGTCAGCCTGTCTCCGATAAACTCATTTCCCTTTGTTTCTCCGTCTGAGATTTAACAGCGCTGTTAGCAATCACTCAGCACACGTAGCAGTCGGGTCCACTGCCACTGGCTGAGCTTCAGCGGGTCGCCCTGACCTCTGCTGCTGAGCCATGTCTTTCTCGACTAAGAGGCTAAAGTTTAGTTCCTGGCAGCGCTGCAGAGCAAACCAGGAGCGTGTCGAACCAGGGCCGGCCCTCGTCGGACACGGGGGTCCCACAGAGCCGGCGGGTCAGAGGTGAAATCCACCAGGTGGGAAAAGACTCAGAGACGTGAAGAAAGCAGGCGAAATGATGCGGGTCGTTTTCTGTCTGTGATGAAATAGCGCAGAAACCTAAATCTTGATACGACAGACAGAGTTGGACAGTATGGATTCACTTTTTTTTCCTTTTCTTTTTGGGCTTACTTCCTTATCTAAAGACGAAAGTACATCAAATATTTCCAAAAGGTGTTTTTATGTCAATCATCTGTTTGGCGTGTACGAGGGCCGGGCTATGAGATTGTTTGTTAAATTATGAGGATATAGTCATAATATTAACATTAAATTTTTTTGTTATTTTTCATGCTGGAGTAAACTGGTAATATTACAACTTTATTCTTGTATTCCTTTTACTCTGTTGTTGTATGGTTGCAATACTGTGACTATATTCACGTAGTTAAAAGTTTTAGTCCGGTGCTAATATTCTGTCACAGAATTCAAAGTCCAAATTATAAGAAGTAGTAAAACACTTGTCGAAAAAAAAAAAAGAAAAAAAAGACAAACCTTGAACGGGTTGATATCGCTCTGAATTATGGAAATCCAAAATCTTCAAAGGCCAAAATTTTGATTAATCAATAAAAACAATTAATTGCCTAGACCTGCTGGGGTCATTGTTATAGAAAGTTTTGTCTCGATTTCTTGTATTTTTAACATTCTGCTCATTGCTCTGCTCATTTATCACGTCTCCGCTCCTCTATAGTGAGTCACCTCAGTGTGCAGTTCATAAACAGCTCCTGTCAAAGTGCTGCCTTTCACCTCCTTGGATCTGCAGTAACGTGAGATCTGTAACTCGAGGTGGGGGTGGTGTTAGTGGTCACAGTGCAGGGACTGGTCAATGTTTGCAGGATGAAAGTCTCACTATCAGGTTGCATTAAGACCAATTGTTTGGCCTCAGGCGATGGATGCCATTGCCTTAGTAAACAGACCATGTTTACCCTGGACCTGAGTTAGATCAGATGTTATTTAATCTCCTGCAAAACCAAAACAATCATCTTTGTGTTCGTGCGCCAAAGAATGTGGCGTCTCTCTTGTCAGAAGCTGGGCCAGGCCGTAGGAAGGGCTGACGAGGGCGGAAGCCCAGGGCTCCAATATTTGTGGGCGGCTCAAAATTTTTTACTGTTTTTTACTTTTTTAATGAATGGGGGTTTTGAAAACATTGTACTGTATGTAAAACTCATAAGCTCAAATCATGTGAGTTGTATTATTTTAGAATTTTTATGTTTTTAAAAAATATCAAATTAATTGAAACTGTAGTGGATTTTTTTTCTGGAACAACATGGAGTTGTTATCACTGATGAAGGTAAAGAAGTTGTTTTGTAAATTGCCTGTTGGCTTATAGTTTGACTGGCTTACTTGGTATTAGTGAGACGAGAATAATGGATTATCAGACATTTATCTAATTACTTACTTTTAGCAATTTATGATATGTTAAGTCATTCCCGATTATATCTACCTGTCCAGGAACATCGTCGCTGTGTAAATAAACAGCATAAAGTATTATTGGCTACAGGGCTGCAACTAAAGATGATTTAGTGATCAATTAATCTATCAATTATTCTAACGATTAATCGATTAGCCCGATAAAAAAAATGACAGGCTACGGAGTTTTCATTTAACCATTTAAAACCATTTTTAATCCAAAATTAGAAATACATTAAAAGATGCAAATAAACAATGGAATTATTTTTCCATTTAAATGAATATTTAAATGAAAAAAACATTTGATGATGCAATACACCCGAAATGCAACATGTGTATATTTTTTGTACAGTTTTAGCTTAATTTACTAGTCTGAATATGTCGGGAGTTGGGTTTGTTTTTCAGCAGTTAATAATTTGTATATTCCAGCTAATAATTAATCAATTACTAATTACTACTTATTTCAGTATTTGAGTAATCACAATTAATTGCATTTTATCCGATTAGTTTTTCAGCCCTTATTAACTAGAAGTCGTCTTAAGCACGCCATGCATCAGTTCAGACCTGCTGATTGTACGACTGGCTAATAATTGTAGTTATCATTGGTAAATGACATTTTACTGAGTAAATAGAGCACAAGACTGGCTGTGGCCCAGGGCCCCAGATTCTTGTAAATCCGGCCCTGGTCAGGCGCTGTGACGTTGAGTCAGCGTTTACCCTCCTACTTGGGGAAATATCAGTTTTGTTTGTTTTTCCCCTCATTGCTTTCTATGTCTTATGCCAAAGAATAAACGCTGTGTTCGTTTCTCCGACAGCGGTGTCTGACCTGGACGTGGAGAGTAAGCTGACGGCACACTTCAGAGCGCCGTGGCGCCTCCAGAGGAATGTTCTGCACCCCTCCACTCGGCCAGCATGTGTGGAAGAGCTGCACAGGCAGGCCAACCACAGCCTGTGGTCACTGAACCAAGGTGAGCCGCTGGGCCTTAGCACCTGACCCATACTTCTGCTGCTCTCTGTGGCTCAGGATGATTGTATGCCATTGTTCAATTTCAGATTTATCACTTAACGTTAAGTTTTAGTATGTTCTCGCTTTGCTTTGAACATACGAAGAAAGCCTAGAGACTTTGGAAGGAAGTACCCCGGAAGTATGGCCTAGTCAACTTGTTAAAATTACTAAAGATTCCAAAGAATAATTTGACTGTTTTACAGTTTTACATGTTGAGTTGGCATGTTGCCTTATTCCAACTCATTCTTAAAACGAAATACAATCTATTGATTTCAAATATGGAAAATGTCAGAGAAAAAAAATGAATAAGAACAAAACAACAAGAAAAAGACATAATAATCAAACATAAACAGCAAAACTTTAATATCTGATTCGAAAAGGAGCAGGAAGAAGCCAAATATATCCCACATTACTCATATCTACACATTTAGTTTTTACTCCACGTCACAGTCTCTGCACTTTCAAATTACAATTAATAACAAAAAAAGAAGTAAAATTTTTTTGTCTTGTGTTTATTTCTGACTTGCATTTGAAGCAGCGCCTTGGTAAAAAGTCAAGTTGTTCTGAAGTCAACCTGCTTTCAAGCAGGATTCTGGTGTTATTTTGCCCCCTGGTGGAAAATGCATGTAAATGCACCCTCACAAAGACTTGATCAAAAGTTCAATCGAAAAGCAATGATGCTCACAAAACCTGTAATCATAAGTGCGTCTTCTGCTTCCTCTCATAATCATGTTTTGTGCTTGTTGTGATTAAAGTGTGTGTGTTTTCAGATCACCAGAGGAGGGAGCGCAGAGTGACCATCTCAGCCCTGCCCCCTATGCCCATGTACCCCTCCCCTCTCATCGAGCCGACGCAAGACGGTCGGGGCAAAAGTCTAACAACGGTGAGGCGATTATCCCGTTATCTTTAGTCTCCAAGAACAACAATCGATACATCAATGTGTTAGGCTGCGGAAGAACAACAATCGATACATCAATGTGTTAGGCTGCGGAAGTCCTTCCAGTCAGCTTGTTGTGTCTCTTAACGCCTGATCTGTGGAGCTGTAAACGTAAAGTTGCACAAACATGTAACATTTAAAGCGACGCAATGGCTTTTCTTTACAAATACATTCATACCTCCAGATGTCTTCCTAATCTTGTCGAGTTTGGTAGCTCATAACCGGGGAAGTGGAACAATGGTTTTCGAAAAATTATTACAAATACAAATCAGAAAATCGTACAGAGTTCAAAAACAGGTTCGAGAGAGGCTTCCAAAACAGCAGCAGAAAATTTGACAATACGGAACAACACTCCCACTGTGGGACCTGGTGGTGGCAGCATTACAGTTTTGGGGTTTTTTTTTTCTTTCCCTCAGCAGGGAATTGGAAAGCCTTTGAGAGTCGACGGGACAAAGCTAAAAACAGGACAAACTCAAAATCAAAAATAAAAATAACAATAGAGATAAGATTTGAAATTGAGAGTGTCAGCGGGTCGTATTCCAGAAAAACAGCAATATCGCACATCCGATGAAACAGTTTTTATGGTTTGTTTGTTTTTTGGCTTGAATTTTAGAACGGCCCTGTCAAAGCCCACACATGCGTCCACTCTCATTGAGCGTGAGCAGTTTTCCAAATTTTTATAGACCTCAATGGACCTGCATGGGCCGCACTTTTCAGATTTGAAATGCTTTTTTAACAAACAAAAAAAAAGTCACTTCACAATTTTTCTCTTTTTTGTGTTTGTAATGTGATAAGATGTGAAACTGCTGTGAAGCATTTTTCACAAAAACCAGCTGAACTCTACAGATCAGTCTCAGTTTAATGATCCAGATGTGCCAAGACTTTCCACTGGCACAAGGAAGGTTTTGTTTAGTTCTTTGTAATATAATGAAGTTTAGCCATAATTCTCCTTGTAACGTGAAGGCGCCTTTTTTTTTTGCTCTCCCCCTCAATCCAAGCAGCCAGAGAGACGTGTTAGAGATGCATCCACTCAGTTAGCCGAGGCTCAGGTAAAGGCGGCAGCGGAGACGTTTTGTTTTTCATGTCACCACTGTATGTTCGGACCTGCGTCACGCTCCTCCGCGCCCTCGCCGCCACTCGTGTCATTATTTTACATTTTTGTTGTCGTTTGCTTGTGTCCTGTGTGTTTCCGTTTTGTCATCGTCTCTCCACCCTGTCGTTCAGTTCGACTCCACCCGCTCCTCCTCCCCCACCGAATGTTGCAGCCTCTCTCCGGAGCAGAAAGGTACTGGTTCTGGTCCTCCCGCCCGCCCGACCCTCCCGTTTGCTTTCCACCTGTCCTTTCATCTGATTTGCATGATTTTCATCTGCTTTAGATGCATGAACTCTCGGTTTCTCCGCCCTCTTGAGGTGGTGAAGTAAAAAAAAGAAAAAAAAAAAGACGGAGGTTATCAGTTTGACGTTTTTCTGTGAAGTTTCAGTTTGAAGTATGTGAGGAATGTGTGTGTGTGTGAGCCACATTCACTCTATGTTAATGAAAGGGTTGACGTTTTGGGAGCTTGTGTCTGTGATTACCCATGATCCTCCTCTCTGCACTAGCCGACAACCTTTGAGCTTGTTTGTTTGACCCAAAAGGCCCGATGTGCGCGGACAAAGACAAACACAAACCGTCGCTACTCCTCTTCACCCTCCTCCTCCTTCATCCTTCCTCTCAGAGCCTCTTCAAAACAGATCAGCTGTAAATGGTCCCCCCCTTTGATTTTGTTTTCTTCTTCTGCTCATTGCGAGAAGTTTCCAAGGAAACTGGTTTCTTTTGTTGGCCCCGTTGGTCTGCTGGGAACCGGGAGCACAAAGGCTGGAGAGGCGGCTTTAAATGGAGAGGGGGCCGTGGGGGTGGGAAGACTTTGGGTGTCAGAGGTGGGAACCAGTTCGGCCTGAGAGTCACTCCCAGTTTCACATGTTGGAAACTGGAGGGAAGGCAGAGAAATCCTCAGCTCGCGAGACGTCAGAGTCGGTTTCCGGCGCGTCTCTGAGGTCCGGGAGGTTTGCTGCAGCTCAGAGGAATTTGATCCTTGCGCGTTTTTCCCAGAGGCTCGCCTGCCACCGCCGCAGAGGTGCCGCTCATTCTCACAGTGCGACTGCAGGCTGCAGAATACATCTCGCAGAATAGGGACTGTGACGTGTGTGTGGAGTGAGTGCTAAAGTTTTTCTTGGTCTGCGCTTCCTGCAAGCTGGAACTGTTTCTCTTTTACTTTTCCTTTTTTTATTGCATGAAAGTCTGTTTGTGTTTCTTTGAATGCTTCTCTCGCTTCCTGCTCTCATTTGCTATGAAGCACGCTGTTCGTTACTCAACGGATTCTTTGCACTGCTGTGTGAAACTCAGCTACTGGAAGGGTGGGTGTGTTTTACTGACGTGTTCTCAGAGGCAGGGTTCACACTCCCGGCTTCGTGGTTCTCAAACTTTTCTCGGCAAACGCCACCTCAGGATCAGGTTTTCCACCACCGTCCTGACCGCACTGCAAAAAGACTAAATCGTACCGAGTCGTTTTGGGTCCAGTTTCTAGTGCAAATATGTTAGGAGACTTGAAATAACACAAAACTAACTGAAAAGTAACTTTTCAGCAAGATGTAGGAGCTTGTTTTAAGGCACTTATTTCTTAATATTGATTAAAAAAATAAGTTTATGTTGCATTGGCAGATTATTCCACTCATAACACGTTTTTCACATGTTATATGTGAAATATATATATTAAGTACACATGAGTATACATTGAGAAACGACTGACTCAAAACAAGCCACTATATCTTGCTTAGTTTTGTCTTATTTCAATTGTCCTGGGGAATTTGCACTAGAAACTTGACCAAAATGCTTGGTAAGATTTTGTCTTTGTGCAGTGCAGAACAAAAGATCAGAAGACCTAATCAGGAAAATCTGAGGTTTCTTCCCAACTTCACTTCCAAAATCAAATTTTGAAATTGCTTTAAATATGCAAGTAGGTGATAGCTACACAGTGCAGAATCTGTTAGTCTGGAGATTATGTATCTCATTAAAATATCCTCTTTCCACATTTCCTCCACACTTTACCCTCTCTGAAGCTGAGTTTTTTTTTTTTTCCTTCTTCTTCTTTAACTCTGCCGACCCATTTTCATATAATCCCACCATAACAGTCTAACCATGCAAAATATCCATCTGTTGCAGGCTGCGCCTACTGACCCCGACACTGACGGGGTGGCTCTAGGTCACCGGTCTAAGTTTCCCATCCCTAACATCCCCTCCACCCTGGACAAGCAGACTAACTGGTCTAGAGCTCTGCCGCTGCCCACCCCAGAGGAGAGAATGAAATGCAATTCCCAAGTCATCGCCTCATGCGTCATTCCTATTAATGTGACCGGTAAATTCAAATCACCAAAATGTCTCAGTTGTCATCTCTTTGTTCAGGTCTGTCTTTGCATCTTTTAAAGAAGCTCTGGAACGCTAAATTTTTTTGTTTGTTTGTTTTGTTTTATCTTTTAATGTATTGGAAACTCCTCTAATAGTAGAAAAATGGCATTTTACAGGAGAATGTGGACGTGCTGGCTGATTAGCCACATTGAGTGAAGTCAGAGTATTATTCTTTTTAAAACATTAAATGAGAGCAGATTTGTTATGGCAACAAAAATACTTAAAAATTGTGGCAAAACTCGCTGAGTCGCAGACGTTTGAGATAAAAACCAGAACAGGAGAAGGCCTTCTTGCTGATATACTTAGATTAGCAACGGTTTTGGGCCATTTTGATAGATGAACCATTAAAATGATTGTGGTGTTTGTTTATGATTCAAAAGACTATTCGACAAATGTATAAAATCTCTTCTTCTTTGGGGAAAAAATAGAAACCTTTCTTCTTTTTTGTAATTCCTGGTAGAAAACGACCACACTACCAGCTGTCGTCTTTATTAATTGATCCACTTTGAAATCCCCATAACAATACAGCTTCTTACTGGCCACATAAAATTAAAAAGTCTTATCGTCCCGTTATAAATAAAAAAAAGTTGTAGTTGTAGCAAAGCCGGATATTGAGATTTCATTTTATTTTTTTTTTTATGTTTAAAATCAAAAAGTTAGCCGCGCTCAGTGAGCGCACAAATGGTAAAGGGAAAACCGTTTCTGAATAGATTTTTCAGTCTCCAGTGAGTTATTGTAGAATGTTTCCAAACACTAAAATAACTAAAATAACGCTTTGCTAGAGCTGGATCGTAAAACTGAATCACTATGCATCTCATTGTGATTAGCCCTTTTGGCTCTGACCTGAGAGTGGAGAGGAAGAAGCGCGTTTACGAGAAGGTTCTGCATATTTCACATTTTGACTCATTTTGTTCCGATAGCGTCAAACTCCTCGTCCTCAAAAGATCCTGGCTTGCGCGAATTACCCTTGCAGACTGCAACTATAAAAGTGCGAGTCATGCTTTGTGCCGGGCGAACTCTGTTCCTCAGTGACGCTTTGCATTGCTGAGAGGCCAGGTGCTGTGACATGAATGGCAATTAGTTTTGTTGAAGCGGATAAAAAGATGTGCTTGATGTTATTTACTGTCCCTCTCGCTGACTTGAAAACAGGAGCTATGTGCCAACATGGGCCGAGTCAAAGACAGTTGAAGGGGGGGGGGGGGGCACATTTATAAGCAGATTCCTGCAATCGCCATGGTGCTGAAAGCCCAGACTTGTCACATGACGGTCATAACGTGACAGAGGGGCAGCAGGGAGGTTAGTTGGTAAACTTCAGCAGAGGTATTCAGTTTACAGTCAGATTTCTCCTTTTTAAATGCTTGTTTGCAATTTCTGTCATAGTTGTCAGAAAAAATTATAGCTCAGCAACCGAAAACTCCACGCAGACACTGCGGCTTTTTATGCTCTCTCAGATCTCAGACCGCCTCTGCTATTTTTGCACGCCGCCGTATTTATTTCAGTCATTCGATGTATTTATTTCAACTTTTGCCGTTTTATGTGACAGCGTGAGAGTTAAAAAAAAAAAAAAAAAAGGAAAGGATTCTCTGCATTTGGGACCAAACAAAGATTCCTCACATGTCCCGTCTCCGCTGCAGGGCTCGGCTTTGACAGAGATGCTAGTGTGCGCTGCTCACTCGTTCACTCGCAGTCTTTGCTTCAGAGGAGACGGAAGCTGAGGAGGCGGAGGACAGTCGCCGGTTTCCCCAGACAGGTGCAGCAGGATTTTGGTATGTATCTTCTTAGTTTGTCTGTTTTTTAACCTCATGTCATGTTGGATTTTTTTTATTATTATTTTTTATTTTAGTAATTATACCCTTTGAACTTCTTCTTGTTTTACAAATTGGGTTTCATGTGGACATTTCTGTGACAGCCCAATACAAAGTTGTGCATAATTGCGACGCAAGAGATGAAGCGTGTGCGGTTTTTAGGAATTTTTTCTGATTTTTACATAATTGTACAAATGTTTGAACCTCTTTGGATGTTGCCATTTTAACTTCAGGTTGCTTCTCGTCTTTATCAGCTTTGACCGCCCGAAGTCTGATTCAGTTGTTTCATACCAACGCAGTTCTGTCCCAGTTATGGGACAATACAGTACAAATTCAGTGGATAATGACAATTAAATGAAAAGAAACAGTTAGCTATTTATCTAAATTATTGACTAAAGGGGGCTGAATGAATGCCACCCTTTTCAAATTTTGCTAGGAAAAAAACAAAAGTGAAAAGTATGTGTCCATTTTCTTTCACTTCTCTAATATCAACTATTCTGTCTTGGTTTATCACACAAAGTCTTTGTTTATCACACAAATGTATCAAAGTTTGTGGGTTTAGCAAGACAAAATAACAGATTCATCTCCATAACATAAAAATATTTTTTATTAATTATCTTGAAGACACAGTACTGTATCCTTTGACTGACAGATTTATTTTTTTTGAAGTTCATACTTTAACACCACAGTTCACTGCAAACACACTAAATTGTACCTTTTTTTGTTTAGTTTGTATAGCAAATATCTTAGCGACAAAACTAATTTACATGTAACTTTTCTTCCAGGTAAATTTAAGTACCGGTATTTTGTTATAAGTAGAACTGGTACTTTTTTCAAAATACAAAAACTACTCTGTAAGATTTTGCATTTTCTTCATTTTTGCACTGTTGAAAAATTCAGAAAATAAAGTCTGGTTTTAAGAATCTGTAGCTGAAACTCTTTCAATCCTCCTTCCTCCTCCAGACTCTGATGACTCCCCTGGTTCCAGGGAGCGGACGGTCATTGTTCACACCACTGCCGATATAACTCCTTCCACTGAGGAGCTGGCCAGCCATCTGACCACCAGAGACTCGGGTTGCCAGACCGAAGACTTTTTGACGTCAGGAGCGCCGTGTCGGAGGAGGCTCCGGGTCCAGAGAGGTCAGGGCGTGTCACTCCTGCTCTCCCACTCGGCAGGCAACATCTCCTGCCTGCCCGACAGCGCTGACCCCATGTTCTCCAGTTCAGCGGAGGCCCGTTTGCGGTCGCGAAGTCTGCCCAGAGACAGCAGCAGGATGATGATGATCTTGATGGACGATGAGCGCAACGACAGCGACGAAGAGGAGGAGCTGGCACCCTTTGACTCCGAGGGTTTCCTTCCCGGGCGCAGAGAGAGGATCCTGAAGGAGGAAGAGGAGAGCGCCGACGACCGTGCCGTGACAGAGCGACAGCTGGGGGCGCTGAAATTTGCGCAACTGTCAGAGAGTCCAGAGTGCAGCTGGATGGAGCGGACCGGCGCTCAGCTGCCCAGGAAAGCCGACATGGGCAGCTGCGAGATCTCGTCCAGTTCGGACACCTTCAGCAGCCCCGTTCACTCCGTCTCAGCGGCGGGAGTGCTGGGCAGCCAATTGGACCATAAGGATGACCATCAGTCTTCCAGCGGGAACTGGAGTGGCAGCAGCTCCACCTGCCCCTCCCAGACCTCAGAAACTATCCCCCCCGCAGCGTCCCCTCCACTCACCGGCTCCTCGCACTGCGACTCTGAGTTGTCCCTCAATGCCGCCACTCACACCGCCGAAGACCAGACCAGCTTCCTGCTGGACAACTACCAGGGCCTCAGAAGCCAGCGAGCCGGCTCCTTCTCCTCAGCAGCTATGGATATATTAGAGGAGGCGGGAGTGAGTACGCCCATGGAGGGGGAGTGGGATTTCCCCAACACACAACCGTCTTCCTCTCAGGGGTTCAGCCCTGAACCGGGCAGGGAGGCCGAGAGCAGCCTGGGCTGCCCCAGCTTCACCAGCATGGCTACCTGCGAGAGCAGCTTCTCTGACAAGCCGCATCAGAGAAAGCAGACCGTCTCTTACTACTCTGTGGACACCGAAGGGTACTACACCTCCATGCACTTTGACTGCGGTTTAAAAGGCAGCAAAAGCTTCACCTACAACTATGCAACCCCTGGTTCCGATTACGGTTTGTCGGAGGTGAGCGGCCAGCTGACTATGGGGAGACGCTGCCTCTCCTTGAAAAAGTCAAAGGCCAAGCCCTCCCCACCAAAGAGGAGTTCCTCCTTGAGGAAGATATGCAGTGAGGAACACATCCCTGAAAAGAGAGAACCAAAGATTACCGGTATCTACAGACATCCAGCGTCTCTGTCCTCTAAAGAGCGGAGAATGCAGCTGGCTCTGTCTGGATCGCAAGGACTCCTGGAGAACTCCTCACTAGTGCGAGAGCCCCTCGAGGTCTGGGCGATGGAAGGCACGTCGGATCTGACGGATTTAGGCTTTTAAGCTCCAAAGACTCACATTCCTTTAAGGACAACGGCATTGTGCAGTCAGACTATGCAGATCTCTGGCTTCTAAACGATTTGAAGTCCAGTGATCCTTACCGATCGCTCAAACTCCAGCACAGCCACGGGTACGACTGTGATCGAGTGCATCAAGTCACAGGAGAGCTCCGAGTCCCAGACTTCCCAGTCTGGCTCCAGAGCCACCACCCCATCACTTCCATCAGTGGAGAGCGAGTTCAAGTTGACGTCTCCGGAGAAGCTGGCCGGACTGGCGAGCCCATCGAGCGGCTACTCCAGTCAGTCTGAAACCCCCACCTCCTCATTTCCCTCCACCTTCTTCCCTGGTCCTCTGTCCCCAGCAGCTGGGAAGAGGAAGCCCAAAGTCCCAGAGGAAGTCGTCTCTTTCCTCTCTGTCTCTGCAGGCACGCTCATCCAGAGACGTAGCGACCTCGAAGAAAGATCTGGAGCTGCCGATGATTCCTCCTTCTCACCTCGACTTAAGTGCCCTTCACAGTTCAAGCAATAAAGACTCGGCTTACGGGAAGCAGTTACCAAACCTTCTCCAGATCAAGCAAAAAGATGCACCAACTGCCAAAGCTGTCACATCTCCAAACTTGGAGTCCTTCACTGCCCACACTCTGTCTATAACACCCTCAGTTCTTCAAAAAGTGCAGCTGCGGTCCATCAGCAAGCAGCCTGAAGACCTGCATGAGAACAAAGCGGCCTCGAGACTCCAGTGTCTGTCTGAGAACTCAACCAGCAGTCGATCGCTAGCTCTCACGAGTCCCTCACTGCACAATTCTCATAACCATCATGTTTCATCAACGACTCAATCCATGCCTCAAATGAAGATCTTTCAATGGCGAAAAGCAAGGGCACAGAGGTATTATCAGGAGCACGACAGCTGTCGGACTGCGGTCAGAACCGTGTTTGGAGGGTTCAAACGTCCCCAAGACGTTGACTGTTCACGAAGCAGAGCAGCGCTCAGAGTCGCCGGTAACAGCCGTCTGCTCCGGAGTCTGTCTCACACGTACTCTTCGGGTCAGCAGCAGACCGAACCGGCCGAAGTGGAAACGTGTCCTTGCCCTCCAGTTTTACACAGCTCACCCAAGAGGTCCAACGGTGTGGACAAAGTTCCTGCAGCTGACAGTCCTCTGGAGACGTCAGGAGAGCTCCATCAGCAGCGAAGGGAGAACGACTCATCGGGGGTTTCAGCCGAAAGTGCCTCACCGGACAGGAAAGAGGAATCCACAGAGGACGCAGACGATTGCTTTAGCAAAGGCAGGTTCTTCACTATAAACTATTATCTACTCCAGATTTGACACATGGATCATTTTAATACAAATAAAAGCATAGAAATAATAAAGAAAAAACCCATGTAACACAGATGCTATATGTTGAAATCCAAATTTGTCGTTTTTTTAGTTTTGTAAAAAAACATTTTTTATAATTTCCCAGGTTTCTTTACTCTGCTAAGCTATTCTTTTACTTAATTATTTACACTTAAACCATTACATTTACTCTTTATGTCTAAACAGAACCTGTTAATATTGTACATATTAAATTTTACCTCAATAGCAATAAAGGAATTTCAAAAAATATATATATATTTTTACATATTATGGAGTTGTTACAATCTGCTAATCGTACTTTTAAAAGTTTTTTTTTCATCTTTTATTTTTGCAGACTACACAGAAAGCGACAACTCTGCGTCGTCGCAGCTCGAGGAGTCAAGAAAGAGGATGACAGTGTGTTTCTGTCACCCACCAAGTCCCGCACCACTGAGGATCTGTTCGCCATGATTCACAGGTGAGCTTTTGGACAGACGGCGTCTCAGTCCGTTCACACAAAGTGTCTCATAGTTGTCCGTGGCGACGGTTCGATCCTCGCTCCGTCGTGTTTTTTGACCAGCTGCTATATTCCGCTGAGCCCATATAAAACCAGTGAGGTCACGCGCCGAAGCTTCAGCTCCCCCTGCTGGAGAGAATTAAAAAGCCTGCTCTCTGACGATCACTGTCAGTAGTTTTAGTTGTCAGCATAATGCACTAGATCTTAGATATATGCATAATACATGATAAAAGAAGAAGGAAAAACAGGGTGCTTTGCTGCTAATTCACTAGCAAGGACCACATTAAACAACGTTTTAAGGATTTAATGTAGGAAGGGGTGAAGAAGACGGGATGTTGGGATGAATGAGTTTGGCCTGGTCATCCGGGGATGGGAGATGAAGACTCGGCGTGGGGGTATAGGTCTTCGGGAAATTTGTTCCACTTATTTTCCCGAGCGTGCATAGATGGCAACGGCAGCAAGAAAGAGTAAAGCTTGGTTGTGAGATGGAAGGACAAAAAAGGGGAAGAGGTCATGGGATGGAGAGGTAAAAGAGGTGGAGGATAAAAATATACCTCCAGGTTTCATTTTGTTAACAAAACTGATTATAGACGACATATAAAAGAACAGTCTTTTTCCCCCCCAGCAGTAAATTTCCAGACGTAAACAATAACATGTCTATAGAGCTCTGATTTCATGTCAATTAATTTCATCCGTAGATCCAAAAGGAAAGTGTTGGGGAGGAAAGACTCCACCGAGCTGGCTGCAAGGCCCCGCCTCAGCGCCTCATCAGGCAACACCCCGCCACCCAGCAGCACCGTCACCTCCCCCTGGTCCCTGCGGCGTCCCCCTCCTCCTCCCCCGCTGTGACCCCGCCCGCCCCACACAGAGTCTTGGGGTCCATCTACAGGAACGCAAAGAAGTCCAGCACCTCCAACGAGGAGTTCAAGCAGCTGCTGCTTAAAAAGGGGAGCCGCTCGGACTCCAGCTACCGCATGTCGGCTGCTGAGATCCTGAAGAGCCCCGTCACGCCGAAGTCGCCGGGAGACCTTCTGACCGAGTCGCCCAGACAGCCGGAGGAGGCCCCCTCCCCACTGCAGCAACTCCTGTTGGACCAAGAGCAGCTGTCCAGCCCGTACCCCAAAGCCAACGCAGAGAGCTTCTCTCCGAGACCCTTCCTCGCGTCTGCCGCATCCAGGCAGGGCCGCTCGAGAGTCCCGCCGCCCGCCAGCAGCAGCCGCTACAGCGTGCGCAGCAGGCTGTACTCCACGCCCATGCAGGCCATCTCCGAGGGCGAGACGGAGAACTCGGACGGAAGCCCTCACGATGACCGCTCCACGTAGGACACGGAGCACGGCGGAAATAAATCTATACGTTTACAAAGACGACAGATGGACCACCATGAAATATCATATATCAAACATGCACAAGGCAGGGGAGCAGATTAAATCATTTTAATTGTTGACAAAAATAATAAAAGTCAATCAGATTCCTCGCAAATTTTTGGGATGAATTTTAAAAAAAAAAATTGTATTTCAGTCCACAAAATGTACCACTTTTTACAAACTATTTTTTAAAATAAAGCCCTGTTATTATAAAATGCCTTTATAAAAAAACCAAAAAAATAATAGAAACATCCGAAACCCAAATATGCATTCTGCCCAATTTAACTCTTAATGTTCAGATTATAGACGCACCGATCGAAGTATCCTATAGTCTTTGTAAACCGTGCCAACACAGACTGTCTTCTACTGCGATTTTTCTACCGAATGGCTGTTTTTCAATAAAGTTAGCACAACTAGGATGACGTAGCTCTGCGTATCCCTTGATAGATTTTTGCGAAAAGCTGCCAGCATTTCAAAGTTTGCTCTATGACTGGCAGAGGTGGAAAAACTCAGAGTTAAAACCAGAGCAACCTGGATCCTGTTTAGCCTTCTTGCTCTCTGCAGACACGTCTCAACATTAAATAACTCCCCATCTCAGCGATTCACCTGATGTCCCTAATAATGTGTTTGAACAGCTAATGTTGAGCCTTCTTCTGACAGTGACAACTTCCACACCGAAGAGTGGTTGTCAGCGGGACGGGTCAGGGCTTACGTTTGATTATCGATCGTCTCTAGTTGTACAGGGATATTTTGTTTGAAGACAGGTCAAGCCTTCGTCTCGGGACAGCACACGCGCTTCGTCTTTTCTGTTCTGTTGACAGATTTAAAAAGAAAAAAAAAAAACATAATAGTTGACCTTCATTTTGTATCCTATAGATGCAGATTTTTACCTTTTATGTATGTATTCTGTGAATACCTGTGCAAGAACAGACACAAAGCTTTCCTCAAGCCTCTTTATCTTTCCCGCCAATCGGCACGTCACAATTAGCTTCAGAGGAATTATCCCTCAGTCTTTTCATTCATGTTGTCAGCAACAGCAGTTAGAATACTTTAACTCCAGACAAGGACCTAAATGACGTAAGGCAGCTACTTGTTAATAATACTTCAGTCATCATAGCGAGGCGGAACGGTCTAAACCAAGCGACGATCTCTGGAGACGGGAAAGACGCAGGTGTTATCACGGGAACACGAAAAAGTGCTCAAAAAGTCCGAGGCGGTGGAAGCGCAGCGTGGAAAGATACAACGAGAAGGTCATGTGTTTAAAGAGCAGTAGTCGTTTGTGGCTGAAGACGCGGCATGTTTGTGAATAGTCGAAAGAGGCGATGGGAAAGTGCTCAGTAGGATCGAATATGCCTTACTGTACTCGACAGGAAACAATACGTGACAAAACGTTTTTCCCCGGGGGAGGAGGATTTTTCATGGTTTCGAACCAGAGGATGTAAAAATGCTTGGCCGGGTCATCAAGAATGGCAAGAATCTGTTAGATTCTGGAGCATTTGCTGCTGTCATGTGCCAAATGTTCCTTGATGACGCCATACGGCCATAAAATAAATATCTTCTGTGTGGTTAACAACTTAAACATTGTTTTTTAATCAGACGGATGGCCC
Organism: Poeciliopsis prolifica; assembly: GCF_027474105.1. Taxonomy (NCBI): domain Eukaryota; kingdom Metazoa; phylum Chordata; class Actinopteri; order Cyprinodontiformes; family Poeciliidae; genus Poeciliopsis; species Poeciliopsis prolifica. The sequence continues at coordinate 23,182,151 of NW_026562377.1, forward strand.
CTGTTTAGTTTTTTTTTTTCCCTTCTTCTTTTAACAAACTAAAGGTAACATTTTAACAATGAACTGCTGGAAATTTTTAAAAACATATTTGAATACCTACTTCCATTTTGAAAGACAGTTTTAGTTTTTCTGTTTTCTGATTTCCTGGTATCGCATTTTGATACGTTATGATATAAGCAATAGATGATTCAAAGAGCTATTTCAAAGCGCTATAAGCTATGCCCAACCTATGCAAAGCTGACAGAATCTGTGTCAGTGAGGATAGATTTGTGGCCTTAATGACACTCCCGTACGCGGCCCCAGCCACAGGGAACTCAGTGAGATTAGCCTCTCAACTTTCATTCCACCTAACCGCCCCGCCCCCTTTTTTGCACTGACAAAGTGATGTTTGTGAGGTTTCTTTTGTCCCTTGCTGCGTGCCGTACCTGGAGATATTCATCGACCCTTCCACTCAGCTGTAGAAATAACTCTTCCTGAATAAGTTTTGTCGTGATGTAAGACTGGAGTTGTGCAGATGCTTCTGCCAAAAGGCCACAGGACCTGTTTGGAGTGTTGGACTGTGCTTTTCTCTTGTTACTTGACCGAAATGTTCTTGAAATCACAAAACAGTACTAAACAAAAGAGAGTCACAGCTTATGGCACTAGATTAATTAACAAAAAAAAAAAAAAAAAAAGAAAAAAGAAATGGGACATGAAATGAACCTATACAAACAGTACTGTATGTGTTTTTTTCTCTTTTCTTTCTTCCTCTCTTTCTTTTTTGTGTACAAAACTGTAAATACACAAACTGTTCAGAACGATCACAAAGGCTATCTAATTGTCTCTAATGTAAAAAATGATAATAATAATAATAATAATGTTTTCAGAGTTTACATTGATTTCAGACCTTTGTATATTTTTGAGTTGTGGAACACTTTGTCTTGTATTTATTTTTTAGTAAGCATCGAGGACATCCCATAGAAAATCTTTATCTACTGCTGAAGCACAACGGGCTGCTTAGCGAAACGTGTATGAACAGACAAATAAATGTGACTGCTTTGGAAATACAGCCTGGAGTGTGAGTGGTCAGTTCCAGGCCGCGGGAGGTCAGCTCATCCTGTCGCTAACTATTACCGACATCTTGCCATTTCATCCCTTCCTCCTGTTATTTTGCTGACATCCTGAACCTAAAGCTACAGTGCGTGGGTTTTACAAAAATACAATGTTTTTTTTTTTTTAAAACAAATATTGTTAATGAACAGGTGTGTTTAAAGAGGACACACCAGGAAGTTCCAGTTTTTAAAACGTTCATATTTTCCCCTTTCCGCGGTTTCTACCAAAACAAAACCGACTGATATTAATAACTTTGGAGGAAATGTAAATCTTCTGGTCCCAGGAAGGATGAAACTGAATCGCGCTTCGCCCCAGCAGAACGCTAGAGGGCGCACTTCACATGAAACCTCAGCATTGTTTTCCAGCTGTGATTCAATGCAAATTGATCAGGTTTTCTTTTTGGTCTCCGTTGCCTTAATATTATTATTTTTTTCTCATTTTTAAACGTTGAAACACGTTCCTCTCCGCGGAAGACCTTCGTTTCTTTCTGCACACGTTTTTTCCGTGTTCCTGCTGCGCAGCTGGGACAGAAAATACCCATTGTTGTTCTGGCTGATGTCAAGGAGGCCTTGGGATGGACAAAAAAAAAAAAAAAGCCTTGTTCACTGGGTCCTTGCATGTCAGCTAAGATTGAGAGGAGGGGGGCGGGAACAGGCTGTAGTGGTGGAGGAATTAAAGGTTATTTCTGCTCTCATGACGAACCATCATGAAATGTTCAAATACAAACGTATTTGAACATTTGGAGCTTCCTTCTGGAGACATGCTGCAGTGGTTGGTGCCCCAATTGAACCGTCAGGCTCAGCAGATGTGTCGGTGGTAATCCAGTGTAATAACGACAGCCTGTGTGCGTTTTGATCATTTTCGTGTGTTTGATCGCTGAGGCGAGGGGGCAGAAAGGGTTCGCCGGTCATTCCCTACATGCAGATGTAAAGAGATGTTTGGAGATTAATTGATAGGAATTCGAATTTTCATACGTCATCGTGGATAGATTTTCTTCTTTTTTGCAGCAAAGCAATTTGGCAGCAATTCCGAGGCCAGGTTGTCTCCTTCAATCTGCTCATTCTGCGTCCGACTCTTAATTGGCTTTCTTGGTTACGTTGAATTATTGAAATTTGAGGAAATAAGACATACAGGGTGGTCAAAGGTCAACCAGAAAAAAAAACAGCCTGGCAGCCCCTCCTCATGCTGGTCACCTGCTTGGTCACTCGCTGAGGACAAATCTGTGACATAAAGCTGAGCGATCACTGACTCCGAACTGACTTTTCTATTCATCTTTCAGTTTGATCAACAAGCAAAGTAGAACAATGGTGAACTTTATTTGAATTCTTAGGGATAATTTCTGTGAGGGACAAAACATTCATTGCTACACAATGCAAATCATAGTTTTTGTTGTTGTTGTTATTTTATTGCTTCTTTGCAAGGTTATTAATCAAAAAGGCTAAAAAAACAAACATCACTCCATAAAAATTTTTTTAAAAACATGCAAATGACATTTTTTTCTGATTTATAGTTTAAAGATGTGTATCCAAAAAAAAAAAAACACACGTCACTTTTTCTGCAGCACTAACAGTTGTTCGCTTCTCATTAAGTTGTCCATAAAATTCCGCTTTGAGAAAACATGAGGGAAGGTCAGCGGGTCGGTGTTGAGTCCTGACTGTTGGAGTCAGACTGGAGATTCTCCAGTATGTAGCCGAGACGGCCTGCAGGTCACTGCACCGAATTTATCGTGTCATGAAAAAGTTTCCCACCCTCAAAAAAGAAAACGCCTCAATGATCCCAGCTGGTCATACAAATGATAATATCAGGCAAAGACAATAGGAGTAAATGTAACGTCTTCCACTTTGATTTTCTCGAGGGAAAACAATCTACCCAAACCAATAATGTGAAAAAGCAATTCCTCCTCCTCACTAAATCAGGAACAAAACAGCAATTAACTACATTTCTGGCTCAATTTCTTCTCTCCACACACAGGCTTGATTGCTACCAGACCCTGAAGAATGAAGACGTCTCCGGACATACGTACACGCTCGTCTGTGGAGTGGACTGAAAGATCTCAACAGGCACCATCACATTGTGACCAGATCTAAAGAAATTCAAGAACAGATGAGAAACGAGCTCAATCTGTCGAGAAAGAGCCACAAAGCCATTAAGGCTTTGGAACTCCAAGGAAGCCAAACGAGAGTCATTATCCACATATGGAGAAAATATGAGGAGTGGTTGGTCTACCAAATGCATTTCAAGTGCATACCAACCTCTTCAATTTAACTTGTGAGAATCTGGGCTTGTGATTCTAAGAGGAGAAGAAAAAAAACCCAAACTGGGAAAAAGTGCGAGAATGTCCAGTGATGTTCAGTATGTGAACTTCAGCTCAGGCGTGCTTGTGATATGCAGTTGGAAGATCCACAAAGTCCAAACCTTAAGTACCAAAGAAAAGGACAAAATTGCAGCTTTGGACTGATCTAGTCCGGATTCAAATCTTCTCGAGGTGATCTTGCGTGACCTGAAACAATTAATTTAGGCTCCGGGAAAGTAAAGACATTTCCAGTAATTGGAAAACGACTGATGGGAGCTGCAGTTGCCAAGCGCGGCGCGGCCACTTTTCAGGTTGAAGGAGTGATTATTTTCACTCCTTGGGCCAGATTGTTTTGGATAGCTTTCTCTCCTCAATAAATGAAATGAACTGTGTGCATGTTCAATCAAATCTTCTCGGCCTGAAGCGTCTCCTCAGCCCCCCGCTTTTTGCTCAAAGAAAACCTTGAAACAGCAGAGAATGTGAACAACACATTCAGCGCATACCTGAGACGTGTGTCTTCAGCTGAGTGATGCTGACTCCATAAAGCGATTGGGGGGGATGTAGCCACACCAAAGTCACCGATGTGCCACCCGGGTATACCACGCAGCTCATTATAGTGTATTAGACAGCGTCCCTGTGGAACGGTGAGAGGCCCCGGGGCCCCCGAGGCAGGGCCCGAGGCTGGCTGGAAACCGATACGGAAACCCAGGGGATCTCGCTCACTCTGGCTGATCATCACCAGACTTGCGTCATCAGCTGCCAAACGGCACGGAGCAGAGAAATGAAGGAGTCACAACCGAGCTGAGGTCTTTCTGAACCTCGAGCAAACATGCTGTTAGCTTGAAGCGCTTCAAATGGCTCTAACTAATCCGGCATGGTTTCCCTGCAGCTTGTTTTCATTAGTGCACAGTGGATTTATATATAGCTGAGTCACAACACAGACTGCCGCACATATTTTCTTATCATGTCCTGATGACAACAAAAGGCATTGATGCTTACTATTGGGAATACATGGTTATCAACCTCTGAATAATATGAAGTAGAGAATGATTTATCACACACCAATCAGGTATTATGACCAGTCAAGAGAATAAAAAAGATTATCCCTTTATTGGGTGGGACGTGGCAGCAAGGGAGCGTTTGTTTCCTCTAAGCTTATGTGTTAAAACGCAACACAAAATGGGGAAGCAGGTAGGAAAGGGGCCAGAGTGAAAACGCAATTAATGACTGGATCAATGCATCTCCAAAACCGGAGCTCGTGTGTCGCGTCCCTGGTCTACAGTGGTCAACATCTCAAAAAGAAGAAATGGTGAACCGGCGGCAGAGCCCTGGGCAGCTGAGGATCCGTTGAGGTAAACGGGGGGTGAAGGCTGGTCCAACCAACAGATGAGCTGCAGCAGCAGGAGAGTTTTCTTGTGAACTTTCACTTCCTGATAGAAAGTCCCAGAATACACAGTGTTTCTCCGGGTGTTGTGTGTGTGGCACAGACCAGTTATTGGTGACTGTTGTTTATTTGTTTGTGTTACAATAGTTTTTGTGTTTAGTTTTTCTTTTTTTTTTTGCTTGCAGGAAAACGTCATCTGTTGAAACCCCCAGTTTAATTGGAGGAGGCCCGTATTTGGTTTGTTACTTATGCTTTAAAGGATTACGGTATATTTACTGTCCACTTAAATGAAAAATGCACAAGTGTTGAAATTAACGCCATTTATCATGGGGGAGGAAAGATGATTCCTCCACAAATGGTGAAGGAAAAGTATGCTTGAAAGAACAGCAGCAACATATTGAAATTAGAAAAAAGTTACATAATTATGCCGTTAGTTATTATTATTATTATTGTTGTTGTTGTTGTTCTTGTTGTTATTATTATTATTGTTGTTGTTGTTCTTGTTGTTATTATTATTATTATTATTATTATTTATAGTTGTCCTTTAGGCCCTACCTTCATTATTCTCCTCTCTTTGTGGAGTGCAGAGGGGAGGAGGGAGGGGGGAGCCGCTGACGATGCTGCGCGCGCAGCTTCAGTCTGGAGTCGCTACGACGGAGCCGCAATGAAGAGATAAATAGCGACGATATCTATTTATTTTTTGGAGTGTCGCGGCTCTAATTTCTTAGTTAATTGGAGTGAAGCGGTCCGAGGCGGAAGGCTTCATGTTCTCCTCTGTTTAGCGGGTGAGTTTCCGCCGACGGTTGGAGCAAAACTGTCATTTGGAGGCAAAATGACACGAGAGGGGGGATAAGATGAAAGCTATGGCTTTTCTGGTTTGGTGTCTCTGGCAGGCTGTAATAGGAACTGACATTAGCATTTTCTACTGAACAATAGTTACCAGGCTAATGCCGTATTGTGTAGCTTTGAAGCGCTAACACGGCTCCGTTCATTTCGCTGTTTCAGACGGTGCGGACAGCTAGCTTGAAATAAGGCGTACAGTGTTTGACGGCTGAGAGGGAGAGGAGGGAGGGCTGCACTCAATAACGCGGCTATTATTATTCAGGACGGAGACAACCTTGTCTTTGATATAACGCGTAAAGTCAGCGGAGCCTCACAGCGACGAGCGGAGATGTGCGCAGACACGGCGCTCCGTCTGCCCTGCTTTTCAAGAGCAGCCGTCGGCTTACGGACCAGACGCACCAGGGTACCGGGTTCAGACGCACCAGGGTACCGGGTTCAAACGCACCAAGGACAGGGTTCAGACGCACCAGGGTACCGGATTCAAACGCACCAAGGACAGGGTTCAGACGCGCCAGAGTACCGGGTTGAGACTCACCCGGGAACCGGGTTGAGACGCACCAGGGAACCGGGCTCAGGGTTGTCTGTGTCTCAGGGAAATTGGAGCTTTCGTCGCTCAGAGGGAGAGGAAATAAGTCGGGGTCTGTCGCAACAAGCCAGCTTTGGGGTTTGCTGTGTTCATGTTCTGATAAACTACAGTCACATGGCTGGAAAGAAAACAGCACATCCAGGCACCTTCTTTGTTGACTTTGTCACGACACAGCCACTAATTTCAGTGTGTCTTAACTGTGACGTTGTGCACTAAGGACAGAATAGTTTCTGTCCTATTTACACTGATACCAGGAATGGAAAGAGTATAACGATAAGAACTGTAGCTAGATCCCCACACTTGCACTCCAGACATCTGACCTTACAGCATAATGGTGGCAGTGTCATGATGTGGGGAAACCTTGACAGAGAGTAAGATGAAGCTAAATACCAAAGAAAATCTGTTTGGTTCACCTTCCAGCAGGGCAATGGCCTAAATAAAATCACAATCTGACTAATTGTCAAAATGCAAAAGAAGAATTCTATAATGGTCATTCAAGTCAACACCAACTGTATATACAGTATTAAAATAATATACAAACATTTCAAAATGTTTTTCTAAAAAAAAAGGCAAATATAACTGTTTCATCTCGCAAGTTTGGCTTTCAAGATACGTAGCAGAACAGGAAGTTAAATTAGAAGGGAAGCCAAGTGGACTGGTCAGAAAATATGGAAATACCGAACACTTTAAGGTGATTGGTCAGATTTGCGGAAACGTGGCGAAAATTGGAAGTCCGTGCAAAATATCTGAATTAACGTTAACAAATTTGATCGCCACTTCCTGTAGGGACTGCTTCATATGTAAAGTATTATTTATCCTTTTAAAAAAAGAAAAAATGTGTGCAGTCGTAGGCCTGAATGACACGATGATGGTCATTTCAGTTGTTTTAAACGGAGGTGTTAAGTGATTATCATAGAACTGAAGTCGCCGTGGCATTTAGAGGATCAACCCGGGGAGAAATGAATAAAACATAATCTGGGCTGATGTGAAAGGAGATGGGAGTCCGCCTGTCTCTCTAATGAGGGATAATTGGCTAGTGGAGCGGAGGGGCCGTTGATGGAGGTGACCTTTAGATCGTCTGCCGTCCTCCGGCCATCTCCGCTGCTTTTGTTTCCTCTGGCTCAACTCAAGCACAAAGCCGGAGAGAGGTCTGTCAGAGAAGAAGCTCTCAGACTGCAGCGTGAGCCTAATGCAGCCGAAGCTGAAATTAGTGGGAGAAGGGGAAGCGGGACGGACGGGCAGGGGGGGGAGGCCGGGTTGTTGTTTTCTTCCTGCTCTTGACTTGCCAATGGCGTACATTTCATCAATGAGGCGAGGAGAAAGGAGGAAAAAAAGGGAAGAAAAAGAGAAAATGTGGAAATGATTACAGTAAAGGGGACATGGGAGGGATCTCATTTGGCTCTCTGTTTGGTCTCTTCTGGCCTATTTACTCATTTAGCTGCCTCTGGCATAGGAACACAGACCGCCTGCGGATGACGTGTGAGGTTTACGAACAAAATGTGCCGCTGATTTACACCGCGCTAAAGGAACACTCTGCAATCACTCAAACGTTTTTGACTCCAGGTTCGTCTGGCGTTGCGTGCTTGCGCCATTAGCTCACGTTTTTAATTGAAGCCGCATCACACTCGGACTGTTTGAAACAGCCCGACCTGCAAACCCGGCTATCGTGCGGCGACAGGGGGAAGACTTGTTCCAACAGCACATCGGATTTAGGGGAAGATTAGGAACTCGTCTTGGAGCTTTTCGGGGAAATAAAGTTAGGTTGAGCTCAGAGACGGCGCACATGGGCCAGTTTGCTCTTTTCTTAGCGACAATCCTTGTTTGTTCTGACAAGCAGGACAGGAAAGACAACATGTAAAACGAGGCCTTGCACAGTAACAAATTATACTGGATGATAAATTGCTCCAGAAATTATCGCAATGAACGATGATATTGTTGTTTTGAGATCATTTTCAAGTACTGATATTGGCATACTCATGCAAGTTTGCCCTCTCAAAGACAGAACAAACACATTTTAAATACCCCAAATAAATAGATGAAACAATCACAAACAATAATTAAAAGGGAAATTAAAACCACAAACACCAGAAACCATAAATGAGACAGATTATGAGGACTCTGTAAACTGCATTGTTTTTCAAACGATGTTAGTCATCAGAATGGGAATCGATGAGCTCATTTTATTGTGCGATTATTTGCTTATTGCTAGCACAACTTTGAGTGTATTTCATTGGAATTTTACGTGGTATATCCTGTGAGGTCGAAGAAAAATCATAAATATTAGACACAAACACACACATATATATAATTAAAATCCAATCTCATCATTTGTGTGAAAACCTCAGAGGTTTGGTAAAAGTCTTTTTGAACAAGTAGGATATGTTAGGAAACAAGCTGCACAGCTCAGGTGTAAAGTTACCCACCACCAAACAGGTTAGCAGCAGCATCTCTCTGGGAGCTTTACTTTTGCCCTGTATTAGGTTTCTAATAATAGGTTTTGGATAATAGAAAAAAAAAAATCGGCACATTCTGTGGTCTTTTTTCACTTGAGCCTATTTTGCACAATATTAAAAATACAGAGAAATAAATTATTCAATTAATTTTAGATAAGGACATACATGTTTTATTACCTAAAATGCAATCACATAGCATTCCTTTGGTGAATCTGATAATTTGTAACAAATAATGCATCTTCAAACAAAAAGAAAATACATCTTATTTGTAGATGCCGCATGTGAAAAGCTCAGTCCTTTCTTCTTGACTTAGCATGAGTACAGTCTTGTTGGTTATTATTATTATTTTTTGATTAATCTATTAATAATTGGACAGTAAAAGATTATTGATAGAAACTTCATTTGAAGAACTGCTAAAATCATGTCACTCGAGGAGGAATATATTTACAAAGAAGTTTGGTTTTTTTTTCACATGAAATGTAAAATGTATTTGTACAGATTTTGCTTAATTACTTGTTCTGATGGTTTTCTTTCAGGATGTGTACTCTAGTTAACCATTGATTAATTGCTGAATCAGTTCACGATTAATTTGATTAATTCTTTCAGGCATACGAAAAGTACAAATAAAGTTGGTCGTTGAAACATGACAAAATGTGAAAGGTTTATAGGGGTGTATTAGTTCTTTGCAGGGTGCTGTAAATAACGCTCATGTCACATCTTTGATCCTCCCTATCTGAGACAACATTGACACAAAGAGAAGGCAGCGAGGTGGATAATGTGATAGGGGGGAAGCGATGAGCACAGCCTCTCTGTGTACTTTGGATCGCTGGAGCAAGCTGGTTAGACTTCCTACTTTGAGTTTGACATTGTTCTCACATGATTCAAGAGACTAGAGGTAAAGCAGTGACCTGTGAACAGACCCGAGGAGAGGGAGAGGGTGGGGGGGGGTGATAACGTGTCACTCGGATGGCGATTACTTTTTAGCATCAGGTCATGTGATCTGGACTAATGCTAACACAGCTTTTAAATTCTCTCATAGCTGACTTATCTGAGCCTGAACACGTTTTAGAAAGAGGCTTATGTTTATTTCCTCTCTGTCTTCATTCTGGAGAAAGGCTTCTTTCTTGGGCTTTATCGTGTCAAAGGCCTCATGACCGTCTTATCAAGCAGGAAATATGTTGCCTGAAATTTCCTGGAATGCATGCGAGGCCAGGGCATCTAAAATAATGGAGGGAGGAAGTGTTTCCGTTTCATATTCCTAAATTAGATCCAGTTTTATTCTGCGTCTGTGTTGTTTTGTGTCTTTGATGAAAAGGGTAAAATGAAAGTGATGAATGAACAATAAAAGGGTCTTGCTTATGGATTTTATTCAGCAAAAGTGTGGTTCCTTGAGTCAACAGTCTGTCCTTTTGGCCTTGGCTGAGATCCCATGACTTGCACAATGAGTGAGGACATTATGAGGACAAAGCAGAGAGTGTGGCACATAAGTCTGTTAGTTGCATGTGTCCTGCCATGACAAGCTGGCTCATCATTCATACATTTTTTTAATAATCCTCAACTACAAGTTTTGTCTTGACAGTGTTTAAAAGAAAAGCTTTGAACATGCAGAGCATTGTTAATTTTTTTTTTTAATACTCATACGCCATAACATTTTAGATTTCTCAATGATGGATGTGTAAAGCTTTATATTTTTCTTTATAACCTGCTTTTGAAACTTTTTTATCTTGTTCGATTAATGTAACTCAGATGATTCATTGGTTTCATCCTACAGCAGACATCAGGGGGCTCTGTGCTTATGATAAATCAAAATACAAAATAAATTACTTGCATACCTTTTGCTCTATTTGACTATATATTTTAGACCAGATCATCATTTAAGTGATCAAGAAAAGAGACAAAAGATTAAAAAGAGGAAACCACTGTATTTGTAGTACTCTGACTAAACATGAACAAAAGACTTTGTTGAAGATGAAGTGCTACCAACACCTCCGGTACTTTCATATCAGCTAGAAATCTGTCCACCAGAGTTAAAACATTTACCAAGAAAAGATCAAAACTAAAACCTGACCCAGTTCCGATCAATACTTTTATCGGAAGCAGGAGCTGATATCTCAGTTCCTGCTGTGTTTTAACACTCTTATCCCACAGTGTGTGCTTTGTCTCACTACATGGCACCGCTCCACAACACGTCCTGCCTGCGCCGACTCATCCTCCGTCCGTCCCCCCAGTAATAATAAAACGTCCCTTGGGTGCTTGGAGAGATGATCACTCCAATATCAGGAGAGTCAATTATTCATACAGATGGGCACAAGCAGGATAATGTTCTGCTCTGGAGGGAAAAAAAGGGGATGGGAAAAGTTTGATGTTTGCGACACATGCCAACATAGGCAGTACCTTTATAGCGAATAACTGCGTTAAATACACCCACACAGTTTCAATTTTCTAATAAAACCGTGACCCTTCTCTTCCTCCGTGCAGCTTTCATGTAGTGTCGTGTTGCCTCAGTGAGCAGTGAGGAGTAGGCATGTTTCCCTTAGGCTGGTTTTATATTGTTCTGTAGCATAGATGAGACATTGTAATAAGGCTCTGATGGATTACTCTGGAAGCAGATGGTGGCTCGGTCATCTTGTCCTGCATTCATGCGTGGAAACATCCCTAAGCATGCTTTAACACAACCCAGTAAAAGCCTTTTGAAAGTTTTCACACCCTCAAACGTGTAGTTGCAGTAGAGCTGCAACTAATGATTATTTTAGTAATAGATTATTCTGGAAATGTATCTATTATTAGGTTAAAAAAAAGTCTTGGCACATTTAGCAGATTTTTTTTTATTTAACTACTAATTTTAAACAATATTTGAAATACTTTAAGAAATGCAATTAAATTATATAAAGAAAACAGGACAATCTATAAGAGCAAGAAGTGTTTTTTTATCACAATAAAGGGATATTTAAAATGTTCTAGAATAAATATTTCTAAGGAGAAAAACTCAACATTTTGATAACTTTTAATCTCTCATCCCTGGACTCCTGACTGACTGAAGGTGAAAACAGTAGGTTAAAATCCCTTGGAGGAGTTTGTTACCGTTTGAGGGGAGTAAGAGGATAAATGACCAAATATTGCCCTTTGACCCAAAATGGCTGTTGCTGTATATTTTAGGACAAAGTATTAAGAAACTTTTTTTCTTGATTTGAGAGGCACGCAGATCTACTTACATACCAAATTCCAGATCTCGACAAAGTACTGTTCAGCCTATCTCAGTTTAGGGGACGGTGTAGAGCAGTTTGACCACACCCAATTTGACATTAAAATGTTTGATTTGTCAGGATTTCGAGTCAATTGTGGAACTCTTATCCCTACTGTGTGCTAATCTTTGGATAAATGTTGAAACTGGGTCACTTTTTGTAGCAGTCAGTAATGTCCTGGCATACTTCTTGGTGGATGTCTGACCACTCTTTCTCTGGATGCTGGTCAAGTTCATGTAAATTGGGTGATTTCCTGCCATAGACTCAACACAATCCACAATAGGGGCCATTACAGTAGAGCTTAATACTTGTCTGCTTTGTCTGTTCTAAAACCAGTTTTAAGTTGTGTTTTGGTATCGTTCTCTCCTTGGGACACAAAAGTGAAAAGTTAGAAAGTTCAACCAGGAGCCACCCAGGGGGAAGTCTACCACTAAATGAAAATCACCAGCATAATGCTCACAGTGAAGCAAGTTTAGCGTTGTCCGTTTCCCTGGTGCGTTGCCAAACAATGTATGGGAGTGTGAGGGGCCTCTAAAGTTTTCATCTGAACAGCTAGGTGGTTGAAAGTTTGACATTTGTAAGAACTTGTGTTCCAAATCGACAATGACCCAAAACACACACCAAACCACGGGGTATTGGAATAAAACTTTGAGCTTTGCTAGCTTAAAGTTAGACTAAGTCTATGCCCGGAAACAAGTCCATTTAAATTTAACGGGATTTCCAAAAAGAAATGGGGTCAAATATGTAGTCAGAATTATGCCAATCATCGACAACAAAACTACAAAACCGTGTGGAAGATAGGCATTTTGTTAAGGGACATCCATCCAAATTATTACTGAGAGTAAATGTATATGTATTTGAACATTTATGTATGTATGATTTTGCTCCAGTGTGGATTAGAGACAATCCACACTGGATTGTCTCTAGTTTGTGGAAACTCACTGTGAGTTTCCACAATGAACTACTGACAGAACAGAAGCAGTTCTGAAGCTCTGCTCATGATCATCAAACATTCAGGTTTTTGTGTTTCTGTATTAGCAGGAAGAACTAACTTCATGATATTTTTCACCTTTTCAGACCATCATGGAAGGCAACGACGATGTGCGTCAGAACACTGTGCAGAATGATGCTGAGGAGGGAAGAGGGGAAGTCCTTGGTAAAGTGGAAGACGGAGCAAACCCTCTTGCCGGTGACTCTTGTGACGGCAGCGTGACTAAAGGAGGGCTCTCTAACCATGTAGAGGATCCTTCGCCATCGGTGGTCGGTCCTGCCACCGAGTCTCCTGGAGGAGTGGCCTTGAAAGTGGCCACCACTGTCCTCCACCCGGTGTGTCTGGGAGAGAGTTCGCTGATGCTGCCCATCCACCTCCAGATGGCCGGAGCGTCCGCGCCTCAGCTTGGACAAATAGGGGCGGCGCCGTTTTTGATAGCAGGGCAAAGCCCGGTGTCACTCCCATTGGTCCTGGACCAGCAGGTCATCCAGCACATGAATCCCACCATCATCCCTCAAACTGCCTCCTGTGCGCAGCTGCCCCTCCAGAACAATGTCCTGTGTCAGAATCCTATTTCGTTTGGTTTGCCTCCAGCTATCGATCCGAAGGCAGCTGGACAGACACAGGAAGCTAACCTGCTGTCCCTCCTGCAAAATCCGGCGTTTGCAGCCATCCTGCAGGATCTTTTCCCACTCCAGACAGGATCTTCTGCCTGTCAGTCCCCAGGCTCTGCCTTTTTCCCCCTTCCTCCTCTCACACCTCCCTACACATCGCCTTTGGCTCCACTGGTTCCACCTGCCACTCTCTTAGTCCCCTATCCTGTGATCATTCCCCTCCCAGTGCCTCTGCCCGTCCCTCTCCCCATTCCGATCCCCATTGCTCAAAGTGAGGACTCGAAAGGGAGCATGCCAAAACCAGTTTGCACTGTGAATAAAAGCACTCAGACGTCACCAAGAGATACTACCTCTCCCTCTTTATCGTCAAAGAAGTGCTCGCCTCATCCCCAGCCACAGAACACGTCCGTGTCCTCACCGCCTCTAGAGGAAGGACAGGTCCTGGACCTCTCCGTCCGGACGTGCCCGATTGAACCAAAACAGGAATATCCCAGTCCTCACCAGGACAACGTGCTTGATCTGTCCGTGCCCGGTGTCAGAAAAAAGTGTGTCCAGTCAGAGAGGAAAGAAGCTTTAGAGTCTGGCCAAAGCGCCACCAATGCCGCGTTGTCTCTGGGCGTTGAATGCTCGCCGGGATTAGATTCCAAACTCCTGGGCAGCTTGACCTCGCTGGAGTTCAGCCGGCAACACAAGTGGCTGGTCGACACCGGCGTCGCTGGATCCAGCTCTCTGAGCCAAGAGGCATCTCTTGGCGGAGCCGGGAACCTGGAGATAGTCAGCACGTCGCAGACGGCCAAGGTCATCGTCTCCGTGAAGGACGCCATTCCTGCCATCTTGTGTGGGAAAATCAAAGGCCTTTCAGGGGTCTCCACCAAGAACTTCTCCATCAAACGGGATGGCAGCCAGGGGGCCTCCCTGCAGCAACTCTACGCCGTGCCGTCATCGTCTCACGGGGAGCAAGACCCCAACAACCCCCATAAAAAGGTCACTAAAAACAGAGCCATCAAGCTAAAGAAGGTCAGCTCCCAGGAGATCCACTTCCTCCCAATTAAGAAGCAGAGACTTGCTGCGCTGCTGCCTAGGAAGTGAGAGGGCTCCCAGGAGGGAGGAGAGGGGAGATTAATGGCCGCATGGCTCCCCTTTCTCTCCCGATAGTATAATATGACACTCACATGAGGGGCATTCTGCACTGAAAATCAAACATTCATCTGTCCAATCAGAGAGCAGCTTTTTGCTCAGAAAGCAAAGCTCTTTGTGAGATATTACATTTCTCTGAACTGCTGTTTTTCCTTTGGTAATGTGTGAGAATACATTACCAAAGGATTTGCGATATTATACTGACATGTGTTGTGTACGGCAGCTTCACTCACTCATTGTGTGCGACTCAGTAAACGGGAGACGTCGATTTTGTAACACGTCACATATAAACCCAAACAATCGCTTTCAGGACACGGCTCCCATGCCTCCGTCCAAAGCTTTCCGCTCCACATGCAGGTTTTTCACAGAAGTGCACTGAGAACCTGAAGAAGAAGGAAAAAAAAGCGTCTGCTGGGCTGACCAAGACTGTTCAAACATGTCACTGGAAATTCCCGCTGACATCAAAGCTCACTGGAGCAAAGCGCTCCTTCCTGATTGGTCGGGGTGATTAACACGAGAGGCTAATGAAGACTTAGCAAAGACCGCAGCCATCGATTCATTGGACGATTGATGGCCAACAGCTGACAGTCGCAAAGCAAAATGGCTCCTTGTTTTCCTGAAAAGCAAAGGCTCTTGGAATGGTTTTCACTTTTAATCCGCGAGTTGATCGGAACGTAGAAAAAATGAACGGGGTGGGAAAAAGAGCTGCTTTTGTTGTCGAACGTGTTTCCTAAAACAATGGCCTTTTTTTGCCAGGAGATTTTGGCAACAAAGTAACTTTGAAAAGATAATTTAAAAAAAATCACTTTTGACATAAAAACAAAAAAAACAACAAACTTGACTTAGGCCCTTATTTTAAGAAGGTGATGATAAATTGTACAATTGAAAAAAATAAAAAAATTTGAAAAGTGCGGCATGCAGATATCTTAAGTCACAACTTGTTGAAAACTTTTAAGCCCTTTTTGTCCCCAGTTTTGGCCTGTATTAATCTTAATTTGTCCCCCTATTAACCTCTGACCAGCTTCCCAGTCCCATCACCACATCAAGATGCCGCCACCACCGTGTTTTATGGTGGGGAATGTATGTTCAGATTAACAAACACAGTACGTTTGTTAATCACCATGTAAATCTTACTTGCATTTCACAATTTTGCGTTTATTTGTGTTGGTTTATCTAATAAAACCCCACTAAAAGCAAATCGAAGATGGCGGTTTTAACTCGATAAAACGTGGAACATTTCAAGGAGTTTGAATACGTTGCAGATACTGTAGCCAAAGCTGATAAAATGCCTCACAGCGTACATGTAAAAGCCTGCAACACCTGACTGTTTGTTAACTTATTTATTTAACCTCCACAGCACGGAAAGTTTCCGTTACATTAGTGGAGAAAGAAAGAAAGAAAAAAAAAACTACGTGTTTGTTTTGTATGTGACTCGTCCGTTATTAGTATTGATCTGACAACATCCTGCTTTCTTTTACCCAACATGTTGTGTAAAAGTTGCTTTTTCTTTCTTTTTGTGTTGTTGTTTCTCTCGGTGGTAAGGACCAGAGTTGTGAATGTGGAGCTTGTCGTTGATTTGAGTGCACTTTGTGATGGATTTTTAGTTGGAAAGACTCCCGGGCCGCTTCGCCGAAACGTCACCCTGGTCGTTTATGAGTTCAAGGGGTTGTGTGAAACGGGACGAGCAGCAGGCCAAGAACTAACAGCAGCCACATGCAGACTGTCTGGATGAGCTGAGATGGAAAATACCTTGAAGCTCCACGTTTCTTTTTTTTTTTTTTCCGTTTCTCTATATTTATGACTCCGTTCCTCAGCAATCCCAGAATATCTGACGCCAGAAGAGAAACAATCTCTTTACATGGACTGGATCTGCCTCTAATTTATGATTTGTGCACCTTTTTATTTATGCAAATGTGTGTGTGTGCTGTTTTTTTTTTTGTTTGTTTTTCAAAACCCCTGAAGTGAGGGATTATCAGCAGCATTTTTATGTCAGTCTCCTCATGGCTGCAGTTTAAACAAAATAATAATAATAAGGGTGAAGAATCAAATGTGGAAATGTGTATTTAATTATTTGCTATGTGTCGTTCGTGTGTGAGCTTTTGTGTTTTTATATGAGAGCAAACTAAATTTTTCAAGCCCAGATCAGTGTGTCGACTTGATTCTTTCTTTAGGATTTCTCCTCACTTCACCTGCCAACATGCCACGCTTTCCCAGACCCACATGTCCCTTGTTCATTTATGTTGGAACAAAAATATATTATATATAAAAAAAGAAAGTTATATGTAGCAGAATGAGCAATAAATACAGGAGGTGATGTCGGAATATTTTCTCATGTTAATGAAAAGTAAAAAGTTCATAGCAGGAGAGTGTTTAGAAGAATCTCAGCTGTTACCTTCGTCCAGGAATGTGTCAGAGTTAAACAGAACGTCAGGCCAGACGGAGAGGGAGAGTTAAAAAAAAAAAAAGACCCAGAGAAAACATAAACACTTGAAATAACAGCAAGAATAATCAGAGAGCAGATGCGACTCATTGAAATTCAGCTTATTTTTGGCTTTCGGAGCACATTAGATAGATGCAAACTCTCCTCTAGAAGATTCTCTGCAAAATGTTCTTAACATGGAACATGATGCCTCACTGCAAGGGACGAAGAGAAGCAGGTAGAAAACATCGCAAAAAAAAAATTTTTTTTTTTAAATCCCACTTTTGTGTCAAAAGGTTTGGACATGAATGCTTTAGTTGAGATAGACGGGAGATAGATGTACTCAAAGGCATCGTCTCTTAGCAACGGTTTCCATCAAAGCAACGTGTGCAGCTATAATTGTTTTGCACCGTAATGGCCTCACAGTTGTCATGGTGATAACAGCTGACGTCAGACACCTCCAGTTTAGTACGAGCATCAAGCTGAGCGATTGGAGGATTTCTCAAGCATGAATCAAAGCAACGCTGCAGGTATGTTGTTGATGAAGGCATGACGTTATAACATGACGTAAATCTCAACAACGTCCATTTCACATAATACTGCTTCTTTAGTCTCCCGCGGCAACCACTCAGCTGTGCAAAACCCCTGGCTGGTCCTCGCCCCGCCTCCAAAGAGGAAGCTCCTCCTCTGAGCTGTCATTTTCAAGAGCTCCCATCTCACAGAGCAGCACTCCTCCACCACCCTCCCATTCTGCTCCTTCAGACTAGCCAGCAGCTCTTAGCAAACAGCTGGTGGAACTGAGCATCTGCTGAGCTCATTAAACGAGCTACTTGTCAGAGAAACGCTGGTATGAACATTGATAAGGGGTAAATAGCGGAGCCATGTTGTGACGACTTCCTGAAGGCAGAGTTTCAGAAAAGAGGAGTTTTTAAAGAGACAGAGGCCCAATTTGAATATGAAGACGTTAAACTACATAGTTAAATTTCTTTTAAGAGATATACACACATCTCTCTCTCTCTCTCTCTCTCTCTATATATATATATATATGTATATAGCACAGAGGGACTAAAGTTATCAAAATCCTCATGTTTTGTGCCAGATCTTAAACTTTGACTCTACACTAAAAAAGAATTTAAATTATGACAACTCCAACAATGGTGACCTTTGACCCAAGCCCACCTCGTGACAGCAGGAAGTGTAACATTTTGTTTTGAAAAGGTCCTAATTTGATCCTCTTGATCTAATTAACATAATACAACTTTGAAGCATTAGACATGATGGATATTAATCCAACACTTAAAAGATGTTTATACTAAAGTTTGTTGAGCGTGGTGCAAGTCGTCCACAGCGCCCTCTACCAGCAGTAAAATGGGAAACCCCAAGTCATGCCATAACTGAGGATTGTGAAATTCAGTACACATATGTAATTTCGTAAGACCTACAAAAAAGTCTCTTGAAACCATGGTCCAAACCTCTTAGGAAGTCGGCCATTTTGGTCCAAAGCCGCCACTTACTTACGGTATAGCTAACCAAACTCATCTGAGTTTGGTATTGATTCCCAATTCCTTAAGTCCTTGCAGGCTTAAGGAATTAGCAATCAAAAAGTTGATCAATAAAAATTTAACCTTGTGTCGTATTCTTGCTTAAAAAAATTAAATAAAATCATAATTCCTTCCATCATAAAGAATGATTTATAAACCCAAAATCAAAGACATCCAAACTGAGACACAGTAAATCAAAGTCTTCCCCTTTCTGAACATCCCTCATTAGTCAAAACAATCCCCTTTAGCTATTAAAAACACATGCAGCTTCATGGTTGTAATTTCTTTATAGAAAAGGAAAAAAAAAAATTACACATCGTAAACATATAAAGTGATGTTTTGCAAAACAGATTTTTTTTCAAGTACTTTAAAGAAGATGGGAGAAGGAAAATCGACAGCACTTCCGTCCTGCGTTGAATATAATATGGCACAAGTTTTAAAGTGGGGGGGGGAATGGGTAACAGGAGAAAAAAAATTTAATAGGTGTATTATAAACATTATGCTACAAGTGTTTCTACTAACAAAGACCACATGAACCTGAGAAATGTCATAGATAAAGCAAGGCAGGATCTAGAACTGGAAGAAAGTGAACTAAAAGCACTGCGTTAAGTATTTATATATATATATAAAAAGACTGGAAACCACTGTTAAATACTCATCCCCCATCCCTTTTTTTTAGCTTCACATTTCTATCTTATGCATATGATTTCCTTAAAATATTACGTTTCTACAAAATGTACATTCTGTTGCTGATATTTATGGTTAAACCCATAAAACTGTTCAGATCTGTATACATAGCTAACAGTGATTGTTGTGGTCAACAGTAAAAACACTGAGGTTTCAGGCAGACCAACAAGCTTACATGAATCATGACCGATTAAAAACACACACATACTCACACACACAAAGAGCAATACTTAACATAAGAAGCCCTTAGAAATGTCTCAAATCTGCATCCTTAAAACATTCTGCTTATTGAAACGGATAAACCAAAGCTTGCGACTTAAAAGGGTTTGACACTGAAGAACATGAAAAAGGTAGAGATGCTCCGAGAAATCCCGGTGACCGGGGTCAACGCGCTGATCTTTTCTCTGAGAACACGCCGTTGTTGTTGAGAACGACACTCTTCGGTGTGCAGGCCGGTGTCGAGTGAAGAAGAGAAGGCTGTTAGCGGTGAGGCGCTTGAAATCAAGTCAGAGGAAGCACAGAAGTTCGAGACTCATTTCAAGCGAAACGGCATCGTCAACATGCTGTCACATGAGCGTCGGGCTGCGGTGGAGCGAGAGAGAGCGAGACTTTCAGGAAACAGATTAAGGCTACATTCTCATAGGCGTATGTGGTAGAGGGGAGCGGATCGATACTAAATATTGGTACAAAGTCGATATCAGTATCGCATCGATACTTTAGTTTCAGATTCCCTCTCGAAATTAGATTTTTGTTTCGGAGTTCCTCAATTCTAACCAAAAAGATTTGCTCTCAAATTATAATTTCTTGCAGTTTGTTGATATAGAAAACAAACATTTGTTCTGTTCTTCCGTTGTTTTTATGTTGTTTCTGTTTGTCATGTAAATATGTCATTGAAGTATTTTAATCACCTACACACTGTCAAAAATAATTTGGCCCTAACTTTAAGCAAAAATAATTCAAAGAAAAAAATCAAAAATGCATAAAGAAGGACAGAAGTTTGATTATTTCTATATATATATATAGAAATCCTAGTAAGGTATTCTATACCTTATGTAGACATTTAATTGCCATTTATATCTGCAATTTTGAAATGAGGTTTGTGTTTTTCTAAAACAAAAACTGCTAACAAACAACTGATTTCCCTTTATAAATTACATAAATTTACTGGAGTATGTGGGATGTGATGGTGAATGATGACGCTTTCGTCAACAACCGATAACGTTTTCGTCTTGATCAGTTCTCAACTGATACAAAACCGCCCTGCAGTGACATCGGCCACTTCTCATGTGAAAGCAACATAATCCGTTTCAGCCTTCGACTGTTCTGCGACGGAATAATTTGGATTTGTAGAAGTTGGCATTTTGGAAAGCTCATATCTAAGGTACAAACATACCGTTGTTTCAGGTCACGCTCACTAAAGGAATTTTAAAGTTAAACTTCCTGTTGTACAGCAACTGCTCTCTCACACACATGGTGTGACGTCGCCTCTAACATAAATAGCTTATAAGCAGGGACTGTAGAACGGTTTGGTATATTATACAAAATAGAGACATTGGCCAGTGGATTCTGATCGGAGCATCTTTACCAATGAGGCAACTTCAAACCCGCTAAGACACAATAATATAGGTAATGATTCCAAAACCATCCAGCGCAGTTAAAAATAAAAATAAGATCATGTTATTCCTGGCAATGACACTGACAGTCTGTGAAAATGTCTGTCTGCACATCCTTCAGGCAGATGATATACTTTCAGGCAGATAAGTAGGGAATGACAATAACTAACGAAACAGTACAGAAAAGAGCAAAGAAATTCTCTTCTGGAGTATGAAGAACATTTTCATGTTTGCTTTTTGTTTTTCTCAGTATTCCAATCCTTTCTCATTAGGCAGAAATTCGACAGTGATAATAATAATAATAATAATAATAAAAAAACATTCTCCATCTTTGGGGATCCAAAAATCAGGATCAAAATATTTCAGCTCCTTTAAAAAAGAACAAAAACAGGGGAAGAAAGTCGTCCTTGTGTGCTCGTGTTTGACGCAACGTAAACACTACAGGGGTCACTCTTGCTTTGGGATTTCTTAGAAGTCAGCGTTTGTTTATTAGACTTGAACAGCTTTTCATTCGCCGATGAGGTGGAGGATGAGGTAATGCGTCAGCGATGCACGGCACACTTTTTAAAAGTTCTTCTCCGCCCCCCCCACCCTTGCTCTGGAAGTCGCATTGAAGTCGTAACATGGAAATTGCCCCCTCTCCTCCAGAAGGAGTCTAGTGTAACATGTAACCCCTGCGTGGCCCCATGAGTCAGGATCCAGAACCGCTGGCTCTTTCTGGGCTTATTGCTCACCGGTCTGACAGACCAGGCTCCTCTCTTTACAGTTTGCCTTGTTTCAGCCGCTCTATGTGATGGCAGAGCTTCAGAGCCGGCCCCAGTTTCAGACCCATGTACTTCATGATCATGTCGCTCCGTAGGAGCATCAAAGCCTTTCCGTCGATCTCCTAGAGAAACAAAAAGGGAAGACTTGTTACCGGCGAAGACGAACCGTCGCGCAGGCTCCCAGAGTTTCTTTCAGCTAACTTACGTGTTTCCTGAATAGTTCTGCGTGAGGCGCCAACGCCGTGGGGTCGGCGTCCCGGACGAACTGCATCACCTCCTCAATGGACCAGGAGGAAGGGTTTTTACTGGGCAGCTGCACGTTCTCTCGATCCATCGATTCGGAACCGGTGGTGGAGCTAGCTGCTGCCGAAGAACACACACACACACACACACACACACACACACACACACACACACACACACACACACACACACACACACACACACACACACACACACACACACACACACAGAGTACATGTTGCGTTCTTGCAGAACAACATCTGAACAAATTTTGCTGGGCGATTAATTACCCCAGACATTATTGGGATGAACGACAATACCGTCGGTTGAGAGACAATTGTTAATTACTGGCACAAAAACGGCACGACAGTGCATGTATCAACTCATTCCTAAAGAACATTTAACACAGGAACTGGAAGACAACTTTAAATAATCAAAATAAATAAGCAAACCAAAAACAAAAAAGATGGTTTTTGTAATGTCTGTAAACAAACATGTTCTGAGTGCTGGCTTTAAAGGGCAGCATGCTGTGTTTGCAGCTGCGCTGCCATTGCAAACGTGTGCAAATCTTTGTCTGTGCTCTGCTAATGTGGGGGGAAAACAATACATAATTTTGCGATTGCTGTTTCCATAATATAAGAAGTGAAATCAAAGTCTTGCATAAGTAAGTGGGCTTGCTCATTAAAAGCCACGGCAGTGACGGTACGTATGCAGCGTTTTGGGGAAATCGGAGATTTCACAGAAGAGTTATGAATTCGACACGTTTGAATGATGCCCAATGTTTTATGAACCGTGATGCTGCGAGAGCTCTGGTGGAACCAGCTGCACATTGTCCAAAAAACAACAACAACAAACAAACAAACAAAATCATCCACCCAACACTTCCTGTCATCTTCTTCATTGTTTCTGCCTGTAGCAACATCTGGCTGTTGATCACATGACTGATGACATAAAAAAAGTGTTTCCATTGCAGTTTTATTAAATACTGTTTACATGGCTGAAAGATCACTTTGTCGTCTTATTAAATGTCATGACCTTTTTTGAAATTGTCATGTTTCCATTTGGCGAATTTATTTTCATATTTTCAATTTGCACAATTTTATGGTTGATGGAAACACAGCTACTGTCTACCATTTTGGCCTTTTTGTATTTTGTTGATTAAACAAAATAGACCATCATTGCTCTGTCCACAGACTCGTTCTGAGGAAGCTCTTTCTCCGTGTGTTAGATTGCCCCCCACGGTTTGTCGCTTCCTGCGTGTTGAGCCCGTCACTAAGAAAACGAGGAGGGGAGGAGCAACTTGTTGCACCGGAGTGAAGCTTTCAGTCATCAAGTCTCTTTGGTAAAAAGAGAGAGAGACGCGACAAAAACAAACAAGCACGCGGCTCAAAATGATCGGCTTCACTTGGATTATTCATGCGTCCTGTTGATTTACTGCTCATCGTGACGTGTCTGCGTGTGAAGCAGCGACGGGACTCGTGGCGTACCTTCGACTCGCCTGAGAGGCTGCGTCGAGCTGAGCTCCGCCGAGTTCGACGAGTGGCGGCGCATGGCGGCGCCGCCGCCGTGATGGTAGAGGCTGCTGGCCTGAGGGTGGTACTCGGAGGAGCTCCGCGCCGTTTGGGGTCGGGGGGTCATGGAGTTGGAAGCCGAGTCCATGTATCGCTGCTCCTTGATGTGGCCGTTCTCTTCGTGCGGCAGAGTCTCTGCTGAAAGGGGGGAAAACATGAAGAGGTTTTCACTTTAAAACCGTCGGCCTTTTAACGGTGTTTGGTTTCAGCCCGCACGTGCTTCTAATCCTGAAACTACACGCAGAGGCAGAGCCGCTCCCGAAATAGAGCTACTGAGCAGAAACAGCGGC
Source organism: Poeciliopsis prolifica (assembly GCF_027474105.1). Classification (NCBI taxonomy): domain Eukaryota; kingdom Metazoa; phylum Chordata; class Actinopteri; order Cyprinodontiformes; family Poeciliidae; genus Poeciliopsis; species Poeciliopsis prolifica. The sequence continues at coordinate 23,205,914 of NW_026562377.1, forward strand.
TCTCTGCACTGACACTTTAACGAGGAATGACACACGCATTTATGAGGGAATCTACATTTAGGTAAATTACAGACAAAGCAAGTACCAGAGCTGTTTGCGTCACATAGGTTGCGTGGGGAGAAAAAAAGATGTCTGGCGAAATGTTACTGCAGAAGAAAACAGCAGATTTTTCACTTGATCTGTCCTGGTCTATGATCAGCTGGTCAGCCTGTCGCAGTAAGCAGTTCCTCTCATAATAAATTAAAACGAGCTTGATCATTTCCACCCTGACAATTCAGATTTTTGAAGAGCGACTTTGTTTCCACAGATTTTATCGATCGTTTGGGTTGTGTGAGGTTTTTATTTCCTTTTTGATTTTGGTTGTCATGTTTCATTGGACATCCAGTCACAATGTGGAGCATTCTGAACAAAATTAAAGTTCATTGGTCTTTGAGAGGACAAGCTTGATCACGCCGTTATCAATGTATTACTTGAAAATGATCTTGAAATGATAACACTATTGATTATCACAATAATTAGTGGGACAATTTATTGTCCAGCATAATTTGATGTCGTGACAACCTAAAACTCTACCGCGTCACAGTGATAGCAACAGTCTTCGGTGTAGAAGTCTTAACTCAGTAAAAAAACTACAAAGTTAGCTATTTTCAGAATCGGCTTGTTTTTTTTTTATATTGCCAATACCGATACTGATTAAGTATATCGTTAAACTTCTGGCATTGAAGCGTTATTGTGTTTTTTTTTTTTTTTTTTTTGCAGAATTATTTTGTTAAAACCTAAGAAACAATTTATAAAGATAGAAAAACAATTCAAATTTTTACAGTAGAGTTGGAAAACTACAATACCAAAATAAAATAAAAACTTCAACAGAGGTCAAGGAACAAAAGTAGAAATCTTACCATGCTAGTATACAACGATATTTTGGATCGATCTGCCCATCTCTAGTTTTTCTACAAACAGGAAGGCTGAACATATTCGAGAAAAGTTGCTCAGTTTAATCATTCTGATCTTCCACTCTGAACATGGTGAAAGGCTGACGGGCTTTTAAATGAATACATTGGAAATGCTAACAGCACTTAATGCTAACAGAAGTTTTTTATTTGCCCATTCTTTGTTAATGAAAATAAAAAACTGAAATATTTTTCAGAGTTTCAATGGTGAGAATTGGCTGCATCAGCTGGACTTGATGGTGGGTTTTGCTTGCAGCTGTCCTTACAGCAACCTGCTTTGAGAATTCAGCAGAAATAAAGCAAACAGAAAATGCTAAATCCTAGCAGTTTGCAGTATTTCCTGGATTTCTTCTAGGTTTATTAATAAAGTGAAACAAAAATAAATTGAAATATGAGCGGTACCTTCAGATGGGTGAGCCTCGGCTCGTAAAAGTTTGGGGGAGAGAGGAGCGGCGTACGGAGGAGAGACCCCTGAGAGGCTGCGTTTACCGCCCCGGGCCAGAGAGGGAACATCAAGCGCCTCTTCTTTCACTGGAAGCCAAAACATTTTAGAAAAAAATCATTTTATGAACAGCGCAAGACCGCCGCATACAGCTCGGCTGATTAACTTACCAGACTTGTTCCTGTCATAGGCGGCGTAGTGGCTGAATGGCTGGCTGCTGAACAGGTTGTCACACTGAAGGTGACGGCACATGCTCTCTAGGAAGCGTAACACGAAGGAAGCACTGGAGGCGGCCGGTAGTTTGATCACACGGACACCGCCGTCTGTTCTCACTTTGAAGACATTTTCATGTTAAAAGTCATTAAATATGCTCCCTTTCTTCCCCTCTCCATGACACAAAACCTTATCTGTGTTGATTTATTTTATTTTTTTTTACCTTTGACAGCTTCGCCTCCCCCCGAGTCGCTCTGCAGAGCGCTGAGGAGGACTTTTGGCTGGTAGGCACAGTCTATACATGACTGGACCACTTGTTGGAGCACGGCGTTCACTGGCCCCGGCCCAAAGTGGTCCGGAAGGCGCTGCATCTGCTTCCTGTCCAAGTGGGGGCCGCAGTTCCCGTGCTTATTCACGTACACGCATACTGAGGGCGGGACAGGAACACAAAGAGGCGCATTGAACGGATCGGGACCGGCTGAGCGGAGTCTTTAAGTCGAAGCTGAACGTCCAGTGGCAGCGCTGGGAAGCAAAAGACGGTGCAGCCGTACCTGTTGAAACCACCGAGTTGAGGCAGGGAGGGTTTTCTTGTGGAACCTGGATGCTTGGCAGCTGTGTCTCGCTCTGCAGAAGCTTGGACTTTCGCTACAAAAACAATGGAAATAATTTAGAATTCAAATAAATTGTTGGAATTGTAGAATAGGGTATTTATTATTTACACACATTTAAGACTTTTTAATGCCACTTTGAATAAAATTGAAGACCGAGATAAGTATAAATATAGGAGATGATTGGGGGATCCTGATGTATTACAATAGAGGATAGCAACAGTTATGAAAATTCTGTCGTCTCTTGTTCTTCTCACATTGCATGTGTAATCTCTACAGCCGTAACACGTTGTGACCTAGCTTAAAAGTTGTTTTTTTGTACAGAATACATCTATCCTCATGTGGATGGCAAAAGTAATGAGCAAGAGTCGGAAGCAAACATCACTGATCAATGAATTTAAGCCTAAGGATCGACACATGGATGGTGACGACACAGATGAGGTGATTGCGGTTTTTCTCACCTTACTTCCTAATTTGGGTCCTCTTTTCTTGTGAACCCGGGGCACCAGCGGCGTGTCGTCAGGAACGGCTCCGTTGTGGGAAGCCGCGGCCTCCGCCACGGCTTTGAGCAGGGCGAGCGTCTCGCTCTTGGGCCGACGGCCTCTCACCCCCTTCCTCACGGGCAGAGCGGGCAGAGTGGGGTATCTGTAGGGCAACTGCGTGGAGCGCCTGCTGGGTTTGGAAGGCGACGACGGCAGAATCTGCAGGTTCTTCGGAAGAGTGACTGAAAGCACAGCGGAGAGAGACGAACATGAGGAAAGAGGGCCAACGCTTTTATTTCTCTGTTTTGGTCACAGAAGAAAAAAAACTTTCAATTATTAACTATAAAACAAAAGTGAAGACAGATTTGCTATATATTGTAGAAAAAAAATACATGTACTTTTTTCAGTTTCAGTAGAATATTTCTTTTTAAATATTAGGCCTAAATTTTCATTTGATGAACCTACAAATTCCTCTAAGTTCATATTTAGTTTGTCTGATTTTGACCCCATTTCAGACATAGTTTGGAACTGTACTGTTGTGAAACTCTGAAAACTTAAAGATAGTTACATTAAGAAATTATCTGGAAACAAAACCAACAATTCATTTTGCTATTGTTTACCCCAAACACTTCTATGATTTAGTGAACAGAACTTTTCTTTCGTTGTGGCTTTTTTCTGAGCAGAACGTCGTAACAGAAATATAAAACCTTTCAGTGAGGATCGCAAATCTTGATCTATTTTGTCGGAGAGTCTTCTGCTGTCTGAGACACGGCGAAATAGACACAGGGCAGACCTGCTTTAAAGTAAACAGGTGAAATGTGAACCACATAAATTCTCCTCCTGCTCCATCCCACCCAGACAGCCACACTAACATACCGACAGTAAGCGGTGCATCGCTTCTGCACATCAATTCTCTTAGCTCAGTGCTTGTGATTCGCCTTTGTGACTCTTTTGAAAGAGTCAAAAAGACAAAAACTGATGTGAAAATGGTTAGAAATGAGAGTTTGATGTGTCAAAAAAAAAACAAAGCTGCAAAAGCAGATTTAATAAAACATAAACAACTTAAAAAGCAGAATGAAATAGGGAAATGAATCATTTTCCCACATTTTACCAGACATTTAAAAGACTGTAAAGGAACTCGATGGGAAGGACTGAATCAAACACTGTTTGCAAACAACTTCTTCCCACCACCATCTGACGCAAATATCTGCTGCCACCTAGAGTCCAAAACTCACCACTGTTGCCTGGTGGCTGGAGGCTGTGCTTGGTGAGGGAGCACCAACCCACGGGGAAGATGTCCCTGGAGTCGTACTTGCACCAGTAATCAAAGGCCCCCCTCCAGCCGTCGAACATGATAAACACCTCATCGCCTCTCACTTCTCCGATGGTGGCGGGGCAGATGAGGTACGGGTTCTTCTTGTCCACCGCCTCCAGCTTCATTCCTGGCTTGAAGCCGTTTTGAGGCGGTCTCAGAGGCTCCTATGAAACAAAATTAGAGTTCAAAACGTTGGCGTGCCGCTGTAATTTTAGAGCATTTAAGGAGTCGGTGCAAACCTTTTTGAAGGCTGTTACTGGTGCCATCTCTGCTCCGTTCAGGGTTCTCAACAGGAACATGGGCCAGGAGGAGGCATTCATTCGAAATCCTTCGGGAGAGAAGAAGAACCTCAGACACGAGCAGGAAGCTCGTGTCTTAGTGATGCGTCGCGGTATCGGGCTTACCCAGCGGCGGCTGCAGCATGTCTCCGTTCTTTTCGCAGGTGCCGATAGGCTGGATGTCGGACGAGTCCACCAGCCTCCAGAAGTCGTTGCTGTTGTCGCTGCCGTCCAGGCGGAGACGGAGACGAACCCCGGTTAAGCCCATCACCGTGGCGATACAAACCGAGGTGGAATTGCGAGGGTCATGAGCCTCGAGCTTCATGCCCACTTTGAAGTCGTTGGAGGGAGGGACTCTAGCCTGCAGACACGGTGTTATAGGTTTAGGACATTTTATACCTCAGGCGGAAGAAGTGCAGTTTAGGTTAACAGTATAAAGTCACCTACATAAATAATACATCAATCTCACCTTAGTGTGTTAAGTAAGTGTAATATAACTTTGATAACTTACTTTTTTGTTTTTCAAGCCAGGGCTCTGACATATTTATCCAGTTTTTTTTAAACATTCTGCTCTAAATTTCAGCTCTAATATTTTAATACAATAATACTTTTTCAATTCCAATATGATACCAATATAATAGCTTTGAGTATTGGCCCTGAGAATGAAACTATAACACTAAACAACCTCTGGGATGTACATACTATTCATTCTAACTACATTCTATCCAACTATAAGTAAAACATAATTATCAATCAACTGTTTTGCATATAAAACTTGACAGAAATATTCACCCATGGTGAGTTAAGGATCTGCTGTTGGTTTGAAATGTCGTTTCACTGTATGAAACAAACTCCAGGAGATTTCTTTCACTGCTTCAGGCAACAGGTTGAATGTCGGGCAATAAATTCCTCCTAACAGGGCTGCATGTAGCCCCACATCATTAGCTGTATAATACTGTCAGTGTGTCACACAGTAGCAGCAGCCAATACATTCATCGGAAATAAAAGACAAAGACTGGATGGTTTTTGTCGGCGCAATTCTCAATTTAAAACTTTTAGAAAATGTTAAAACAAAAGACTGAAAACAGCAAATTACACCTCGTGAAGTGAAACCTGGACATATTCAGGACGGTTAGGGACTAAACTTTATACACTGGCTCCCTGTAGCTCAGAGAATAGATTTTGAAATACTTCTGTTAGTTTCTGAATGCCTTAGCACCACAACATATTAAACCTCCAGCAGGCAATTTGACCTCACAGGTTTTTCACACCAAGGTTACACTGATCCCGCGTCCGCTTTTAGAAGGGTTTTTCTGTGTGGTTTTTGGAACTGACGTTCTGACAGGACAACATCCTCCTTTCCTGATATCCAACCGTGACATCTGCTGCGCTCCTCCTGAGCATCATGCTAACACTTTGCTGGAGAGTTAAGGATCTGCTGTTGTTATATCACAGCACTGCCACACCACTCAGATGTTCTGGTTCTGGTTCCGCTCTGCATCCCCAGAACCAGAAACAAACATAGAGAAGCAGCATTCAGTTTTTACACTCCACAAATCTGGAACAAACTTCCAGAAAACTGCGAAACTGCCAAAACACTGAGTTGCTTTAAATCACCTACAGTTGTCACTCGTCAATAAGTTTGGAGTATATTTGCTTGATGATTGTGGAGCTAGCTTTTGACAAAATGTGATGCTTATTTCTTGTTTTATAATTAGTTTCTATTTGATGTTTTTTATGATGCAAAGAACTTTGAACTGTCTTGTTCCTCAAAAATGTTACACAAATAATCTTGACTCGGCTATTAAATGTAATGCTTTGTAAGGCATTTAAGTCATTGAAGCAATTTTTCTAGACTAAGCTCAATATTTATAGACATAAAATAATATAGAGCCAAATCAAAAGCCTTCCAAGACACAATTATCATAATTTCATGGATTCATATGGGTCCCTTCATAGTTCAGCCGTTTCTGTGTTCTGGTGAAACGTTTCAAAGAAAACTTGTTGAAACTGACCTGCTTTGGTGTAGTTTCCCCCCACCACTTGTTTCAGGCAATTTTCTATTATCATCTTGTAGAAAAATGTGTTTACATGACACCAATAATACATGCTAGCAGCAGGTCACACAGTTGGTTTGGTCTGTTATGTTTACTATCTCCCACAATTTACCAAAATTACTACAAAGAGGAATGAAAACTAAATGCAATAGGTAACTACATGAGGACTAAATTGTTTTTGTTACAGATAAGAAATGGGGATGTGAATTTAGTGAGGAGCCAATAAAATCTGCAGCTTTTTGAACTGTCTTGTTGACAGACGGTTTTCCAAAGATTAAACTTCGGCTTCAATAAAACTTACCTGACGAAAGCAGCCTGCTGGCGCCGGAGTGGACGATGTTTCCTTCAGGTATTCTTCCCAGCTGAACGCATCTAGATGAAAAAAGTCAAAGTGCTGACGGTAATAACAGCTGAAACAACCAAAATAAAACATTGATAGTCCACAAAAGATTGCACTTAATGGCTTTTTTTAACGGAATGGTTCAGATTTCATTCTAAAATTTAGAGGCTAAGATGCTTCCCCACATTAAATTTTTTTGAATAAATGACACACTAGAATTCCCGTATTATTTTAATTATGAAAAATGCACTTTCTGGTTAATAATAAATATATATTAAAAGAAAAGGGGGGAAAACAAATGAAATAATGCTTCCGCAATTTTATGCTGTATGCTATCTATATCTCACTCAGCTTCATGACAGGGGTGTGTTCATTCTGCTCATGTTTCAGGTAAGTGATTATAAAAAAATCGCCGCACCATAACCTGTGCAGAAAAAACACATCTACTATTAGATGTGTTTTAACGCAAGAAAACAGATGTTTGCCACGTAATATTTAAAAGAGCCTGAATAAATAAACACATTAAAATGAAGCAAAATCGAGTTGGAAGTAAGAGACAGAGAGACATCAAATCTAATAATCAAATATCAGAACAAATCGAACAATCAAATGTTACCTTTAGTTGCTGCAGGGGTTGCACCTGGCAGTGGGAGCGGCTTTCCCAGTTTCTCTTTCTTGCCCTCTTTCTGATCTGAATATAGGAAGTGCAAAAAGAAATGGCAAGAGTTAGAATAAAATGTGTAAAATATCAATTTCAATGGATTAACCAATCAGACAATGTTATATAATCCTAAACTTGAAGATTTTGTTGATAAAAAAACAACTAATTCTAATATGTGAAAACACTGATATGAATACAAAGCACACACAGACATTTTCTAGCTCTGAAGTGATTTAAGTGACACAAAACTACATGATGTTTTAATAGCAGTTGGTGAAATTGTTTCCCACACACTTTAAACTCGATTGAAGCAGCCGGGTAAATATTTCCCAGCACCTAACGGTTCCAAAACAACATTTTAAAGCTCAACCCTGGATCTATAAAACCTCCAGGATACTGTTTACATCAAACAAAGTAGAAAAAAAAAGACTAATTCTTGCCTTTTAGTGGAGTCTTTCCCATGTTGACGGATGAAGATGCCGTTACGACAATAAACGGGGTGTGGGATAATCACCCAGTTTGTCTGCGAAAATGTACAAATTCAACAGATTAAAATCAGAGATGCTTAATGCTTCAAATTGAATTTATCATCCAAATTTCAAGGTGCGCAACGTCGCAACTGCAAATGTTTTGCGAAAATGCAATGATGAGAGGTACACTGTGCCGACGTTCATCGTCAAGTGGACAAAATACAGTGGAAAAGTAGAATCAACAAGAACTGGACATCTTTCCAAAACTGAAAAGACAGGGAAAAACATTTGTCAGGAAAAGAAGTCTCCAGTGAGACTGAATGAACTGCAAGAACGTCTGGCAAATATTGGCTGTTTCACATGACAATAACCTGTTTTTCCTCCTATCTCTGGAGTCTGGTTTCAGGAACAACCAACTTTGGTTAAATTTGCGACTGATGACACAAAATCTCATTTGAAGTTTCCTAAAGCTTGTGGGAAAATGTGAAGCTATTCCTGGATGTTTTGGCCACAAACAGCACATTAGGTAAAAAAAAAAAAAAAAAAGAAAAAAACCCCACCACGCACACATTTTGAAGCATATCGCTTTGGATTTGAACAGTTGCTAATGCCTGTCAATTTCTGCTGGAAATAAAGAGCTTAATATGAACTTATAATAACGTTTTGAAATAGAGCCCAGAACCGAATCAGAGAGATTATCTGATTCGAAATGACTAGAAAATGTAATAAAATCTAAAAAAAAGAAAAAAGTGGTTCAACAATGTATTAGTTTATACAATTCAGCCTGCAGTTCAATTAAGTCACACAAATCAACGCATAACTGAAAATGCTTAACTTGATGTCATTTTCTTTACATCACAAAAAACTGAAACAAGGGAATGAAGATTTTTTTTTTATTTCCACTGTACAAACAGTTATTATTAAAAAAATAATAATAACAATAAAGTATAAATGTGCCGTTTAGCGGCTACAGTAGTGTGGTTTCCCAGTAACCCACACCCACTGAGAGAGGAAGCGTGGGGCTTTTTTGTTGTTTTTTTTTTTCACGAGCTCCAGCAGCCAGGCCCGTGGGGTGTGCTGGGACAGCCCTCCACTCTGTGGACAGTCCCTCAACTTCTCCACGTTTCAATGCAACTCGCAACAATGTCTGCTGAGAATAAAAATAATAATTTAAAATAATCTCACAACTAAAGTTAGGATTCTATTTTTTTTTATCTTTTCAGTTAAAAAAAGAAGCAAAATATTTCACGTTGAAGGTAACATAGTTAATATATTGATTTATTTTTAAGTAAAATCCATGTTATTGATATCTAGGTACACTGTTATTAGTGATATTAGGAGCTGAAGTTACGACATGACCGAAATACTTCACCGCGTAGAAAAGCTCTCTTTTAAATATTTCACAATGTTTAACTCTAACTTGTTGTTCCTTGTCCATCTTCGGTGTGTCTCCCATCAGCAGCCTGCTACTGTTTACTTGGTCCCAGACAACGGGAGGAAATACCGACACGGGTTTTACTTTCAATTAATTGTCGCGCTCACATTTGTTTCTGCGTTACATTTGTGCTTCTAAAATACGTAGACGACGCCAACATGAACCAACTTGCAGGTAATAGCCTGGGCCCAATGTTGACAACTGGAAGCGCTCAGTTGGCTAGCCGAGGCTGCTGGCTAATAACTGGGCAGGCTAACCTTAGCCTTAACCTTCTTACTGTAGTTTCTTCCACATCATGAAGCAGAATGGCGTGTTTTTGGACGCGACTACCTCGAAGTTGAAATGTTCTTAAAATGTATATCATTTACTTTAACGAACGAACTTACAAGTGCCGTCTTTTTTTCGACTGAAGATCCACTTTTTTCTATTCGTCAGCTGCCATTTTTCGCGAATGTAGTGTATGCTTACACGCATGTAATTTATGCCGAAGATAGTGTTATAGCGCGGAGGAGTCACGAGACGAGTAACTCGTCGACGCTGCGCTCAACAAGGAGCTTCTCTGCACCAATAAACACGTGTGTTGTTCACGAGACTGTCCAATCAGAGAAAGGTTTACTCAATTTATCCAATCAGCGTCTAGCCTGGGCCAGCCGAACGTTTTGGGATGCAATAAATATACTGGAGTTAGCCATCTTTCCTCAATGTTTTTTCATACAGGATCTTTGTCATGGATTCTCCTGCTGTGGTTCAAAACAGAAAAAAAATGGAAACATGGACATAAATTACATTTTGGTCGTTTTAGAAATTAAATATTTTTGAGAATGAAATAAAAAAATAAAAAATATATATACATATATTCTTTATATGTATATAAATATATATATATATATATAAGAATCTTTTTTTTTCAAGAACACAGTAGTTACATTTCAACAGTGAATGTCTGGGAAAGTTTCCACATGTCACAGTGCAAACTTTCATTATTATAAGAGCTAACCGTGCGTCGTCACATGAACCGATCTGCAAATGATTCATAATCCAAGTCTGGTGTCTGCTCAAACTGCCGTGTTTTCCCCACCCACCTATTTTTTCCGCTGGAGTTTCATCATCTACCCGTATTCATCAAAACTGATAAGTCACAAATGATCAGTTCAAATCTGCGACTGTCCTTTTATTCTAATAAATAAATAGCCCACAGCAAAACGAAGAATCATTTCTCAGAAATCTATCACTGCTTGTATGGGAAACTGACACAAAACACAAACTGGCAATAATGCAAGCTGCAGCAATCTCTTTTCTCTCATATGTACACCAGGCTGAGTGAAAACAGTGTCACAAAGGTGAAATACCTGTGTTTACTCACTATATTGTGTCATATTGTTTTCAGTTTTAAAATACTTGTCAGTCTGATTTTGTTTCTAACTACCCATTTAGCTAATCATTCGCTATTTAATTTTTTAAATAATAATTTATTGAATTTAAATTGAATTGAATTGTATGAGATTACCTCTGTCATGATCAGCAGCAAAATAACGCAAAAATCCACGTCACTCCAGGTGTAATTTACTTACACCTGCAGCTGACCAGTCAAACGGGTTTTTGTTTCTCTATTGCTAATGGCAATAAATAAATAAATGAAAATAAAGATATGCTTTATTTATACTTATCGGTGATGTATTTTTTATATATACTTGGATGAAGTCATGATTGTTTCACTGGACATTTTGCATTTTCATCTTGGTGCATTCCCTGCCAGGATGTGATGGCTGAACTTTTTGATTTTTTTTTTTATCATTGCGGTAAATGTCCCTAAATTTCCAACATTGGTCGTTTTGTGTATGAAATGTCAGACTGATTATTATTATTATTATTATTATTATTATTATTATTATTATTATTATTATTGAAGTATGTAACAAAAATGGAAAAGCATTTTTGAAATGTTTTTTTTATGACTTTGCAGTCATACTCTCCATGCATGTGGCAACAGTGGAAAGAAAAGAAACCTTCGAAACAAAGGATGAAAAAGGATGTTAACAAGTTCAACTCGGACAAATCGCAAGAAGTTGCTGATTTTTATTCCCGGTGCAGTTACAGGTCAAATCCTAAAGGTGGCAGCACAAGTTAGGCGAAATGCTGAGAAAGTTTTTCCAGGGAATGCTAAAGTTGGCAAGAGACATGGAGATAAACACAGATGCTGCGGAGATTTAGCTCGTCATTTTCCCAACTCTGACAATAACTGTGAAGTCCTACCTATTCACATTTATGAGCTCAGCATAGATTTAGTGCGTCAGAAAAAGGTTATTATACAGCAACAAATCTTCACAGAGCATTTGAGGGGGTAAGTAAATATTTATTATGCCATTGCAAACACCTTGCCCCTGTCTTTTGTCATGTTCTATTTCACGCCTAAGGAATTTATGGCCCCCCACATTTTTTTTTTTTTTTTTTTTATGATGCGCTTTTCCTGTAGCTACAAGCCCTCGGTAATGACCCCTGGATGAATTATGTTATCATAGTGGACGCAGGGTGTGATTTTGTGAATTATGTAATAGAGAATTTGGAACAATAATACCCCACTTCACACGAAACACCCTCACAGACAGCAACACAGTTCTTCCCCCCTCTACCCCCCGGTGAAGCCGTACCGCTCTCTCTGATTGGCCTTCGCGGAGGGGGGCCTGCAGATAAAAAAAAAAAAAAGCGCTTGGGCGTCTCTCATTGGTCGACGGCGGCGCCCGTCAAGGCTGTTGCCTGGGCGACGCGGTTCCAGCTTGTCAACCGCACGATCCAGTTTCTGTGGCCGCTTGCTGCAATGAAAACATCGTCGTTGGTGGGTGGATATATGTTTTGGGCCCGGCTCCATCCTTTTGTGACCCCCCAAAAACACCGACTGAGTGAGTAGTTTCTGTTACCTTACCGAGACGAGGCTTGTCTCTTGCTCTGCGCGGAGCGAGAATATTTGAAATACCGAAACAGAAATGGCAAACGCTTTGTGGTTTGTTTTGGGGCTAATTTGGAGTAATGCATGTTTGAGGGAATCAGAACGGACTCAAGTGGTTCCGTGAGAGCCCAATCAGAGCGAGACCGGGTTTGAAAGCTGCTAACGAGGCACTTCAATGAAGTTATCCCGACAGCCACTGTCTGTTTGACTTGTTGGATTTATTGCTCTGCATTAAAAATGAGGCTGCTACATTTATCCTGTGGGCAGTTGCTGCTAACACACACACACACACACACACACACACACACACACACACACACACACACACACACACACACACACACACACACACACACGCACGCACGCACGCACACAGGCTCCCACACACAATTTGCCCTGATGTTTAGTGCGTGGAGAATGATAGAAAGGCGTCAGGACGAGTCCATGTCAAATACTGGTATCTGTTTTTTCTTATATCTTCGTTTTTATGTTCCACTTGTGTTCTACTTTCGTGGAGCCTCCAAAAATATATATGTTGTGACGTTGTTATGCAGAGAGAAACACTCATCAGTTTGTCTCATTCTCATGAGCACAGATCTATTTCAGCGTCGGAAATAACTGTGAGGCACTATGGCGTCCTAATGGTGCCAAAATTCAATCAATAAATACATCAATAATCATTTTTCACAGTGCCTTCACAAAACTATTGCCACCTTTTAATCTGTTAAATACTGTTATTTTACAACTACTTACTCTATCTATCTATCTATCTATCTATCTATCTATCTATCTATCTATCTATCTATCTATCTATCTATCTATCTATCTCTCTCTCTCTCTCTCTCTCTCTCTCTCTCTCTCTCTCTATATATATATATATATATATATATATATATATATATATATATATATATATATATATATATATATATATATATATATATATATATATATACAGGAGAAAATTGTTGAGTTTTCAAAGTGTAATATATGCAAACAGCTGAATAGTGTGGCGTGCATTTGTTTTTAGCCTCTTTTACACAAAATAAGTCCAACGGGTTATGAAGAAAGCAGGGTTAGAATTGAAAACGGCATTTCAAAGAGCACCGTTCAGTCCAGAGAAGCAACCGCAGTAACTTTGGAGGAGCTGCACCAACACACAGCGCGGGTGAGGGATTCTGTTGACAAATTTTTGAATTATTAAAAAATTGACAGAATTTTTCAAATGCAATGCATTTTTTTTCTCAGAACTTCAAAGAGTTGCTTGTAAAAAACTATTAGACATCTGGCTAGATTATTGTCAATAAATTAAGGAGAGTAGGTATTTGCAAAAACAATGAAACCACTTGAAAACGATCAGAGTTGTTATTTAGAATAAGACCTCTGTCATCTGAGAATAATGGGTTTATTTCTATAAATGTTGATATAAAAGTCAGTTTAGTTCCACTATTGCTGAACAAGGACCATTAACTCTCCTTAAAAAGCAAACTTTATTGATAGCTAAAAGTTTGCACTGTTTTGTTTTCGTCTTTGGTTTAAAAATTACACAGCGACTGGTAGCACTGTGCACTTCTGCATGTTCAGCTTTAAACCAAACTATGTTTGTGTACAATTTCTGGTACATCATTAGTTAAATACAGGTGAGAGAAAGTAAAGAAAAACCTAACCATACGCTTACCTAAATATGTCTTAATAATCCAAAAATAACTCTTTTTATTTATTTATTTTAAGTTCCTGGTGTTTATTTTTACATTTTTACCATAATGATTCAAGAATGTGGGCAGGGTTACAACTGATTTTATCAAGATTATTACCTGCTAACCAATCAGAGAATACATTGATAAGTTTGAAACGTGGAATAGGACCAACTAAACAACAATAAACGGCAAAGTATTTTTCTGCTTACATTAAATTTGAATAATAGATACATTCCTTTATTTATCAAATTACTGCTTCCAATTGGATATTAATGAGGATGTATGCAAATAATCATTTGCTGATTTATTTATTTATTATTATTATTATTCTTGTGGCACTTTTGGCACTTGATACACACCACATGTATAGGCTTTGCCGTCAATTTGACACATTCCCTCCATTACCACGCATGAGTCATTCTGTTTATGAAGACAGAAATATAAGATCCAAGGTGATGCTCAGTGTCTTTCTGATCATATATGCCTCCTGGGTGTAAGGAAATGGCTTAAATCTGCTCTAAAACCAAAAGGTTGCATGCCAAGTGATACGATAACACAAGACTGCAGGTGACTAAATTAAATATGTGTTTGTGTGTGTGTTTTTAAAAAAATAATATCTCCTTCTTTAAAATTGGCAACAGTTGCTGTCAGTTCACCCTCATTGATGCTTCGCTGGCTGAGTGAGATAAGACCACACAGCAATATTTAGCGATCGGGGAGACGGAGTTTATTTTTGGTGCCGAGGACTTTGCATAGTGATGAGCGGCCCCGGTGCCCACAGCACTGTAGGAGACTGGGAGTGTGAGTAGGCAATGGTTAAGTCCTCGTGCTCGCTGGCAAGGGGAAGATGAAATGGGGAAAGTGGTATCTGGAGCCTTCTCTGATTCAATAAGCGTAAAAAGAGTGCGTGGATACCAGAGGAGGAGCTTTAATCAGGTTAAGGATGTGTGTGTGTTTCTGTTTCGTTCTGCTGAAAAGGTAGGAACAGTAGAAGCAGCCTGATTGCACATCTAAAGCTCAAACTCTCCATATTTTATTCATAAGTCTCTTGTCGGTTTTTGGTACGTACGCAATGTTTAGTTTCCCCACAGTCTGTGTTGCATAGTGTCTTCAGGTGCTCCGAAGCTGTGTTATTTATGCTAATATTCCAAATGATATAATCAGTTATGGCCTAAATGATAATACTTAAGACTTAAGTTATGAGGCAGAACATTCGCGGTGTAAACTGGGAGCGAGGAAATTGAATAATTAGGGCATTTTACAGACAAGGGAGGTCTTTTAAAAGAGGATTTTAAAAGAGGATTATAAATGGTGGGATCCACTGGTATTGGGACTGTGATTTCTTCCCATCTTCTAACCAGACTTCAGCTTGAAAAGGGGGCAGAACTGAACTGCATGAAGAGTTCACTTCATTTCTTACAATAACCAGCAGTAAAAGCGCCATGTGGTTTGGATGGGTAGATTCTCATTTTAGCCAGCCAACAATCCCTGGATATCATACTGCAGGTATTTCTTATAAAATCCATCGGTCTGAATGGTAACGTCTCGGGGTTAGGGAGCCTCATATGCAAACGTTAAAGGAAGGGTGAGAAATAAACATGTCAGAGGTTTTTCCTCTGAGAGTTTACAATCTGATTCTTTCACTAGGAGTTTTTTGTTAATATGAAGGAATTATATACCTAAAACAAGCTCCTGTAGCTTGTTGAAAAGTTACTTGTTTGTTAGTTTTGTCTTATTTCAAGTGTAGAACCAACAATAATTGGTAAAATTTTGTGTTTTTCCAGTGTAGAAAATCTGTTGTTATATAATAGTGTTACAGAGATAGGTGGCACTTTGCTAGTTTTTGCACCATGACTCCAAATTTACCCTTTTGTTTTTGAGTGAACCAGGGGTTTAGGGGAAGTGCTGAGTTACTCCATCCTTAGTTCAGTTGTGCAGATTTTTTTCTGGCATCTCATTTTAATGATCTTAAACATTAGGAACGATATGATGGTGAATTTAAGCAGGTTTGAAAACTGTGAATTGTAGTGTGCATTGATGCTAGTAACTGCCCCAAGCCTACTGTAGATAGTAGGTTTTGCCATGATGATGGTTTAAACAATTTCCCCTCGTAATGTTGTCTGCTACCATTAGAGCTGTTTACGCTGTTTTAATTTTGCACGGTGCTTTTCTGCAGGTGAAGACGAGAAGGCATGAGGTCCATGTTATGGATTACAGCAGATGTGGCCGTCTGTGGAGCCGCCAGCTGGCCGCCGCATGCCATCGTGTAGCCAGGGCTGCCTTGCCTGAGCTCCATGCACCTCACACATCATACCTTTGACTTCATGAAGATTCCTGACATCTGTGATGTAATGAATAAATTTGAAGTCCTTGGGATTGTGGGTGAAGGTAAGAATGACTATTTGTTTTTATTTGATCTGTTACAAACAGTGAGTACAGACCAGAAATGCTCTAATCAGGCTTTCTTTCCCCTTCTTTCTGGTTTATACCAAGTTCAGGTTTTTCTTTGAGGTCTGGCATGCTAGATATGACTTCTTTTTAGTAGTCGTTATAAATTAATAATAACAACAACAAAAAATCAAGATTATCCCAGTTTATACATAAAAACACATAAAAAGAGTATGTGTATACCAGAGGAGGAGCTTTAATCACGTTAAGGATGTTTGTGTGTGTCACTTTTCTGTATTTCAGTGCTTTTCGACTGAAATTGGTGGGAGTTCTTAGTTTTGATTGACTTCAGAATTAGGGGAAAAAAGTCATTTAGATTTTGCAAAGTAAGTCATACGTCCTGAATTTGTCACATGTTGCCACGCTACAACCAGGATTAACCTCCAGATACTCTGCATCTAATCTGAGCTGTCTTTGCAAAGAACATCCTAAATATTCTTTAGATGCACAAAATACAAGTAATATTGACTTACATAATTCTTTTTATCAATAATATGCTGCTTTCTGTTGGTCTGTAATATAAAATCTTAATGAAGTAAAAAAATTTTAAACCTAAAAAAAATATGAAAATGTTTATTGGGCACTCCAATTGCTTCATTTATTTAAATTATTGAACTAGATGTCAATAAAGAAGTTTAATAGATCTGCGTCTCTCACAGTGTTAGAGTAGCTGTTTGACTTTAGTTCTGATTTGTTCTTTTTTGTTTGGAGAAATTTGCTCTGATTGTTTTTGGCTGAGGAGTTTTCACAATTATTCCCTTCTGCTGTTGGACGCTGTGCAGAGGTTGTTTTATCACTGTGTTGGTGCATAATCGTAGCAACCAGGTAGCGTTTTCTTGCAGCCAGGAGTACCTGATTAGCATCTCAAAAGACAAAAATAATACCTGAACTGCGACCCCCAAATCCCAGAGGAGATGAAGAGAAGGCTTCATGGAAAACGAGAGAGCAGAAACAGAAGGAGAAGTTCAATCCGTGTCTTTCGTCGATAATAATGGGCCGTGATCAGAACCCTGACCCAGCCTCTCTCTGCCCAGCATCCTGACCACACCAACCAGTTATTCAAAGAGGGATAGCAAAAGCAAACCAGGTGGATTAGCTGAGCTCGCCTAATACTCATGGTGTCACCCAGGATATGTTGCATCGTTTCTGCTGTCAGGAAGTTGAGCTGTTAGCATGTTGTGATAGTCATGATGCAGCAACAGTCTTCAGTCAGAGGCCTCTTCTGATTCACTGCAAGGCTGACTGCTGCTGGAGATTCTTCCTGCCCACAGTCACCATCCACAACAACTCTGTGAAGATTCTTGCATAAAATGAGTTATGACAACATTTAACTTCATTTTGTTTAAATAATGTTATTTTTAATGTTTTTGAATACCGATTTACATAAAAAAAATAGCATATAATCAAAAAGATTGCAATTTGACATCAACCACACAATTCATTTGTACTACCTGACCTGTCACAGTAATAAATTTTGCTGGGCGACAAATTGTCCCAGAAGTTATTGCGGTAAATGATAGTACTGCTGTTTTGAGCCCATTAACAAGTGATAACGCTTTAATAATTCAAGAACACATTCTCAAAGATCATAACACTTCAAATTCTAATGAACATTTAACACTGGAATAATAAATAAATAAACTAAAACAACAGAAACAGCAAATGACCTCCTCCCCCCCATCTCCCCAGCACTTTAAGTATCTGGTTCTTGGTAGAAAAAAAGAGAAAAACAATAAGTCCTGCAAGTGGAAATCATCGAGCTCATTTTCATCTGTCATCCGATCTATTGATCTACTGCTTATCGCGACAGGCCATGTAGCAAGTTTTACGCGGTGGCTTTACATTACAGTGAGTTTTGCATAAAACACTTATGCTGCATTTCCAAAGTGTCGTCAGCTTCAAGTGAACCGCGGTGGGTCCGGGAGTTCGGCCCCTTCGAAAAGCTTCTTCTGGCTCGTCTTTTGCCTCGAGCGGCTCGCTCAGTGTAAAGTTGCAGCAGCTTTGAAGCGAGGCCACCCACTTGTCCCAGTTTTCACGCTCCTACACTGACATTTAGAATGTGTGTGCAGCGTGCCACCAGAGGACACGGGGAAACTTTGAGTGAGAGATTTAGAAAGCTGAGTGCCTCTCCAGTGATGAGTCGCTCAGGAAGGAAGGAAGGAACCCTGCACTTTTAGGGCCACATTAAAATATAAAGCTGTACGAGTTTGTCTGTCTCATATCAACTGCAGCCTCTTCCTTTGCGCTTGTGGACCAAATGTGTTCAGCACCATTGATTTCGTCCTCCACTGATCACGAGTCCAGTCAATTTTGCTAATGACTTAGGGCAAAGTGCTTTATGTAGGTTCACCCCAGCAATTAAAAGCTCTTATGTAACTATTTTTGCTTATTTTTTTTTTTAAAGAAGGTTGTTAATACATTAGTGAAAATTATGCTTTTGGGGTTTTTTTTTCTGCTTGGTGTTTGGTGCAAGGTTATAATTCCTCACAAATGTGTTCAGAACTCCTTGAACTTTTCTCATTGCAGGCACAAACTTCAAAGTTTTTGTTAGAAAATGTAGTTATGAAAATATAATCTGAGGAATTTGTCATGCATTTGTATTCCCAGAGAAATACCGCTGTCGTGCAGCGGGGGGATTCCTTTCTCCAGTTTTGATTGAGCAGTGACGAATAAAACCTTTTTTTGTGTCTATTTTCTCCACCTAATCCAACTGACTTTGAGCTATTTTGCAAAACTGAATGGGCAGAAATTGTCAAAAGGGAATTTTAGAGATGATATAAATGCTTTTGAGACTTATGTTAATAAAACATTTTCAAAGCTATGCTTAATTAACCTTCTACGTCAGATGATGTACTACTTAATAAATCAGTCTCAATAAATACATTGAAGTTTGTAGTTACTGTGTGAAACTTAAAACTTAAACTTGTAGGGATATGAATGATAGAGCAATTTTAGAGCAGAAGCTCGCTAATAATGAAGAAGCAGTTTATCCCATTTTACATTATCAATTAAAAAAATGTTATTAAAAAAAATAAAAATTTTGGGGATAAACTTGAACATAATAATTTACATCCAAACTATCCCATTAATAGTCTTTCTTTGATGCATTTGATTTAAATTTGAGCTCTAAATATTTAGCGATTGATCACAAATAGACAAGTAGAAACTTCAATCCTGGAACAAGTCATTAAAAACAGCCGAATCACCAAGTTTCTTTAAATCTAGACTGTATTAGAGTTGCAATTGTGCCATAATAAATGAAACACTAACCAACAATTTTATGTGTAAATGACGACACTTGGGGAAAAATACGATTTTTCTATTGTGGACTTTTCTGCGTTTTGATCATGTAAAACCCTTCGAACTGCCTTGTTGCTGAAATGTGCGACACAAATAAACTTGACTGATAGAGAGAAGCAACAAAAATATCTGTGGTATCAAGGAGCACGGGTTTTGTCCTCAGCAGGTTAAGGCTGTCGGTGTTTCGGCGTTTTACATTTGCAGCCCGTAGGTCTGGATGTACTTGTACTGCATATCCGAGCGGCTTCCTGCTGAGACAGATGACCAGCTGACACGCTGGAGAAGGAGCACAGAGCAGTTTGCCATGTGCCTGCTCAGTCCAAGGCTGGTGTCCACCAGGGGACACACGTTTGGGACTGCCAGGGTCGACAACATCAGAACCACACCAGCTCGCCAACACTCGTGTCCTATTACTGCACAACAACCTGTGCTTTTACACGTTAAAGATGTGCTGACTTAATTCACACTAAGGTGTCAGAAGTATGACAAAAAAAATTGAAAAAAGATTTAAAATACTGTTGTTTTTGGACTCTTGCTTCACTAATAGAAGTCACACATATGCACTCATAATGTTTTCATCAGCTTGAGGATGTTGCTGCCCGTTCAGTTAATCTGAATGCATGATTGGGTGTTAGTAGAAATAGCTGTGATAAGTTATTAACACTTTGCTTTTGTTTTAGGTGCTTACGGTGTTGTTCTGAAGTGCAGACAAAAGGTAAGACCAAAACTTTGATTGCATTCCTGTCCTTTATATTATGCACATAAAAAATGGTTTCAGAATGATTGCTTAATTGTTACTTTAGGACGGATGTCCCAATCGGAACTTTTTGGTACATTATACCTTGATACCTTGTATATGGAACAAAATAACAACATTTCACCTGTATTACATGCTTTATGTTTGTACTTTTCAGATTAAGGATTTTGTAGATCTTTTTCTTGGATATTTTCTCAAATTTAACACACCAAAATAAGGTTAACGAAACTGAGAAAGCTGCTCTAACATCTCATAGTGTGTCACCCGAAACGCTCCAATGTTAATCATTCATTCTGAACATATATTTGACTCCATACATTAGGCTACATGCATTTTCATGTGAATAAAGTGACAGCTTTCAGCATTTCACAATATCTTGTTTCAGATTTATTGGTTTGTTGAAAGGGAGCCATCCTAACAGTTCACACACTCTCTCTGAATGATTTGGGGGTTTGATTGGGTCTTTAGTCATATTTTATTGAAGCACACCGCTGACCTTAGCACATTTGTCTTTTGTTCTAATATTATTCATTGATAATGTGTTTCATAAAATATTTCAGAGCTGTTGCGGTTCCTGTTGTGCAGATAATACTTTGCTTTCCTGATTCATAAACGTAGTACTTTTTATACAACATCATAAATGTTAAGAATAGTGTTTCGGCTGCTCTCTGTGCAGTTCTCCTGGGATACCTCTGCTTCTCAGTAGCAGGACAGTTGCTAGCAACTGGCCTAAAAGTCACCAGAAGTTGCTGGCCGATCCATCCATCCTCAAGTGATGAGTTCATCACTTACTTGAGTCAACTTTGTTTATTTTTTATTTTTTTATAGATAATTTTCTACTTTTAGTATTCTTTGTCAGCTTTCCAGTGGGGTGTTTATGTTTTCTCTATGACCATAGCAGTGATTGACAACTTTGTTTGCTCTTTTGTGGACTATCTACATTACATTAAGTCGACCAAAAGGAGACAAAAAAAAAAAATGTAGTGATTTATTTTACACAAAAAAATATTGCACATTTTCATCCTGCTCGTCGCTGATACCTGATCTAGAAAGTTTTTGTATATTGGGACCAATACAGACATTAATATCGTATCGATGCATCTCTAGTTATGTAAGATGATGAATGATTTGAGCGAGGCATTTAGAGGGTTCTGTGACCTGACCCATTAGTCATGTTGAAGGAAAGTACCAAAAGGCTTCTGAATGCTCGAATACTGGTTGTAATCGTTTTGCATGAAATGGAGCTTCGCTGCGAAACTGTGCCTTTTGATTTCCTCCCTCTGTTTTTGTTTCTGCCAAAATGGCTCCCGGTTTGTCTTGTTGCCGTTTATTTTGTTTCCGTGTCCCCGTTTCTCGAGAAGCAGGGACACATCTACTGCTGCATAAAAGAAAGTAGGAAGCCCATGAAAAGTGAGACAGCCCACACTGCAGTAACAGCCCTGTCATCTTAGCTCGCTTAAAGGAAGATGCCGTGGCAGAAATTGACAGCAATCCAATATGAGTGAGAGAAATTGCCTCCTACTTACAGAAATCTGCAAAAAAAAAAGAAAAAGGAGACAAAACGTTTTCATAACCTCCTTATTCAAAGTTCTTGATGGTTTTGTTCTCGCTCTGCAAACTGTTCGTCTGCGAATCAGCTATATCACTCAGTGCCATTTTTCAATGCCAGGGAGTTGAGTTAAGCCTAAGAAATGTAACACTTGTTTTTCAGCAAGCATTGTGAAACTATTAAGGAGAATTGGGGGAGGGTGATAGGGTGGGGAGGTGGGAAGTGTGTAAAAAAAAAAGAAAAAAAGAAAAAAGGACAGTGCCGGGGCAGCACAGCCTGTAATTACTGGGCTTTATTATTCAAATTGATTGATCACTCAGCCAGGCAGCTGCAAATGCCAATGTCTCCATTTTAAACAACAGGACGCACATCAATAGACCTCGTTTCGGTTCACATAGCAGATGGAGTCTGCGTTCTGCCGCGCTTCCTTTCTTGTGTTTACTTTGGCAAAGATCCATCACCGGCGATTGTGACGGAACTGTTCAAAATGTTAGAACCGAGTAAAGGCCCCGTCTGCTTGATAGAAAGATAATTTCTCCACTAAATTCTTCCCTTCTTCGTCACGTTTTCTGTGTTTCATGGGGTGTTTAAAAACACACTGCCTCGCATGAAAAGCATGCGGCCGAATCCTCCGGCTGCTGATCCATATGGACCGCTGCCATCTGGAAAAATCTTTGCATTGTTTGTGTGAATGAACGGCCACGTCTTTCTAAGAGCTGACACGCAGATCCGGCCTGCATCATTACGCGTGCACAAAAAGCGCAGCGGAAACAGCGCGCTCGCTTTCAACGCGCACAATCAGCACATGAACCCACAGACGAGGTTCCATGATGCTGCGACCCTGGACCAGGAAGAGCTCCAGGCCGCAGAAGTGGGTTCACTGCATGAGTCTGCAGCTGCTCGTCCTAACAGAACCCATCCACTCGTCTAATCACGATAATTAGATGCAAAGAATGCGCAGGGTTTCGATGTGGAAGGGAAGCGAGTACTCCAACACGTACTTTCATCAGTTTTCTCCCGGTAATCTATTTGCGGACGCCGCATCTGCTGCACGGGATGCGTGCATGAAGAGAGGAGGCAGCTGGGACGAAGATGGGAACAGAACGAGGGAGCTGATGAGGGTTCAGGCGTAATCTTTTGATTGTCTGTGTGGCAGCATCCGCTGATGCTCGGTAGTCTGGGCAAGCTGAAGGTGACCAGGTCCAACAAACATAATCAGATTTTCACACAAAGAACTCAGCTGAAAAATAAAAAAATAAAAATGCAATAGATAAATATTGCAATGACAATGTTTATTGTGATTCATAAAAAAAAAACATCAACATTCCAACACTCTTGATTTTCAGCATCTCTTGTCATATTTTGGGATGATATTGACATGAACAGTGAGAGTTAATAAATATATATGTACTTACATAGGTGAAATTATTGCATTTGAAGCTGTTCTTTTGAATATTAATGTTGCGCATACATATTGCAATGATGAGATATTTGTGATTCGTAGTGCTGTCTTACCAAAAACACACACAGGTAAAATTTTAAAGCCTTGGTCTGTTGATATATATTTTAGCAAAACCTTTTTAAAGAACTTAAACTTTTTCATTTTCCTAAAGCTAAGTAATTTGGTTTGCCAAAACTGATTTTGACAAAAAGAAAGGTAAACCAATACAAAAAAAATGACAACCTCTTTTCTTATTTATTTATTTATTTATTTATTGCCAAAAGATGATTTAGGAAACCAAAATATTTTGGCAAAAAGTGACTCAAACCATTATTTTAGGAAGGTGACAACATAGGAGAATACAAAGAACTGCATTTAACATTTTTTATGATCTTTCTGTACAGTAGAAGCAAAGCTGATGTGTCATTGAGAGAGCAGTGGCTGTAAAAATGATGTTGGGAGTAGGTGAAGGGTTTAAAAAGAAAGAAGTATAGAGAGAATACAAGACAACACCCCAGAAGTCTGCTTCTACACCTGCAGAAAGAGAGAGAGAGAGAAAAAAGAAAAACTGAGCAGTCCAGGATTTCTAAATGGCAGCTAGCATTTAGAAATTAGCTGGCAGCTAGCATTTCTAAATCCAGCGTGTTGCATAACCACATGCTTTTTTAGCATTTCAAGCTTTTTTCTTAGCTTTAAATGCTGAAAAAATAAGCAAATGTGCAATCTGTTTAGCCTTCCTGTTATCTGCTGAAGACTCGCTAGCAAACAGATAACTTTGAATTTTAATCTTTGTCACTCTCTAAAGTGACTGATTAGTAAAATGTCTGTTTTTTGAGTTTCCTGACAGTCATCCTTTCAGCATGTTCACGTTTTGTCATGCTGCAACACAAAACTCGGTTGTGTTTTACGGGGAATTTATGTAGCAGACACAAAAGTAGCGCGTAATGATGAAGTGGAAAAAGAAGGCTTTCCACTTCACAGTTTCACAAAGATTTACTAACCAAAATGAGGACCATGAATTAGATTGAAGCTCCCACGAAGAGTCAGTACCTTCCAGAAACTTCTTTATCTCATATTATGTCTGTGATTCTTTTTAGGCGGATGGGACCACTTTTTCTTACTTATTTTTTTGGCTGTTCTTCCAGTAAAATTATGTGAAGAGTGTCTGTATTTCATTACTTTCCTGGATTCAGGTTTGGACTTTGACTGGGCCATTCATGGCATTAAAATTAGCCAAATGCCTCAAAGCATTTTTTAGGAGTTACTGTTGATGATAAACTAACTTGGAAACAACATACTGAACTTGTATGGAGAAAGACGGTGAAATCAACAAGTGTTTTGTGTAAAGTTTATAATTTAATTAACCGATCTTATATGTTGACATTATATGATAGCTTGATACAGCCACATTTAATATATTGAAGCAATGTTTGGAGTGCTACATGTCAATAACATCTCCATATAAGATATAAGATTGTACTAATTCAGAAGAAATTTTAAGAATAATTACTTTTTCAAACAGACTGTCTTCATCTGCTCCTCTTTTTTAATCAAACATAAGGTTTTGGTCATATTTAATGTGAACATTTGTTGTAGATTTATTTTTATGGATAAGTATGTGCATTTAGCTTCAGATTTGCCAGTAGTTTTTCAAATCTTTTTTTTTTCTAAATATTCTGATTTTTACACTTTTTCAACAAAACAACTTTATGACTTTCACTTACGCAGGTCAGCAATAAAGCAAAATGCACTTCAGCATAGATGGGCTTTTTGGAAACATACAATGAAATATGTACTTTCAAAGTGACAAAAGTGTGAAAAAAATTCGAGTATGAATACTTTTCCAAAGTGCTGCATTAGGACGAATGTTTTTAGACCATTTCAGCCACTCAACCATTCCACTTATCCTATTGCAAAAATGCATTTAAATATGGAGTTAAATTTTTTATGTGGCAGTGCTGCAAGTGTTACTTTGCACACCGATGAGATCTAGTCTCTTTTCACCAGAGCACATTTTATCACAACTTTTTAGTACAGAAAGTACCCAGATTAAAAGTGCAACATTCTGCTAAAGTATGTCAGATCGGGTCGAGCGCACTGGAACACGAAGAAGCTTTTGTTTTACTCCTCATCTTTAATTGATGTTTTTGTCAATGTAAATTATAGATACCAGAAAAGAGGATCCAGCAATTCATTTGTGACACAATATGTTGTGAACTTGGTGTTTTATGGTGACGTTCTGGTGGGAAATGAGTCGCTGCTAGATTCAAACATTGAGGATGTTGTTGCTAAGCATGGTTTCCAATCGAAAGGTCGACATGCAACAGGAACGCACAAAAATTTTGCTGAGTTGTAGCAGCCTGAGTGAAGAAAATAATATTGCCCTCGAAGCATCGTCTCATGACTTTTTGTGCTTCCTCAAATTTCATTTTCAAACTTCTGATGCTAAAAATAGCTACAGCTGAGTGTTCAACCTTTTGTGACAACTTCCTCACCAAAGATTGTTGTTGTTAGGCATTGTTGCATTGAGGTCCTTCCTCATTATCACTATATGAAATTAAATAAAGGTTAGTTACTAGCTAGCCCTAACCCCATAAGGAACGGGATGTTCACTCAAAAAAAAGAACTTGAAAAATTGGATTATTCCAACCACCATTTGTTTTTATTGTTTTAAATATCTGAAACACATCCAAACTGTTGCTGTTACCTTTCCTGTTTGTTCCACCATTTTCACTCCATGCCGTTGTTGTTTTTCCTTGTTTTTAAGCAGTTCTCAGACACAGTGGTGAAGCCTTGAACTGCTGCTGCGCCAGTTACTTGACAGGCTGTTGCTAGGTAACCACAAGTTACCTGACAGGTTGTTGCTAGGCAACCAGTGAGCAAGTGAGTTAGTTGATGCCCCCCACCTTCCTTAGCTGGTCATGAGAGGTTGAGCGCCTGAAGTCTTTCCTCTGCCTACATCCCCCAGAATGCCGTGCGGCCTTGGATTGGAGTTCAGTGACATTATTGAACGTTTCATCCGTCGTATTATCTGTTGATATTTATCAAAGTATGTAAGCAACACTTTATTCTCTTTTTACTGAATTGAATGGAATTATGTGTCTATTGCAATATATTAGATTGTCATTGCTTTGTTGTCCAGATCTGGTTGTGTGTGAAAAAAAAAACTAGTTTTGCTTGCATACTCTGGTAGAACTTTGTCAGTTCTCGATCAGAGTAGATCATTTTCTAAACTTACCAATTTGTAGTTTTGAAATAAAAATAATATAATTTTGAGAACATGTGGTTCCGGAGTTTTGCTGTAATTAAACTTTAGCTATTAGACCCAGAAGCGATACCAACGTTTTGCTAGCGTTAGTTTCACCTTGGCTTCAGTGACCCAGGTAAGAAGTCCTGTTGAATCTGTGTACGTCACAGAACACGCTTCATTCCTCAGCACCATCAGACATCTTTGCAAAAATATTTTCCATTGTCTGAAAGTATGTGATACACTTTTCAGCCGTCTCTCTGCGACATGTTTGCATTTAAAACTGTCCTGCCCAGGTTTGGTAAATCTCGGCCTGGCAAAATGAGACCCTTTGTTGGAATACAAAGGCTTCTCTCTCTTGCAGCTAATCTAAATCCTAGATAAGTCTCCAACATGGTCACTGGTGGTTCCACATGCTCACATACAGCATGTGGCTGTATGTGAGCTGTGTATGTGAGTGGGTAAACATTAGTTGGTGTGAGTATTTGTGTAAGCGTGGGACACCCCTTAGGAATGCACATGGCAGCACCCTGAATGTGCTTGACTTCTTATGAACTCGTTCTCAAACCCACATAGTATACGCAGAGGTAAAACATCAACTGTTCCTCATATGCGTGCCATGTAGAAGATCTGTTAGGCCCTTTTGTTGTCAGACTAAATGTATCAAACTGAGCAGCACGTGGAAGACCATGAGTGCAGATATTCCTCGGCCGATCTAAGCCGGGACGTCCGCCAGATTTCAGAGTGTTTGGTTGCACCGTTAAAGTTTGTCCATCCCTGTAAAGCTGTCTGCCAACGACCAAAGACAATAATCCTTTCAGATCAATATGCTATTCATCAATACATTTCCATGGGGAGCCTGCATATTTAAAATTTTTAAATATCTAACCCGAATAATAACTTTACTTTTTGTTGATGTTGTTCCTGGCATGTTTGGTTATGTAGAGTTTGTGGATTTGAAGCCACCAGATAACACACATTTTGAAAACAACATCTATTCAGTGTAATAGGGATGGGCAATATTGACTTAAAGTTTTATCTTGATACTTTGTGGTGCTTTTGTGATAATGATAAAAGTGACGATAGCATATATTTACTACACCCACACCTTAATATAACCACACCTAAATCTAGGTGGTTAGATTTAGAACACAAAAACGGAACACCAGTCACATACAAAAGTGTGACTTGTGTCACTAAAAAAATCACAGAGATTGCATTTATTCATATTTTCAAATTTATAGGTATTTACTCAATGAAAAAAAACATGGACAAAATTGCAAATCTATCCATCCTAACGAGACAGACAGTTTCTGAGAAGGTTTAGACATTTTTGCAATGTCTAAACCCCTAAAAACCCATAATTTATGGTAAAAATGTATCACAAATTTATCATGTGTTGTCAAAAGTTCAGCACATATAAGTGAATAAATAACATGCAAGGTAATTCAGTGGTTTGAATTGGCAGTGTTGGAGCAGAAACTCATTTAAAACATTTTGAAAACTCAGACTAAACACAGTCATGAATCTATTAATTGATTCTCATGATGAAGGTTTGCTGCAAAGTCGATGAATGTCCCGAATCTGGTTGAATTGTTTTTATAATAGCTTGGGTTGATTTGATTTGAGTCTGGATCTGATTGGATATGAATTGGATCAGTCCAGTTGGTCCAAGTTTGATTGGGCCAATTACATTTTGTGTAAATTGAACCAATTCAAAACAAATTGGTACTACAGTAATAAACTCAGTTGAAGATATATATATATATAAAGTTGGAATACACACACCAACATTTTATTCTCACTGTCTGAAGTTAAGTCAGACTAAACTTTTCTTGTTTTAGCTCAGGTTGAATTTCTAAACTCATTTCTACTTATTAGATGAGAGAAACCTTGACAAGAACATTTTTAGAACTTTTTTTGTAACTTTCCTCAAATTCAACGTTTTACATAGACTTTGGTACGAATCAGGAAACATACAAAAAAAGTAGGGCACTTGCAAAGAAACATCCAAAAAAATTTCTTGTTAAGTTTTCTGGCATTTAACCAATAGAAATCATTTTGGGAATTCCAACTAAGCTAGAAGAAGGTTTGGACTGATGTGACTTCACAGTGAGGGGAAAAAAATGCATTTGTGTCTTTGTAGTCTGTTCATGTAAATATCTTGTTACAACTGTATTTGTACACATTTTAAGAAAAATAATGTAGACACTGTATTATTACGAAAGACAATAACCAGAAAGGAGAATCCTGGTTTGTCACATGTGCAGACCCTCTCTCTTGACAGTGTGCATTTTAGCTATCATGTTCTCAAGTCGTGTGTCTTGCTGCGTGCTCCTCACTGCTGATTTGAAATTGCATGTATGAGCACGCATAGTTGTAAGTGTTAGTATTATCCCTCTGACGGAGTGTCAACCTGTCCAGCATTTCCACCGCCTCCGGATTATATTGGTATACACACTAGATATAATTGCTGTTTTTTTTTTTAAAGCAGCATACGGTGACTAAACCTCTAATATGTCACGCATGGTAACAATTAACTTGAATTTTGGCTGCAATAAATACTATAAGTTATATATAACCAAAGGTATGTCCTTATGGGCTGGTTAGTTTCTCTTCTTGAACCTTAGTTTTTATTTCATGTCATGTTGTAATGATGAGGAATCCAAGAGGAACAGATTGGTGAATGGTCTCTTGCCCCTGCCAGTGGGAGGGGCAAGAGACCATATCTAGGGGAAAATGTACAAGGCAGAATAATCAGGAGTACTGAAAATAGTAAAGGAAAACGAATTAAGTTTAGCTGTGATGTCAAAGAAACCTTCAAATCTTAAAGACTTGAAGCTCATCACCAAAGATAAGTCATCAAAACACCTGCAGAAAAAAATAGCTGTAATGTCAATAAAGATGTTTCTCTTTATTATTGAGAAAGCTTTAAAGAATTTCTGATATGCCATGTTTCAATAAAAATGTACGGATTTTTTTTTTTGTCCAGACATCAAAAAGTGCTTTCAGGAGCAGTAGCCCAAGCCCCGGTGTTTTTTTTTTTTTTTTTTTTTTTTTTTGGAGCAGCAAACATTTATTTTTTATATTTTATTACAAATACATGTTTTACAAAAAATGTACTCTACATAAAGCTTAATGATCAAGTGAAGTGTTTTGACAATGGTAGATTTTTCAAAATATTATGAGTAATTAAATCAGGAAATTTTTAAAATTATAAAGTTGAGGTAGTGCATTAGTTTGAGCTGCCTATTAATGTACTGTGATTATCCAGCAAAAAATACATAAAACCCAAAAATGTGTTAAATGTCTAAAATGTATATTTGCTGGAGAGGGCAAAAATATGTCCCAGGTCCTTTCAAATTTCGCCCTGGTTGTTTTATTCTTTTATAAGAAATCTTTGTCTCATTTCCTATGAAAAACAAATGAATTGGTTGAGGAAAAACGTTATGAATCTGAATCTTCCAGCTGCAGGAATAACTGTTTGAACGAGCATGAAAAGTCTCCAATACAGGGGTTTAAAATGCCAGCAACAGACTGCGGTTTGACGGTTCAGACTGGTGATATGCTGGCATGAAAATTAAAAAGAAAGAACATTAGTTCAAGTCGGATGGAAATACCTTTTGACAACGACGCCCCTGATTTACATGACGTGCAAGAAGAAAGCAAGCAGGATCATCAATTTCGCTCAGTCGGGGAGTTGGGACTTTAACTTACTAGTCTAGTAGAAAAACTTGGAAGACATGTCAGTCGTTTAATGGCTGACATGATAAACAAGTCATTGTATGAGTTTAGCGGCGCATCAGAGCAGCAGAGACGACGAGCACATGATCACAAGTCACACTATTATTAGGAAGTGAGCAAGAACATATGTGGCACATGCCAGAACGAGTCTGCAGGCAGCGTTCGCTCGTTGTGGTGAATGCTCCTGGCAGCTCTGCCGTGGCGTGGGGTGGTATTTTCCTGGCGCGGGTTACGATCACAGAACCCCTGAGGGTTGACGACACATGGCAGCATGAAGGCTTTCTATATGAACATGTTGAGCCAGTGAGGAAGCAGCGGCCACCATCTAGTCAGCGCTGTGTTTCTCAGAATGACAGCATCAAGTACAAAATATACCACATTACTATATATCATTTAAAGACAAAAATACATCTGTCAATGCAGTAAGTGTCCTAAAGGTGGGATTTTAAAGAGTTTAAAATGTATTCACTGTTTATATTATTTTCACTTGTGTTAAATTGCTTTCAGCCTAAGGCTTATGACTAATGCGCATGCTAGCTTGGCAAGTACTTCTGCTGTCAGTCAAGTTGATGAATGGAGCACATACAGAGAAATACTGTCTGGCTTTTACCACTTTAGAAGTTCTTAGAAGTTTGTAGGGCATTTTGGAAACTCATTTAAATGTAAAACTCTTAGGCAAAAAAAAAAGTTTTGTTTTCTGGTTTTCTATGTTTATGTTCACCTGGCACCAGAACATTAAGGAAGAGTTTAGTTTTTATTTGAGACTAAGGGTGCATTCACACCGGCCCTATTTAATCTGCTTTAATCAAACTCCAGTTTGTTTCCAGAAAGTCTGGTTCGTGTGAATCCAACTCTGATGTGGAGCGAAACGGTAAACTTTCACTAAACACCGCAGTCTTGGTTTGGTTGAAGTGAACTTGAGCGCGGTTTGAATACATACGTGAATGCAAGTACATATGCTTGCGTCCTCTTTCTGCATTAAACACAGAAAGAGGCCTACAGCGCAAGGCATTCTGGGTAAATACAACCAAAACAAATGTGAGAGGTCAGGATTAGGCTTTTCAAATGGTTGGGATCGCTCAGTTGAAAATCTGAACTGTCAGCTGAAAATGTTCCAATTTTGGTCCCCAGTACAACGTCACTTAACATCAAGATTTGTAGTCTGAATTTCAACTAAAACTAAATTTGCCTTATTTAAAAACTTATTATAAAACTGTTGCTTACATTACATAAGTAGTATTCACCAAAAATAAGGAAAAATGAGAAGGTTATTTCTACAAAATAATATGATCTAAGTAAAACATTTATATTTATCCTCAGGCCCTAGTAATTTCTAGTTACAGTATGTTGTATCCTCAGGTCTTAAATGCCATATCCTGGAGCAGAGCGGTGTAGTTGAAGAGTTATTTCTGTTTCTTTCTGCTTCATTCTTCCTCTCATATTGTTCCACTTTGCCCCCTGACAACGAAGTCTTATAATTCCTCCAGTTTGCATTGTTTTCGTCTGCGGGTTTACTCTGTGATGAAAAACAAACACACTACAATCTAAAATGAGTTATCATATACCGACTGGATCTTTTAATCCCAGATCGTTCCATGTGAGATCCAGTGAGTCACCCTCCATCTGCGGTCAACTGTTGTTTGTCCTGATCAAGAACAAGACAGGACATTTTTATTTTAGCGTCACTCGAAGCTATTTTTATGTCATAATCAATCTCCCTTTTGCAGCAAAAAAATAAATAAATAAAAGGAGCCGATTCAATTGACGTGGACGCCGTTTTCTTCCAAATAAGACATTTATTTAGTTGGAGGAGCGAGAGAGAGAGAAAAAAAGGAAAGACTGTCACCTCCTTTGACGGGAGCAGTTATTTTTGCAGTCTGAGAGTAGAAACTGGGACAGAGGAGAAAGAAGGACGTTCACGTCTAGCCTTAAATGGGTCACCTTGAGTGGAAGAGTTGCAGACGAGTTCCTATCAGGAGTCGGTGAAAAAAGCAAAAAAAGATGGCGAGGGGACTCGAGTTTGCTGTCTGTGTCGTCAGGTTTTGCTTGTCCCCTGAGAGACACGGGCCATTTAAAGTCCGTCTCACAATGAGGCCTAGTCCACTTGTTGATGCAGCCTGTTGTAGAGGTAAATACAACCAAAACAACACGGGTGACTCTAGCAAGAGGAAATGGCTTGAGGTCTTTCGCCAAAGACAAAGAGAGATCCATCCATCCATCCATCCATTTATTTTCTGAGCACCCTTCTCCCTAACGGGGTCGGGAGGTGCTGGTGCCTATCTCCAGCTGCGTTCCGGGCGAGAGGCGGGGTACACCCTGGACAGGTCGCCAGTCTGTCGCAGCAAAGAGAAATCCTTCAACCGCTAAAAAAAGTCTGACGCTAATCCATTTCTTGCATTTTGTCAAGAAGGACGTTTTTGGGGCATTTCCTTCAGTGGTTCTTGTTGCAGTGCCGCCACAGGCGAGGGGGGGAGCAGGTTTTTCAAATCGTTTGGATCATTTGACACAGTGCAAGAGAAAGAGAAGCCCACCATCTGAAAATATAACCAACGTTGCCGTTTTGGTCCCTGATCGAAGCGAGTCTTCTGGACTGTCGGGCGAGAAAATAGCCACACAAATCAGCTAATGAGAGGCGATGAGTGAGGTGTTCAACGCTTATTTTGCAGTCATGTGGCAAAACTTTCTGTGTTCAAAAGTACATGAATAAAGCTGTAGCTTTATTCATGTACACCAACCCATCATGTTGCTTTAGCAGAAACTCCAGGACAGATGTTGCCAACTGGGATGCAGATGGAGAAACGTAGATGCAAGCCATAGAGTAAGGCGGTGTGCTGCAGCAGCCCCAGCTGCTCTGAATCCACCCATCGCTGTCTTTGTGTATTTTGGTTTGAGAAACCATGCAGTAACATCAGCACTGCATCAGAAATGAATTAAAAAAAAAAAAGAAAAAAAGAGCTGCATATGGTTCCTCCATTCCACACACAGCAAACCATAAACCCAAACATATTCTGTGGCTGTAAATCAAAATAACACTGTTAATATATCATCTTTTCTGACAATATATTAACATCATCAGATGTTAATATCTGATAATGTTATTTATCAGATATTATTTATTTATTTTTAGACTCAGAGGATTTGGGGCATTGTTGTATCAACATTGTGGTGTTGTTCAAAACTAAAAAAATAGATATGGTTTCAGTAATCATTTGAAGATGAGCGATATTCAGGAAACGCTGACAGATCTCGATCTAAACGGAGTAAACTGCTCCAGCTGAGATGAATTTGTGTTAATTGAATGAAAGTGGAAAATCATAAAAACCATCAGCAGATGCTTAACAACAATAAAGCAATAAGGTTGTGATTCTAGCGTTACATTTTTTGATTTTGAACATTTTATTTTGGAACATTTTATTTTGGAACATTTTATTTATTTATTTTTGTTACCAATGCACACTTTGATTTTCTATAGTTCTGAAGTTCAAATTGTTAGCCCAAACAAAAATCACCATCTTCTTTGCTTTGCAGCTTCTATTTATTTTTGGACAACTAACAGAAAGATTAATTAAAATAAAAGCCTATTTTTAATATATTTCATACCAATTGTATATTTTTAAGGAAAAAATTAGGATGAAAAAATATTGATTAAAACTGGAATTTGGATTTGAATTCTGAGATTTTGTATTTAAGTTTTATTGCCTGACTCTTAGCATCTTTTATGAGAGACGAGAGATCATCTACCTTAAATGTGCAGATATCCAAATGACTGCCAGTATTTCTAAATCCTTAATGTTCCATAAGAGAGACTTGAAATATAAACTAATCAAGATTTACCTCCAATGTTAATGTTTAAAGATTCTTGAAAAGGTCCATATGTCTACAGGAACGGCCTTTTATGTCGTCAGGTCTTGTTACCTTTACGCTGAATTTTCATGCAAAGGATTAACATTTTGTCACAAATATGAATTTTACGTGACAGTCCATTACAAAGTGGTGCATTATTGTTAAGTAGAAGTAAAATTGTGAAGCTCTGGCCCAGTCTCAGGGATTTTGATGCCACTAACTGGTTTTCTATCTGAGTGGAGCCTTCGGTTTAGCTCCACTCAGATTCTTCCACATTTCCACTGTGTGCTTTGTATTTGATTTCATTTTCTTTTGTTCAGACGTCACCAATATGCTTTATCTTTGTAGGGACAGATTAACATAGTTCATTGGGAATTAATTCTTTTGAAGTGAGCCAGTGATTCTAGCAGAGGGTTCGGTTTGACTCTGTGGGCTGAATCTTTACTATTCAGGTCATGGAAGAGTGACAGAGTTTTTATATTAAATAATAATCCAACCCATTTGGCTTTTTTCTCCCTCATAACTTAGCCACGCCGTCTCCCACATGGGAATTCCTCAAGATCTTAGAATAAATTGTTCCACTAAGAGGGTCAGAGCATCTACACTGATCCCTCAACAGGTGTGTGAATTATTAATAAACGTAGAAAACCAGTTTGTCTGGCATGAGGTGCTCGTCAATGTTGCGATTAGCAAGCAAAACTTCTGCAGGATTTGCTTCCTGACCGCACCTCTTTCTACGGTTGGCACTTGAAGCAGAAATAGCCTCAACTGTTACACAGAGATGATGTAATGTGCTTCGTATTGGAACAAATAAACTGGATATATAGGGTTTCCAAGGATTTTTAAAGTGACTAGGTTTGGTTGGTTTTCTGAAAATGAAAGGTGAATTTTGGTGCGTTATGTGACTCAAACCTTAGACATTTAGGTGATGTGATATGTAGCATATTCCTTCTAATTATCCGATAAAAACAGAAATAAACCTGCAGTTTTAGAGAATGAATTGAATTAAATACATTGAATTAAATACATATATATATATACCATTTTGAAGTCGTATATCAATCAAGTCTGATTGATTGTGTAAAATAATTTCATTCATTCAGTTTAGAAAGCCATATACTACCTTGATTTGCATGCATAAATATTGTAGCTAAAATACTTGGCATGTACTCTAAAACCTGCTGAATTTAAAACAACCCACTTAAGGTCATTTTGTTAACCTAGCTCTGAATGTGTTAGCCTGACTCTTGCCTTCCTACGCAATTTTGCTTGAGTGTCATCTTTCTTTAGAGCTTGGTCTGCTAAACAGCTATTTGGAGAAATTGTAAATGATGACATTGATTTTCCACGCTGTTTTAGAATTGCTTGTAGTTTTAGCAGGTTGTCCGAAATTAACTTACTCACAACCAACTGAAGCAAAAAGAAGCACTGTCTGTACAATCGATGTTTTGGTCAAAATGTGAATGTTAAATACCTACAGCTAACACCAACTTATGCAAGTATTTTCTAGCACAGCTTAGGGCTTGTTAACGCTAGCATAACAGGTAGCATTCCGCACTTTTCTTATCAGAAAAAATGGCTAATGGTAATATTTTTACATGATAGAAAATCTGTGGGTGTGAACTTTAATTTGAAGTCTGCGGTGAGATTTTGTGACTTCCTGTCCAAAGACCTATGGTTAAACAATCAGAAATTTGAGGGGAAAATCTTCCCCTGTGACTCCTGTTACGACTGGACGCTGTCAATGTTTTCACAAGTCATGAATACCTCCACAGCTCTTTGCTTTTCCTCTTCCTGTAGTGTGGACTAAGGTCATTAAAACAGGCCATTGAGATTTCCATCATTGCACAGCATCCTTTCATCGACTTGCATCGTCTTACTTAATGCATCGTCTTACAAATGATCAATTGTGACGAATAATGAGGCTCCTTCTGGTCTCTTTTTCAGCTCAACAAACTGGGTCATAATTTCTGACCCAATATTTGGTTAAAATTACCCAGCTGTTGTCCCCGGCAACATAAACCCAAAATTTGGGTTAAAGAAATATGATGTATGAGGTTCAGAGCAAACTTTCACCACCATTTTTTTCCTCTCACATTAACAGGTGTGCAGTCATCTCTCTTCATTAAAGTGCAACTTGCAATTAAGTTCATACTTTTCCCTTATTATTAATGGCGTGATAGCCAGCGTAAATGTTTTTAATGATACAGCATTTTGGAGTTTTAAAATGTTAGAAAATGTTCTCTGAGGAATTTTGATGAACAGAAACATGGAAACGTTACGTGAACATTTTTATGAATATACATAATGTGTAATGCACTGCTCTTAACACATGAGCAGTGTTTTATGAGCTCATATAATGTGATCTGAGATAAAAAAAATTTCAGCCTTGCTGTGCTGCTGCAGCACATCCATTTAAAGCTCGATGTTTCAAAGTGCCGCATCCAGAAATCTTGATTGCTTGTTACCTACCGAGAAAGTCTATTTTTTCCTCCATTAGTGAGTAAAGGTTCGATAAAACACAGGTTATTTCGCTGTTACTCGTTTCCTCTCTCAGCCGGGCTTGCATAAGGACAGCGCAGTGATGCATACGCAGCTCTGACCCCACAGTGTGTCGTCTTATATCTCTCAGAGTCGGTAGGAGGGCTCTCTGTTCTCCCTCATCCGAGCTGGAGCGATTCGGTGCTGCCGTTGGCTTCGTTTGGAGGGAGGGATGGAGTGCTGAACTGGAGCACAGCTCTGAGCCACAGGCAGAAATACCATGTCTAAATAGGACATGTCGAGGAAACGGGGCTGCTGGTGGTGGGGCACAAAACTTTGTGAACCGATAACAAGAAGTGACTTTAGAAGACAGGCAAACTGCTGACATTACCTCATGTCTGCCATACCTACAACAGACAGCAATTATTCATGCAGAACTGTCATTAGTTGTTTCTGTGCCACATTTCTTCTGTGGGAGACATTTTAATATAAATCAATGTCTGTTAAACGTATTTCCATCTGCATCAGGTGTTGTTGAACAAGACAATTGTCTAATTTTATTTCACCTGGCCATGCACTCATGAGAACAGCACAAAATTTATGGCTGGTATATTTATTCCTGGTGGTAAATCTAGACTTTTGCCAAGCAGTAAGCCGTTTGCTTTGCCTGTGAAGGCACATTATCATGTTTTGAACACCATAAAGTTTAATGAACCGTGTTTCAGCTCCCGTCTGTGCAACTATCCCCTCGCACTGGTTGTTCTCCAGGCTCTGTGACTGTAAAGCTACAGCAGCAAATACGATTTCTTTCATCATGGCTCGCTAAGCATGCAGCTGACATAAGGTGATAGAAGGTAGACCAAAAACAGAACGTGTGCAGCTCAGTATTGTCAGGGACCCCAATGCCTACCATCGGTCAGAAAGAACCGTTAGCCAATACAGATTGGACTGGACATTAAACCTAAGATTTAATACAATAAATGTAAAAAAACACTTTTTGTTTTGTTTTGTTCCAATGGTCTTAATGTAACTTGATATGTCATATGCAAAGATAAACAGCATTGATTTCTCACAGAGTGCATTCTCTTTCTAATGCAGGAAACCAATGAAATTGTGGCTATTAAGAAATTCAAGGACAGTGAAGGTAAAAAATAATTCCAGTTAAGACTATTTGTTGCAGCCATTCTTGTTGAAATTCTTGCAAAACATAAGTTCTATTCAATATATATATATATATATATTTCAAATGTAATAATATGCTTAAGCTAGTTTGGTACCTAAATTTGGGATTAATTTGATAACTTTTAGACCCTCCCATTAAGTAATCAGAAATGTTTTGTTTGTCAAATGTCAGTATGGACTACAAGAGGCTTCTTTAAGTTATTTGTTGACTTAAATGTGACAAACTTTTAAGTTCCGAAACAAATATACTCTGCGAAAAGACCGGGTGTGGCAACTGGTAGCTTGTTTCTGAACACACCTTTTGAACTTGTGCGATCAGATTAAGTTTTAATTTAATTTACATCTGAGATGTCAGCAATAACCAGTTCATATTTGGTCTATGTTTTTCAAAGAATCTGTTTCTGGAAATGTGTCCCAGAAACAGACTACCTGTTGCTACCTGCGTTTTTTGTTTTGTTTTGGAACTTTAAAGGCCAGGAGAGTCATTGTGACAGAACAACTTAAAATAATCCCTTTGCTTGATTTGAATGGAAGTTCTTCTATACAATGGATTTGTTTCCCCATCTCCCTTCCCTTCATGCAGAAAATGAGGAGGTTAAAGAAACGACACTACGGGAGCTCAAGATGCTCCGCACCCTCAAGCAGGAGAACATTGTCGAGCTCAAAGAGGCCTTCCGCAGAAGAGGGAAGCTCTATCTTGTCTTTGAGTATGTGGAGAAGGTAAGTTTCTACAAACAAGACATGGTCTTTAAACATATAAGCCCACCTGATCTGACCTGACGTGGTGTTTTGGATTCCTTTGCTCTCTTTTAGAATATGCTTGAGCTGCTTGAGGAGTTACCCACCGGTGTCCCGACCGACAAAGTGCGCAGCTACATCTTCCAGTTAATCAAAGCTATTCACTGGTGCCATAAGCATGACATTGTTCACAGAGGTAATGCCTAGATTCACCTTATGTTTTGGATTTTTTATCAAATCACAGAGGTTGCCCCTTGGTGACGAGGCAGCAGAAAGGCCCTTCAGTCTGAGAGAAACTTATGAAGCCATCAGAGAGCAGATCACAATCTGGTATACTGTAGAACTGAGCTGTAAATTTTATCTTGAGTGAAATCTAGTTTCAAAAGGTTAGCTGACGGATTCCGACGCCGTTCTATCCTGTTCACGAACGAAGCTTTTGGTGAATCGCTGGCAGCAGATCAGGACGCCAGATGGCCAATGTGGCACCGTAGCAACAGAGCAGGGATCCAAAGGCCTGTCGTTTACCCGGCTGCAATCTGTCTATTTTTACTTGTAGACGGTTTTTTTTGTTGTTGTTTTTCCCCCTTTCTTTCAAAAGAAAGTGCTATTTTTCTTCTGAATGAGATGAATCCGTCGATGCAGGCACTGATGCAAGCCAGTCCAGGTGGTTTCACTCCCCGGACTGTTTTCTTCCTCTGCAGACATAAAGCCAGAAAACCTCCTCATCAGCTCCGATGACGTCCTCAAGCTGTGCGACTTTGGTGAGACGCCTCTTGTTAAATTCTCACGTTCGGTGCAGCTGCAGGAAAAGTTGCGAAACAGAAAGAGGCAGGAGTGTTTCCAACAGCAGCCATATTTGGCTGACATATCAGTACTTGAGTTCAGGAAAGCTTCGTCTGGTTATCTAAAGCACCGCATGCGGCCCTCTCACACTGCTCCGCTCGCTGTCTTCGCTCGTCTCAATTAACGAAACGTGTTGGGGAAACAAGAACCTAATCAGGCTTTGATTCAGTCTCGTGGCACCACAACAAGCAGAGGGGAGGGACGTAAAACATGGCAAAGCTGACACGACGCAGGCAATCTGGAGTGAGAGACTGACGGCCTGCTGTTTGCTTGTGTCAGCCAAAGGCATTGAGAGAACAGACATAGGGCAAACAGTCTCCGCTGCGAAGGTTCATGTTTGGGCGCGTGTTCTCCTGCGGTGTCATTCTCACCGCGCTTTGTTTTGAAGAGACCAGCAAGCTTCCAAACACTGTTGCCAATTCTCCAGTCAAGAAAGAAGCTTTTTGTTGTTCTAAGAGTTGCTCGAAACAACCAAATGATGTAATAATCAAACCTGCATGGTTGGCTGCTGTGGGTAATTTTATTGGATGCTGTTGGAAGACACACTGCACAAAAAATGGCATATTTGAACCCGTGTATTTTTAATGCCACGATTCCTACCATTCACCCTTGAGCCAGGCTTTGAATCAGCAAAAATTAGATAATTACTTAGGTCTGTTTGGTTTTCTTGCCTGTTCAGGGATTCTTTTTAAAACTTCCTTTTTTTACTCATCATATAACACACGATAAATGGCCTGAATTAAAATGAATTACATACACTGAATAATAAACACATGCGCCTTTTTTTTTCTCACTGTTTCAAGTTAAATCAGACCAAACTTCTGTTGTTTCCACTTAGCTAAAATTACTAAAATTATTTGCATTTGATAAATGCCACAATAATTGTCTTCAAAAGTTTGTTTGTGCATTTCATTTTGCCGCTTGCGTGCTAAAGCTAACATTGATACTCTGCTACAGCGTAAGTACTGTACATCTGTGTATATATATGCATATATAAGTGTTTCAAGTTCATTCTGAAAGAAAAAAGAGACACAAATGTGTTTTTCAGGTAAGCAGCTCGCTCTCTGTTATCCATTCAAAGTGAAACAAAGTAGAGAAAGCCTCTTAACTAAAGCACAAAGAAATACAGCTTTAGTCTTTCTGCATTTTGTTCTGTACAAGCAGAGACAAAAGCAGTGTCATTCTCATTTCCTACAATGGCATCCACTATTTAACTATTCAAACCCATTGAACATTCTGATATTTTGTCATGTCAAAAAAAAAACTGTGTGTAATTGGGATTTTATGTGATCACCCAACACAAGCATATCTCATATCTCTCCCGCCAAATGTATTGCCACGGAGGGATAATCTGATCTTGTACAAGTGTTTTTAAAAAGCTCATCTGTGTGTCGAGCGTATCAGAAACCTTCCTTAATTACAACGCTCCCCCTGTTTTCACTTCGCAGGTTTTGCTCGTAATCTCTCCGAAGGGACGGACGCCAATTACACCGAGTACGTGGCTACGAGATGGTACCGCTCTCCAGAGCTCCTGCTCGGGTACGCCCGCCGCCTCGTTAGCTTTGCTTGGCGGACTCGTTCGATCGGCCATTGTCAAGCCACGCCTTCGTTCACCAACCCCTTAAATCCTTGCTCGCAGGGCTCCTTACGGGAAGGCGGTGGACATGTGGTCGGTGGGCTGCATCTTGGGCGAGCTGAGCGACGGGCAGCCCCTGTTCCCAGGAGAGAGTGAGATCGACCAGCTCTTCACCATCCAGAAAGTGTTGGGACCCCTCCCTCCAGAGCAGATGAAGCTCTTCTATAACAACCCCCGCTTCCATGGGCTCAGGGTAACTCTTCCTTTGCTCTCTCAACTTCTTCTTCTATATGTATATATGCCTTCCCTTCAACTGCTGCGTCCTTATTTTTTTTCCTCGCTGAGTTTTCTGTGCCGTGACCGATTGGATCACAGTGACTCATGGTGTATCATGTATCTTGTATGCACTGTGAAGGAAGGCTGTGATAAGTCTTATGTGGCAGGACGGCGGCTCATCAAACCTCTGTCATCCTCTGCTTCTCCTTCCCCTCTCTGGCTGCAGCCAAAGACGTTTTGAATTGTTTTCAAACTGATCCTATTGAAAAGCGATGCTCACATAAGCGAGCATAAGTGCACCTTTTCTCGCACTTAAAAGATGCAAAATCACACCACTGCACGTCTTTGAAAAGCAGAAGTGGAGCCTCATGCACAACAGACAAAAATGCAGCTCTCTAGATGTGCTCAAGCTCCATTTGGGTTGCTAGGTATTGGTCTGGGGCGAGCAGGGGTAGATCTGCCTGCTCATTTATGACATTACGTTCACAAAGTTTTTGAAACACCTCATTTTCCAGACACCAAAAAGCATTAACTTCTTGCCAAAAAAAAGGCTGGGTGTTTTTTTTTTTATTTATTTATTTGTTTTAAGCGCTTAGCTTGTTTTTAGAAGCAGTAGAAACCCAGATGGAATTATAAAACCATGCTAAATGTGACTTATGCATGGCAAGTCTCCTTTAATTCTTGCAAAAACATTTTTGTCATTTTTGCCTGAATTTGGTTTTTATATCAGGCGATACTCTCTAGTAAGTCGTGTTTGTGCTTGACGTTGAGGTCCAGAATTTGTAGTACATGCTAAATGAAAAAAATGTACAAATAAATCTCATTGTCAACCACATTTCTGCGTACGTTTGTCGTCTAAATATCCGCCTCCTCATTTGGTCTATAACTAACTTATCAGTGGACGTTTACTTCTAAGCCCCTCTCCTGCAATTATCTTAACAACACAAAGAGATTAAGAATGCAAAAAAAAAGGCAATTGCTTTCAATTTCAACGTTCAGTGTTTGTACAATGCTAATTTAAAAAAAAAAACACAGCCAGAAACTCAGAATGTTTGATGGATGTTGTGTCGCGCTGGCCGTCTACTGCCGCTTTTAGACGTGTCATTTGAAAAGAGTGTGAGAAGCACTCACAGTCGTGACATCTTCTGTGGCGTTTAAAAAACGTTTAAAGCAGCTTCCACTGGCTTCCATTACATGCCTGTAAAATATACACAAAGGAGATTTACACAGCTGGGGAATGACTCCAGTGCTAGTTAGCTTAGCAGAAAAATCAGCAGATAAGCAGGGCCATGCCAATGCATTCATATAAAAACAAAAAAATGAAAGTAAGAACTTTACAATATCAGAAAATCAGAACTGTGCAGTCATTAAAAATAGCATAGTTTGTTTAAAATTCTAATTCTAAAATACTTCATTAATCCCAAAGCCAAATTAAATGTTACTGTAAGTCATTAATTCAGATTCTTCAAAGACTTAAAAGACATTTACTTCACATTCTAAGTAAAATTAGCTTAAAAAAAAGACAAAATATTGCATATCCCTGCATAAAATCAACAACAAACTAGGTATAAGAAATACAAAAAATTGTTAAAACATACTGAGTTTGTTGAAAGCAACAACGGTAATAAAATCTTCCTTTCAGTGGAGAGGAAGGACCTACAAATATTCTCCTCTGGGCGCCTCCTTTAGTCTGTCACTAAAGAAGCTCTTAAGTTTTGCAACAGCTTTGTGAATGTGGGCATTTATTTATTTCAATAAGAAGTGATGAAGCTGGTAGAGACTAAAATATTGGCATCTGCCATTACAGTAAAAGCATGGGGGACATTTTTCTTCCACTTTCTGGTTTTGTGAAATCCCAACAACATCCACTTGAAAGTTGTGGTTACGCCGTCACAAACTTTGAAAATGTTTAAGGGGGAAGGAAATTGTTTTTTTTTTTTATATTTTTCCTCTTTCAAATGTGGCTACAAGTGATACAGTCACTAGAAA
Organism: Poeciliopsis prolifica; assembly: GCF_027474105.1. Taxonomy (NCBI): domain Eukaryota; kingdom Metazoa; phylum Chordata; class Actinopteri; order Cyprinodontiformes; family Poeciliidae; genus Poeciliopsis; species Poeciliopsis prolifica. The sequence continues at coordinate 23,249,220 of NW_026562377.1, forward strand.
CATACAGTGAATGTGGCAAAACAGCACAAAAACACAAAGAGGTGTTTGCATAACCACTTTCCTGCCAGGTTGACCAAACATGTGGAATGGAAGATTAATGCCTCACAAACTGTGCCTAATTAAAGAAAACTAAAAAGTTATTTCATTGCATTTTCTATTAAAATTCAAATCAGTCTCAACAAATGTTATTTGTTATTTCCTATTATTCTTAAAAATCTATTTAAAATGCATTTAAAAATCAACTGTCAGGGAGTCTAAATTGCATACATCCCATAAATGAATGGGAGGAATTTATTATGGAAATGTATTTTTTTCCTCTGAGTTACATTGTTAATTTGTCTATTGTGAATCGAATGGTTGGAGTGAATCCGGTCAATTAGAATCAACAATTATTTCCTTATTAATAACACTGACATGTGTTAACAATAAAATTAAGAAAATAAACAAGCAAGTATGAATGCTAAGTACTTTGACGAAGGTCATTAGTGGAGTGAAGAGTGTTTCACTGTGGATACCTATTTCGCTGCTAGGAAGAAGATGTAGTATACAAATAAAGTTTGTTTAGATTTTCAGAGGAATATCACCATCCGGAGCGAGTTCACACCTTCAGGGTCTCACATGTATGCACTGAGATATTTTTAGTAAGACAGAAGAACAGAGATTGTTCTCTGTTCTCTGTGTATCTGTTTGTGTACAAGGTCAGTTTTATTGTGCTTTTACAAAATAAGCTCACGTGTTCCCAAATGTCCAGAAAGGAGAAAAATTCATCAAAGTATTAAGATCCTTTGTTAGATATTTGGTTCATCTTAGGTCTGATCCATGGTGTTTGCCTTGAAAAAAAAAAAAAAAACATAAACAAAATGTGGGGTCTATTCAATCAGTGGTCGCAAATAACGTTCTTAAAAATGTTGCATTTCAGTTTCCTGCTGTAAACCACCCCCAAACTTTGGAGCGAAGGTACCTGGGGATCATCGGCGGAGGCCTGCTCGATCTGCTGAAGGTGAGAAGAAAAGGGCTGGCAAAGATCAATTCCGCCTTGCTGAGCTGGTAGATTTATTTTTAGCGTCTTGCTTTCACCTCTTTGCCAGTTCCAGTCAATTCTTTCTTATAGTAACATTGGAAAAAAAGGGACAAAAAGAAAATCCTAAATTTCATTAAAATCCGGTTTTCCTAATAACTTGGTGTTTACGTGGTGACTCCTCGCCGCTCCGGCCTCTGTCGGCTCATATTCCGGTTCTTGGCCCTGCTGTTATTGCTGCGTCTGCACTGTAAACAGGAGCTCCGTGTCAAGAATGTAGCCTGCGCAATTTTTGCACTTGCGCTTTTTTCCAACAGACAAATTACTCACCGCTAACACGATGTCACCCCGCGACCGACTTCACAGAGGACACACACGTCACCCTCGTTAATAATCAGCCTTCGGAGACGCGATCAAACATTTATTTTGCAAAACTTTTCGTCGAGTCCTGTCGTGTTATCGAAGAGAGTTTTGTTCTCTGTCAGTCTTTTTGGGAGAAGCGAGAGAAGTCGCTGACAAAGGGAGTTTTAGCTGCATAGACGCAGGACGAGGCGAGATTGTCCTCACGTCCATATTTCCAGCTTGTATTAAAGGCTACAAAGATTGGTTATTAAACATAGCGATAAGAGAAAGAGAGAGAGAAACAAAAGTGTCGTAAATCATGTTTTCTGTCAATGTTTTTGCCTGTTTGGTGACTGTATGACACAATTATGTGCAGCAGCATCCTGACTGTCATGATAATGAAGATGACTCATAAAAAGGCATGACTGGATGTTCCATCTTGTTTGTGAGGTCTTGATGTGCGGTGTGTGTGTGTGTGTGTGTGTGTGTGTGTGTGTGTGTGTGTGTGTGTGTGTATTTGTGTGTGTGTGTGTGTGTGTGTGTGTGTGCGTGTTCGGAGGACTCATTGTCTGCGCCCCTTCTTCTCCCTCCCGCATCAGAACCTGCTCCTGCTCAACCCCACGGAGCGCTTCCTCACGGAGCAGTGCCTGAACCATCACGCCTTCCAGACGCTGCGGCTGGTGGACCGGCCCGGCCCGCCCACGCCCACACCTGTACGCTCGGCCAAGAGGAAGCCTCACCACGGCGACAACACCACCCCCAGCAGGTCAGCGGCGAGAGCCGGAGCTGTTTCAGACGTGTCAACATCTCCCATGTGTTCAGCTGTTTTCGGGCTGCAATATGTAACTTTTTCATTTTTTACATATTTCATAAGACTGTCACCGTGTTGTGATGGTGTAATATAAAACAAGGTGATCTGTGGAAAAATCGAGTTCCTCCAACTCCTTCTGGTGGTTCTACAGTCATCTTCAGAAAAGGCCAATCAGAGGCTGTCAATCAATCTCGTGTGATGTCATGACAAAGTGACAGTTTCAACAGATATGTAAAAAAATAAGTATTTTTTAAATAAAAGTTACACACTGCAGCTTTAGTTGACATACTGTTCTCTGATTATTATTTTTTCTAAATCAGGAATACAAATATTTCAGTCTGTGTTTACCGAGGACTCTTCAGCTTATTCTTTGAGTTGTTAGCTCTAGATGCTCACGTTGTCCTTTCACCCAGGAGCCACGGGGGGAAGAGCTCAGGAAGCCACCGGTCCAGCAGCAGGGAGTGCTCCAGCTTACCCCGGCAGGAAGACGTCCACCCGGGCAACGACAGCTTCCTCAATGGCAACATGTCGGCGGCCATCAACCTCAGCCCCACCCTGCATCCCAAGAACTACCAGCCGCAGATCTTCAACCACTCCACCACCTACAGCATGGACCTGGCTGGCAGCAACCTGCCTCACCTGCTCAGCCCCGGCGAGGCCAAGGGCAAAGGCGACTTCGAGATCAGCCTAGGCTCCAAGGTGCTGGATGGACCTGGAGCCAAGTACCTCAAATCCAACTTCCGCTCGCAGCAGAACCGCCACTCCTTTGTGGAAGGCAAGACCAACACGCTGCAGTCGGGGGACAAACACAGCCGACACAACTACGTGGACTCCCACGGTTCCGCACCCTCCTCCAAGTTCGGCTACCTGAACCTGTCCAAGAGCTACGGCACGCTCAGCGACGCCAAGTCGGTGGGAAACCTGAACGACGTGCATCTGTATGCCGACGAGCCCACGTCTCGCTACTTCCCGTCCAGCTGCCTCGACCTGACAGCTCCGAGCAGCCCGGCGTCCCGCAGGTTGGAGCGGCTCGGGCCTGGTACGACCGGCCGAGTGGGCATGCGCTCGGAGAGAGAGAGCAACACGCTGGACTCCTCGTACAGACGCTCGTCCACCCGCCACAAGACCTCGGAGGAGGCCAAGTCGCCCGATTCCCTGGACCCGGGGGACGGCAGCACGGAGAGGAGCCACGGCCACTCTCTGTCCGCGCCACGCGACCCTCTGTCATACAGTCAGGGATACACCAGCCCTTTCTCCTCGCAGCAGCGGCCCCATCGCCACTCCATGTACGTGCGGCGGGATCACCAGAGGACACATGGCGGAGACGAGGGCCTGCTGGTTGGCCAGGGAATCCCCACCAGAGCCAGCAGTCTCCAGCTCCTGTCGCCCCAGCTCCAGCATCGCACGCTGCCGCGCCACTCCGGGAGCTCCTCCAGGGAGGACGACATGAGCAGGGTCAGTGGTCCGCCCACAGCGAACCTCTCTCCAACTAAGGAAAGCCTCCACCCACAGAGTCCTGTCATATTGCACGCCTACACCAGATTGCGTTGGATAACTCTGCCTCAGTCTCCTGTTTTGTCCAGCAATGCAGCACAGGATTTCTTTCTGCAGCATTGCAGCACACAGGCCTGTTGCAATCACTAATTTTTCTGCGTGATAAATTGTCCTGGCGATTGTTGCGATAAGTGACGATGTTTTATTGAGAACATTCAAAGCTGCACGATATACCTCTTACAAAACATATTTTGTTTACATATTTGTTATAACTGTCACTATGTTGTGATGGTACAAAATGAGACAGCATACACACGGCCATGATTGACAGCGCTAAGACCAGCCTCCAGGCTCTGATTGATTGTTTCTAGTTTGAAATGGCAGAAGGCGGAGGAGCTGGATTTCTTTCATAGATTATCTGTCTCATGGACGTACTGACATAACAGTGATGGTTTTCAACAAAGATGTAAAAAGCATTTTTATAAAAGTTGCATAATGCAGATTTAAGTTCACGTTCAAGTTTCTTTTTAAAACTGGGACAATACGTATTAATGAACAATTACATGAATTTATAGCCAGGTGGCTGACGTTAAATCAAATTATAAGTACAGGGACAACTACTAAATAATTGATAATGGTAAGATAATGCAAGATCGCCTTTGAAAAACCAATAAGCTTTAATTTTGCACTCTTCACACTGGAATCGGAAGATATTTTACATATCCAAAATAAAACACAATCACCAAAAACAGTAAGCAAAAAGAAAAACCACACACAACCGAAACCAATAATAAAATGTCTCTGCAAATAGAATTACCCTTCAAAAAAAGATCAAGCTCATTTTAATGTATTATGCGCTTAATTGATTAATTGCTTATTGCGATAGCCTTAGCTGCATTCGAATAAAGTCAGGATTTGTCCTTAGAAGTGAAACTGGATCTGGTGACCCACTTAATTGCATAGACAGAAGAAAAAAAGCAGCAAAACAACTAAATTAAAAAAAAAAAAGCGTCATGTTCTTGTTAGGATGTAGGATGAATCATCCAATCCGTCTACTTATATACACAAACGGCATAAACGGCTTTTGCACTTGTGTGTATTTGCATGTGCTGTGATGCTGAGCTTGTCTTCATGCTTCGCCGTGTCTCCATTGACAGAGCGAGCAGGCACCCACTGAAGTTCCCCACAGCAGACCCCCAATAAGGGATTCCACCAGGGACAACACTGCATCTTTTCACACACAGCGGCAAAAAAGCGAGGTCCGACATTCTGCTTTGCACCCACCATTCCCCACCCACATCCAGCCTTCCGAGAGAGCGGATGTGGGTGGATGCTGCTGTCATGAACTGCTCTCAGTCTCTCTTTCTCCATCTCTCTCTCTCTCTCTGCATCAGATGCCTCTTTATTTTTCTCTGTGTGCTTTGCTTCCATCTAATGTGACTCCTTATGGTAGCACAGTCAAGTTTGTCGCTGCAGCTGTTTTATTATTACCAGTGGTTGTTGGTAAAAAAAAAAAACTCCCCCACATTCTTTTTCAATAAAAAGGCTTTTATTTTTTCTGATGAGACGCTTTGCTCGGCGTTACTGGGCGAAGGTTTTATATGACTAGTGTTTCTGCTGTCAACTCAGGTTGGCCTGTATCATGACCAGCAAGCAGAAGACGGAGGCTCCTCCAAGGAGAATCGCAACATCTACAGTGAATCCATGCCCAGGAGGGTGGGCAGCTTCTACCGAGGTTTGTTTCCTATCGCTGCGCCGTGGAGGCAAACATGGCGGCTTCGATCAGGACTCACTGGACTTTTTTTAGGAAAGTTCAGTGAAGAGGCAGTAGTACATATTTCCGGACACTTTATGTCATTTTATAGCTTAATCAAGTAACAAGCAAGTGTTAACTTTAGCTGTTAAAAAGAAATCCTGTATATATCAAATATGACTAAAAATGTATCTGACTTTGTAATTTAACTTCTTGAAATTGGGCTTCTGTCTCTTTAAGAAACTCCTGCTCTTTCTCAAACTCCGCCTTCAGGAAGTCATCACAACATGGCTCCTCTATTATCAATATTTTAACCAGCGTTTCATTGAGAGGTCGCTCGTATAATCAAATCAAAATCAGATAAAATTTTATTTGTGTAGCACTTTTCAGCAACAAGGCATTTCAAAGTGCTTTGTATTATAAAAACAACAGACCAGCAGAAAGGTTTGAGCTCCTCACATTACTGACGTTAAAAGATTTTCTTTTTTTTAGCTGCAGATGCATCCTTTGCTTCAAATGATCAAACGTTCACAAAAGAATCGCTGTTACCGCATTTTAGACAGTAAATGTTTTATTTTCTCATTCAAAAATGAATTGGATTATTTATTTGCATTTTTTTATGCATCTCTAATATATAACAAAAAAAAGACTTAAATGGTGAGGAATGACAAATCTTGCATTTTGCATCTGTTTTTTTTTTTTTTTTTTTTGCTTTTCGTTGTTTCTTTGCCAAACAGTACCGTCTCCTCGGCCAGACAACTCTTTCCACGACAGCAGGGGCCCGGGTCGGGACTCCGGCTTGTCTGGGGACGGCAGCAGTTTGACAAATCACTCCAAGCGTCAGCCTGCCTTCGACCCCTGGTACCTGGGTTCTTTCTTCGCTGAAGAACATTCTTTTGCTGAAAAAAGACATTCATTCACCACTTCTCAGAACAATCCTGCTACATTCAGTAACAAATTACATGGCTGCTTAAGCACAAGTTCTCAGATCTATTTTTAAAAAAAATTTATGTCATTTGGGATTCAACCTCTGTACTCTTTGTTTTATTTTCAGGACTGGCCCAGATACTGTGGTCCTGAATGCATCCGAGCCATCCAAAGAGAAGGAGAAGCAGGGTTTCTTTAGAGCAATAAAAAAGAAAAAGAAGAAAACTCAAATGGCAAGTTACATTCCTCAAAGACATTTCATGTCAACATTTCATTTCAACAACGAATCTCGCTTTAAAGAACAGCAATAGAAATCTGCAGTTTATGCGCCGAGTGCATTGCTCAGGGAAAACAAGGATTAAAAAACTATAAATATAATCTGGTGAAATATTGCTTTCGCTTCAGTTCTTTCCTGAAGTAAGGTATGAGCAGAGATGTGCAACAAACGGCAGACTTAATTCAATGCTGCTAATGTGGCTTTAGTAGCTCTTCGTGCCTGTTGAGGGACACACAAAATATTTTGGTTGGCCCAGTTAATGGGACGAGTTTCTCAGATCTCCGTGCACATTATCTTTAAGTGGACAAAGCATTTGATATGGTTTGATGCATCATGTAAACGGACAAATAATACAAAATATAATTGCAAAATAACATAAAACCAGTGTGATGGCTGACTGCGAGGCGAACGCCAAAGCTCCTCACCAGGCTGAACCTGCATGATGAGGTTAGCGCTGGTTCGATGACCACTAACACACCGACCAACCGGGAACATAATCAAACTGTATCAGCGCAGACAGAGCAATATCATGTTTTTAAACAATGTGTCGTGAATATTTATCTTTATAAAGACCTGGCTGTGTGTACATAAGGCCTCTGTCCCACAACCTAAGTAAAACTAATAATCTAGAGAGATTGTTACCAACATTCAGAAGTCCTTCTCTGTGCTCTCCAACCTTGTGAAATCTAAATAGAACACGAAAAGAGCTGCACTATTGGTGGTGCAAAAAAAATAAATAAATAAAAAATAAAAAAAAACCTCTATTCCACTTAAGTTAATGTATCAGATAGATCCCTTTTTGTATTTGGCTCATCCAAAAGTGATTCAAGAGCGCTTAGGCTTCAGATGAGCACATGTGATTTGCTGCTTATCAACATAGCGCTAAACCATGAGATCAAGCTTTGCAAACCCACTGACTTGATAACAGAGCATAGATCAGAAAGGGGGTGTGGGTGGGGGAGGAGCTGTGGGAATAGTTCCTAAGCCACCATATTTTGACATATTAAACTGTCTACCACCTCTGCAGCGCTAATGGTGCAGCATGGAACCAGTGTTTGAGACTCCATTCACATTTCTATTTATAATCGGCAGTTTGTTCAGATGCTGACAGTGGGTGGGTGTGAGTGGGGGGAGATACTGCTGATGACAGAGCACAAATAAACGCAATCTGGCCTCAGGGAATCAGGCAGCTAGAGCTGTTGAAAAAGAATATATGGTTTGGAAATGCTAAACGCAGCTAATTTCTACTCGTTATTTATTGGATGGAAGAGAGAAGTCGGCACGTATTTTACTGTTTAGATAAATATCTCAGATGCAACATTTATATTTAATTTTCTACAATGAAAGACAATCAAAGCAGAGATGAGTAACCACTGAATCTATAAACACTTTAAAGTGAACTCACTGGCTTTCCTTTAGTTTGACCACAGCGCTTTTTGAATTGCACCTCTGCTCTCTGAATGTCAGGCTGCCAGCGAAGGCATCAACGCAGTCATCCAGAAGAGCTCCAGGTCCTCTGGTCACCAGAGCAGCCGCCACAGGAGCCGCGACAAGAGCAGAGACCGCAACCAGGAACGAGACCGCGACAAGGACTGGCCACGGGAGAAAATCTCCGATTCTCACTCTCCGGTGAGCCTCACACACACACACGCACGCACACACACAGTACACACACGCACAAAAAAAAATTTTTTTACCCAAATGTACTGCTTTGTGATCTATTTTTTAATGTAACTTTTTAGAAACTGCTAGTTCCTGTAAAAGCAATCAAACTTCCTTTAAAGAAAATGTGTTGTGGTCCATTTTTCACTTTGATTTGCTATTTTGATTTCTAACCAAGGTATCATCTGTCGTTATTTGCATGCCTTAAATGAGCATCAAACGTCCAGAAAACTGAAAATTTGTAAACACAAGAGTGGTTTGTAAAGGAGATTTAGGAATGAAATCAAGTTTTACTTCATACTGTTCCAAAGTTTTTCATAAAATGCTAGAGAAAGACATTTTAAAAGTAGAGGAGTTGCTGAGCGCTCGATCTTCACACATTGCAGGAATGAGAAAGTCAGGTGTTTAGAAAGTTATTCACTGAAAACTACTTCTTTAGTTCTTATTAAAGAAGTGACAACTTCTACCATTAAGGTAGTAATTTTTAAAAAAGTACAATTGGCTTCTAAGAGGCTGAATGTGTGTAAAGCAGCAAAGTGCAGGCTAGCTAACTGAACCAGTGGCCTGATTTATTGACCAGCTAATATCTGCCTGTTAGACTCTGACTGTTACTCTGCAAAGACCAGAATGGCTAGTAAAACCCACTTAAAAACTTTGTGAAAACTATGACTAGAACTGTGGGGACATCTAGAATCTACTGATTGAAATGTAGCAATATTGCCTTTTTGCAGGCCCATAGAGAGCAAAAAGAGCAATAAAGAACAAGTTTTTGTTTTTAAAATGTAACACTACTATCATCAATACAAAAAAATACTATGAGTGCCATTTATCTTTTGAATAAATATGAAGTAGGAACATTCAAAAACACCCGAAATTTGTGGTGAATGGCAAGTTGTTTCTTCTGACAAAATATTTAAAAAATCATGTTTAAAATTCAATTTTGCTATTCATATTGTGTATGAATACAGTAGGGCGAAGGACATGAAACTTGAAGGGGCATATGCCGCCTTTTGTCCCCCCTGTAGATCCGTCCCTGCTCTGCCCAGAAAACCCCCATCACTGAGTCATTTCTTTGTTGGTCTTTCAGAGTCAGCCCCTGAAGTCCCTGCGTAAACTGCTGCACCTCTCCTCCTCCTCCTCCAACCAGACGGCGTCCTCCGACATGCGCTACCAGCCGCTGCCTAACTCGGCCTCCGCTCAGGGCGGTTTTTCCGAAAGCCGGGGTCACTCAGGGGTCAGCACGCCCCAGCTCAAGAGCCGGCAGGGAGCCTACCCGCTGCCGGGCCAGCTGGAGCCCGGCTGGCACTCGTCCGCCCTGGGGCGGCCCGAGGGCAACCCGTACCCGGAGCAAATGGGTGTCAAGGGGGGCCAGAATGGGCACGGCTTTGGACGCCCGTCCCGGTCGCGCATGCCGAACCTCAACGACCTGAAAGAGACAGCGCTGTAGTCGTCGGCCCCTCGCTCTCCTCCCACCTCGCCGACCCGCTTCCCTTCTGTTGCTCCTACACTCCTCACCCCCCCTTAACCGGGTGCACACACTCAGCACACACACACACCAAAACACCAAACCTTCTGTCGTCAACACTGCTTGCAAACGGGCCGAAAGCCTTTTTATGTCGTAATTTTTTAAAGCTTCCATGTTTGATAGACTTTATATTATTATTACATCTGTAATTCTAAAATCAGATTTGTATTATAAAGTAAATATGTTACAAATTCAGTATATATATACATATAAATATATATATATATATGTATGGATAGGTAAAGTGTAGATTTTAAGTGCAAGTATTTTTTGCTTTTATTAAATATAGAAATATGGTACATTTTACTGTGTAGTATTAACTTAAGATTAAACTGAAGCATTCTGAACACATCAAGTCGAGCCAGCAGAGACTGGTCACATCAGAACTGGTGTCCCTCTCACCCAGGATCGTACTTCCTTTTGGATGTGCTCTGTCATTCTTGTGCTACTAAAAAACAAGAAACAAAACAAACAGCTGCGCCGACAGTGAGATGGTCTAAACATCTGACTGCTCATTTGTAGGACATTAAGGTTATTGTGTCTTTATGAACTGCGGCCATTTTAGAAATAATGTACCTGTAAACTAAACTTCTATGCTCTGACCTACACCGCCCTCTGTAGGTCATGGTAGATCACTGCATTGACTGTTTCCTAACAGTCGCGTCGTCATTCCTGCTTCAGGTCATGAATCAGTCTTACGCAGCTCAAACAGGGCGAAACGTATGATAAATGTTTATGTGATCATTTAGGTAAAAGTGTTTAAATTGAATCAGTTCATTAAACTTGCTGTGCGTTGTGCACATTTTAGGGATGCAGCTAATGGTAGAGGACATCTGAAGCAGACGATGAGGGGTTTTTTTGAGTTTTTTTTGGCAAATAAAAGAACCTTCAGAGCGGCTCTGAACTGAAGGTTCTTTTATTCCGTTTTAGAAATGCACGAACTCACTCCAAACTCTCCAACCTCAGCAGCCGTAGAAGTAAGAAAAACGTTTCTGACTCACTGTAAGAAAGTGTTTTTATAGCAGCTAGGGGATCATAAAAGCCATTCATACTGGTGCAGTGACTCTCAAAGGAACACTTTGTGTTTTTTATGTGGATATTGTCAGTATTTTATCTTTTAACATAAATTAATGTGAACCTTTAGCTCTTAAGGTTGGGGAAGTTTATTTGCCCTTATTTGCATCAGTGTTGTCACATTCTGCTGAAATTAGCAAAGTGTGTGCTACTTTCAGCCTTTTTTACCAGGACTTTCTGCTCTTTATCATTATTATTATTATTATTATTATTATTATTATTATTTGCTATTTATAATTTATAAATTATTTGAGCAACTATTTCATCTAGTTATTCAGCCATAGCACCCTTATAGTTGTTGGCAACCTGGATAAAGATGTGTAAAAAGTCTTCAAATGAATTATGTCCCTTTAATGGCATAATCTTCCTGTGAATTTCCTTTTTATTTTTGTTGTTGTTTTTAAGCCAACTTTCACATTTATCATTCTTGCTGCTGGTACCTCTGAACTTTATACTTTCCCCTTCAAAGTTGGTCAGAATTTTCTAAAAATTCGCGCGATGACACAGAGGCCCATTTTCTTTTAACTCGCCCAGAACAAATCTCCGCTCTTCACCTCTTACAGAGCGTCTACGAGCGTCATGTTTTCAGTCTCCACGCCTCCATGACAACCATTGTCTCCACACCAAACTGTGATGTGCGAGTCATGCCAGAGAAAAGCCACTTCTGGCGAAACACAACAAAACTGGAGACTTCACCTGGAACCACTTGTTTATGCTGGCGGAGAGTAAGACTAAGCTTTTCACCAGTGAACACTCCAGGTGGGGTGGTATGAAATAAAAATTAAAATAAGCATCTCATACTCTCTGTATGATATAGTGGAAGATCTGAGATCTTTTGTCCTCTCGAGAACATTCGTCAGCAGTCTTTACCTGATCAAGTCCACTTTGACCTTGTTTTAGTGTTGTAGTTTTGCCTCCATCCAGCAGAGGGCGATGCTGGTGAACTCTAAGCGGAGTCAGTTGATATGGGAATAAAAATCGGGGTGGCGCACCAGAACGGGAAAGAGGAACATTTTAGAATGTGGGACGCAAAAGCAGCTTCATGCGGTTCTGTTTTAAAATATAAACTCATAGTACCTGACACAAAATAATGCCAACATTTAACAGTGTTTTCTCAAATTCAGCATATTATGAAAAACATAGCCCTTTATGTTGATCCAAGAAAAACTCAAGTTTTCAAGAAAATGGCCACTCATCAACTAATCATTGAAGTCGATTGGTAAGATCAATCAACTTTAGATTAACTCGTTATTTTTGATAACTTGTTCTCCGAATTGAGGCCTGAATTGCCCATATTTACAGTCAGAGCAATAATCAAAAAGTGGGTGACAGCCCCAGTTTACCATGTGAACACAAACTGTAGGACTGTAAAGGGAGGTAAAAAATAATTAAATACTTTAAAGCTTCGGGAAACATCTGTACCTGGCATGCCAATCATTTTTAATAAAAAGGTTCGCTCATGTTTACAATATTCCATGTCCTTTAAGTTGCAAAGCATGCTTTTATTTTTCTTTATATTATTTAACCCATTCCGCTTCAATGCAGCATTTTCAGGTACCTACTCTCTGACCTGGCTGGGAGTTACTGCAGTGCTGTGTTTCCGGACTGATTGCCCACAGCCAAACCATTTGGTAGGAGCTTTTAAGATAATCTCAGAGTCCAGCCCACTGATGGGACGATGTGTACTGTAACACTGTTTTTTGTTTTTTTTTATTGTTGGAAATGAAGTGCCATGAGAGCAGCTCTGCAGAAACAAGTCTTGACCCCTTTTTTTAAATGTTGCACCTTGAAGAGTCTCTGTGGCTCAGCAATATTGTCCTGACTCATGTAAATTCTTTCTCACTTCCTTTTCATCAAATGCACAGTGTGTGCGTGCGTGTGTCTGCGTGTGCATGTGTTTGAGAGAGAACCGAGACATGTAACACACCGAGTCAGAGACGTGACCGCGTCGCGTTGTACGTCGCTCTCTTTGAAATTCACCGTTTTTTTTCTGAAGGAGCACCATGTATTATATTAATACTGATGTGTGACTACTTGTTTGGTAATATTTATAATGGAACAATGTTTAATCAGCTGTTTAAATGAGATCAAGTATTAAGTTTGTGCTTTTTGTTACAGACACGATTTAGTAGCAGTCTGTGTTGACCTGCTTATTATTGTTTTCCTTTTTCCTTCATTCCCCCCCCAAAACAGGGAGAATACGAATTCCTAACTCGACATGAGCATAATGACTTTAGAATATTCATGTTTTACATCTGTGACTGTAAATCTCCAATAAAACAAGCTCATTTGATTCAAACAATTTCAAGTTTTTAATCCTCAGAAGCGAGATGTGAGCATGTCTTCAGGTTCTCAAACGGCTGATCCAACACTGCCTTCATTTCGTTGGTGTTTGAAAATGTGTGGCTGTCTCCAGCAGGCATGCTCAAGGACAAATGTGAGGTACTGAGTGTGTCAGTGTTGGATCAATGCCCTTTTTTTTGGGAGGGTCTTTTTTTTTTTTTTTTTTTTGGCTTTTTGGCAGGAAACGGGTGAATGTCGGATGGAAGAGCGGGCCCGTTCGTCTTCAGATGCACTTGCTCATACACATCAGCAGCTCCATCCTGACGGCGATGCGGGTGTGCCAGCCCAGAGGCAGCAGGCGGATGTAACGCGCCACGATGGGGGGCCTCAGCAGGTTCTGCACGGTGGAGGAGCGGTCAGAGTTCCCGTAGAAGACCTGAGGAAAAGAGAAACGAAATGACTCGTTTTGCTGCTGTCGTTCCGTGCATTCTGTTGCAGCAGTGTGTAAAAAAAAAAAATTGTATTTTTGTGAACCTTTGAACGTTTTGTCACATTGAAGCCACAAAGCCTCAAGGTTCTTTGACAGATCAGCTCAGACTGGCTTGCAAATGTGGAGGAGAAGGAGCAATGTTCACTCCTATTTACGCTGATACGCCGAAAATGAAATCTAGCTCAATCTGTTGCTTTCACATGTCAGATATCTGAGTGAACCTCTGAGAGATGGAAGAGACTTAGGAACGATGGGAAAGTGAAAACAATCCTGGAAGTCGCAAAAGTTTATTTACGTGTCGGAATGGCCTTGTCATCTAATGCAAATCTATGGTGAAACCAGTTATTTCTGCAGAGACGAAAGGTAATAAGCCTAGATATCCCTCCCTCGTAGCTGTTTTTGCAACAAAATATGTTTCTCCAAAGTGTTGAGCTGAAGACAAACATCTATAAACGTTTTGTTTCTAATACTTTTGCAGTTTTACTGGCTGAGGTGACGTGGTAGAACCAATACATTTGCTATAACTGCATTAAAAGCATCACAAAACGGGTTAGCTCTCACTAACGTTGCAGTGTTCAGTCCCTCTTACGACCTGACCTCTGTTTGGTGGACCCACCCTGTTGTTTCCTGTTTGGTCCTTGTAGTAGATCCAGTTGAGCGTCTCGACGGTGCGGTACTGGATGCTGTATTTGGTGATCCACTCGTCCGCGTCGCAGCGGCCCTGGCTGAGGATCCCTGACACCACCCCTACCTCCTTCAGGTCGATCTGGATCCACTGGTGCTGGTCGTTGAACTTGGACAGCCAGGCACACCTGTAGCAAAAAATAGCAAACAACAGATCCTGTTTCTGTTGCAGAATATGCAGGGCAAGACGCTAACTGGGTCACTCACCCAAATCCTTGGTTGTTTAGGCGAGCCTTGCCGGGGGTCCAGGAAGAGTACCAGCCGGTGTACTGGTCCTGGCTGGAGCAGCTGATCTGGTCGGAGGACACGGATCCCGATTCAAAACCCAGCGGTCTGTGGTACGGGCATTCTGTGGAGGAAAAAGTGTTTTGTTTTTGTTTTTTTCAGCTTTAAAACTACAGTAAGTAGCTTTTATAAAAAATATGTTGTTTTTTTTTTTTTTATATTTGTGCACCCGCACACAGGCATGATTCACAGCGCTCCTGACTGACTGGTTATTTGCAGTTAGCACTGAGAGAAGACAGAGGAGCTTGATTTCTGTCTCATACCACTCTGTCACAACATACAGTTTCAACAAATATGAAAAAGAAAAACAATTTCTACAAAAGTTACATACTGCAGCCTTGACACAATTCAGTTTGTATAAATTAATTAGTAAGCAGCAAATTCCCTGTGTGTAATTTTACACCAGTATTAATCCATTTGTTCTCTGAAGGCCTCAGAGGTTTGTCAGAGAGCAGTAGAGCACCAGCAACATCACGAAGAGCAGCACACATGGCAGAAAGGTCCAAGTTCCTGTATCCAGATTCACAGTGATCTGGCTTACGCTGAGCTTTGATACCAAAAGAATAGCGTGATAAGACAGGAGAAGATAAATGGGGCATTATCTGAAGCGCGCTTCCTGCGTACAGGGAAGGCCTTATTTTGAGCTCTCTAATCTGCTCACCGCATTCCCGCACAGGTAATGGGATTACCCAAACAGCATTTGTCATGCCAGGCTTGTTCAGCACAACGGCTCATATCTAAATCTCTGACTGTCATTGTTGATCCCCTCTCATTTCATCCTGCGAAGGAAGTCGTAAAATCATCAAAGGTGGCAATGAAATCCACTGGAAACAGCAAACCAGTCCGGATGAAGTGTTGGTCATTAGCATGTGTTGGTCGGGGGCGTGTCTAGATTATTTTTGTTTTTCTTTGGTGAAAATAACAAATTTAACACCAAACAAAAATCTACCACTTAGTAGATTTTATCACCGATGACGGCAGTGAGTTTCTGAAAACCACCAGTAGATTTTCTTGTTGCTAGTGGCTTAGAGCACAGGCTGATTTTTACTGACGTAGAAATGATCTTTTCCTGACGTCAGGCAATTAGCTCAGCTACGCTAGCCCTAGCTTGTATATGGCTGTATTTTTAGCACCGTCACGCTAAAAATCAACTTAAAAATCAAAGTTATTGAACTGTTACGGACTTTGCAAACAACTGTTTGCTTACCCTCTTTTTCTCCAGAGTGTTTTTTGTGTGTGTGCAAAAGCCTGAGGCTGATTTTTCTTCTTGTTATTAAACAATATGTACGTCAAATGCCAAGGGGACTAGAGAGGAAAATGATCAATTTGGCTATGATGTCATGTATTTAGATGTAAATGTTAGTTAACATGTATTGTTCCATTGAAAAGAAAAACCAATTGTAGTTTTAAAACAACAAATGGTGCATTTCTTTTATATACTGACATAAAGCGTGGACAAAACACTAATCTACGAATGATACGATATGAAGAAACTGATTGGCAGAGTTAGTCGGGGTGGGCAAATTATATTTCAAGGGTAAGGCGCCCCCTTCAGTCCCCCCTTTAGCTACACCCCTGGCATTTCTCCTTCAAACCCTCCTAATGAATGAAGGACATTCAGCAGAAGCCAGAAGAGGCTTGCAGACTCCTCACCTGGCATGCAGTTCAGTGGGTGACCCTGAGGTGGTGGCAGTGAGGTCATCGACGGCGCGGGCGAGATGGCAACGGGGCTGCGCGTGGGCGAATCAACGGACTCACAGTCACAGGTGCAGGCCTTGACGTTGCGCGTCCACGACTCGATCACCTGCTGCTCCTCCTCCTGCAGCTCCTGCTCCTGCTCCTGCTGGACGGCCTCCTCTTCTTCCTGAGGAACGCACGGGAGGAGGGATGGAGGGAGGGAGGAGTCAATCCAAGGTCACTCACCTTAAATCAGATCTCAGGCTTCGAGTGCAAGTGCAATCTCACCTCCTGTGATCTGACCGTGATCACGGCTGCACAAGTGTTAAACAAAAAACAAAGCAGTCAGAAGAACGGGTTGTGTAAAAATTCGATATGCAAAGCTAAATCTCACAGAAATAGAGAAATGACCCACCAGAGACTCTTTTTGAGGGACAAATAAACAGATATCTTATTACTCAGTCTGTGTGTGAATAACCATAATACTCTAGAGAAAAACTGCACAGCTGAGTCACAAAAAAGTAATCACTTGTGTCCTACATTATAAGCAGTGACTGTTGCAATTCTATAAAGAAATATGAGGAAGATGTTTCACGTCCACAGTGACTTACCCTGAGAAAGGAGCAGGAGGAAGAACGCAGCAGCACAGTCCATCTTCTTCTTCAGCTGTGCCGGAATGACATGTGTGTGATACCCAACTCTGGTGGACAGGATTACTATAATCCACAGGCCTTTGATGGCCTCATAATACTCTTTAGTGGCACTTAGACGCCTCCCTTTGGGCAGCTCTGTTATACGGCATCTGTGCTTCATGCCAATGCTGAGCAGAGAAAGAGCCTCTGACAAGTGGTCATCAGTGGCCTGAAGAACAGTTCAGTTCAACACCAGTGACAGTTTCTGCTCTGTCTTCTTCGATCGCCGGCTGCCGTCCAGCAGGAACGGCATAGAAATCTGCAACCAGTACAAAAAACAGCTTCATTTGGTGAAAAAGCAAAAGTTTGTGACAAACGGTGCATTGCAAAGAAAAAAAGAAAAGAGTTCTTCACATTATTGTAACAGTTTATCTTGTTTTATGTTTTAGCCCACATGTAGCTTCTTATGTAGACCCTTAACAACTGTAGCTAAAGATGATAAAGAACCAACTAATGACTTGACATGTAGATAAAATGATAAATGCATTAGCAGGTTTTTCACAGTTCCATCAAATTTCCACAAGGTAATAAAGCACCAGAAGTACTTCAGACGTATTTTTTGACATTTGATTGGAAACTTTGTGCTTTTTTTTTTCTTTCTTTTAACAGGTGTCCACAAAAAGTTGTTCATGCTTTTAAACAAAATGCTTTTTTTATTGTTATTTGTTTTAAAACATCTAAAAAGAAATAAAAAATTACCAAAAAAAATTCTAAATGCATATCCAAAATGACAATCGCAAATTTGTATTCATTTTTTCAGTGCATCATGTAACATTTGTGGCATGTTTTAGCTGAAATGAGAGCCAAAATGGCTCTTTGGAAGGTAAAAGTTGCAGCCCACAGTGCTGTAGACTCATGAGGGATGGGTAAATAAAACCTTCAAGATAACTGTAGGGTGCTTAAATAACAGTTTATAGGTCAATTCAAGTGTAGTTTTTATCTGTAGCACTATGTGTTTTTAATGTTATGAATGTCAAAAAGCGCTATTAATTGTTGATTTTAATTGTTTTTATTCAGGAAAATTCTGTGAACGACTCTATCTGAGATCAAAGGTCACGTTTGTTATTGTGATCCAAGTCTAATTATCAGCACTCAAACGCAGCATTCTTGTACAGGAAAATATTGTAATTTTCAAAGAAATCAGAGAACTTATTGTCCTAATAAGGACATAAACATTAAGGACAATAAGGAGACTTATTGTCCTTATTAGGGCAATAAGTGTCTCTCTTCTGACATCAGTTTTTCATAGCTTTTTTCTGTTCCGCTGATATTTGTCACAGATCATTGTGTTATTGTATAGAAAATAGAATATCTGGGGCAGGTTGGATCTGAGATTCACTCATTCACAGCAGACTTCAAACTGATCTAAATATTGATCGATACAGACCTGATTCTCGTTCATTTTCCTTTAATATATGCTTACTTACAATGTCATTGTCCGTGCCCTACGTTAAATAAACATTACTTTCTTTAAAACTTTAAGAAAATCACGGTATCCCGGGGGCTTCGGTCTGAAATGCGACGCTTTTAAGCGCAAAGTCGTGATTTGATGGCTGTCAGAAGCATCCAATAAGGTTTAGAGTGCCGAATTAAAGCACTTAGAAGGCGGGCACTGTCGACGCGTATTGGCCAATCACAGCCGTGGCCAGCTTTGTCTGTAGCCAATCGAAGGCGAGGCTTCACCTGCCTATGTTATACGGTGGAAGTGAGGCTGCTCGTATCTTCAGACGGAAATACAGTGCAGTTATTCATGGTGAGTAGCTTTAAAGCTGTGCTGCTGGAACGTGAAATTAAAAAGGCTTGAAATTATGGGTGGAATGTCGTGTTTTAGACGGCGTGGCTGACGTGAAAACTTGCTAGTGCAAACCGGAGAATAACGGCGTTAAAAGGTACTTCCGCTCCGCTGTGTTCATAACGGTAAGATGACGTCTGACCAACTGGTGCTAATTAACCCAATAGTTTGGCAGCTGGAAGGACTTTGACGTGGAAACACCGTGAACGCGTCATGCTCATTTTAGGAGGCTATTGTCTTAGCTTTCAGGTAAAAATTAAATCGATACTAAAATAGAGCTCTGTGAAAACAGTATATATAAACATTAACCTTGTGAGACAGTTTATTTTATTTTATTTCACTTTTTATAGCAGGTTACTCTTTTGTACAAGGAAAAAAATTTTTTTTTGAATTAATTAATTCATTTAGGTCACATTAGTTATTGATATTTCTGCTCCTCCTGGTAGCTGTAGTTGCCTCCAGAGACGTCACTACAGTTGAAAGACACCGGTGGCTTTGCCCCCAATGTTGAGGTTATTTTTCATTTTACACATTTTCCATGTTTTTTTTTTCTTCTTTTTTTTTTCCTCTCTCAACTTTAAGATTTTGTTTCCAGACAAAGGTACAATTAGTAAAGACATAAGGCAATTTGCAAATGGTTCATTAATCGACAAATACCACAATAAATAAATAAATAAATAAAAGAAAATCAGGTACAGTTGGGGAAACAAAGCCATTGACATGCGTCAGTCTAGAGAGGGTCCATTGTCTACAATTGTAGAGAACATGGGAGAATGTTGAACTTTCCCAGGAGGGGTTTACCCAAATTACTCCAGGAGTTTGTTAAAAAATAAAAATAAAAAGATTCCCAAATGCTTGATGGGAGTTATTGCCAAGGGGCAATTAGTGATTAGTTTTGCAAAAGTGCTTGCAATTAGATAGCAGGTGAGTGGTAATTATGTTTTTATATAGTTTTGTTTTTCTATCAGAAAGTGAAAATATAGTTTGAAAAACCCATTTTGTATATTTAAGCAGATCATTTTTTGTCTGATATTAGAACTCCTCTCTCATCTTAAATGTGACACAAAAGCAAAAAAAAAAAAGACATTTCTAAAGAGGGAAATACTTTTTCACAACTCCATTATGAAGAAATTTTAATATATTTATATTTATTTTCATATTTAAACAAATAAGGAAAAATGTGTTCTCGATTCGTTACACACTGATGTATTATTTTTCTAGATGTTTTTTGTTTTTTTTGCTCACAGCTCAGACGTCCTCCCCACAATTAATTTAGGTTAATAGAAAATAAGAATACATGAGATCAATAAAATTATGTTTAATACAGAAATGCTATGCTTGATTGAAAATACTTTTTTTTAAAAAAAATATCAGTTTTAAAAATGACTTGCTCATTTTTAGGACTTAATTCAATCTAGTATTATTTTATATTAATCCATAGTCTGTATGTAATTTTTAGTGAAATGTAGAGTTATGGCATTAGCTTAAACACTACATCCATGTCGACGTTCTTAATTTGGCGTAACTTGTCAGAACCGGAATGGCTTCATGTTCTCCTTCACATAAAGAGAATTGGCTCTTTGTTTCTTTTTTATCTTTTTATACGTTGATTGTCGTATTGTGCGAGTGTCTCTCCTTGCCGCCCACTCCTTCCTCTCATCTTTTCATTCACATCTCTTGTTTTGTCATCCCTTCGTTTCAGATGCAGTTCATGCTTCTGTTCAGTCGTCAAGGCAAGCTCCGGCTGCAGAAATGGTACGTGCCTCTGTCTGACAAAGAGAAAAAGAAGATCACCAGAGAGCTGGTGCAGACCGTCCTGGCCCGGAAGCCTAAAATGTGCAGCTTTCTGGAGTGGAGGGATCTAAAGATTGTTTATAAGAGGTGGGTGGTGATTGGGCTTCTCCAAGAACCTGATCTTATCTGAACCTTCTTTGACTAATTGGTCAGGTGGATCAGGAACGGCTGTCAGCAATGAGATAAAACCATCATGAATAGACAGCAAGTAGGAGGAGTATCAATTTTCCCCGCATTATATCCTGTTGCTGTGCCAACGGGCAAGCAGGCAGACTACTGGCGAGGCTGGGTGGCCCAGCCTGAACAGATTAACATGGAACTGAAGGTGCCTATGGAGGCAGGTTTATTTACAAGCTGTAGTTGAGTAATGAAAAGGGTTTTTGTCACTGCTGGTTTTGTTCTGGACTGCCCACTTTCCTTAATGAAATAGCTCAAACTCAGTCAGACTGGATGGAGTGTGTCTATGAACACCAGTTTTTAAATCTCGCCTCAGATTCTCGATTTAAGTTTGATTCCTGAAAACGCACAGAGTGAATTGAAAGGGAAAAGTGGGTTTTGATCGCTTGAGTAATGTTCAACCTGCGCTGAAAGGCCAAGAGGTACGAAACATGTTAGCTGTATTTTTATATTTACATATATGTATTATAAATTAGTTCAGTACTTTCACTGAAGTGGATTTGAAATATGACAAAACTAATTTCCAAGTGACTTTTCAGGCAAATATAGGAGCTTGTTTTAACTAAATAATCCCTTGACGTTGATTAAAGAAGTACTAGGACTACTGGCAGACAAATTTTCCACGTTGTAATGTTAGGCAAGTATTGACTTTAAACAAGTAAGTTAGTTTTGTTTTATTTCAGGCATACTAAGATGTTTGCACTAGAAACTACACAAAACACTTGGTAATATTTTGTGTTTTTGCAGTGACATGTCTCCTTTCATAATGTCTGTCTGGATTTATACTGAGATTACATTACACACAGCTGGACTATGTTTAGCAATTAGCTCCTTCAGGGAATCAGCAGCAGGATCAGAAGTATATTGTTACTAAAGCTAAACGTTTAAAGTCATAAATCCTTATAAGAATTTTTTTAATGAAGGAAAGCATCCTAGTTATAATACATGATGACTTGCAAAAGAGAAAAGTAATGAAGTTGAATCAGTAACAGGAAACGGATCATAGTACAAGCAAGAAACTGCCTTTTTGTTTCCGTAAAGCAACTCTGCAGACCATCATCCCTCGCCACCTCCCTCTCGCCCCGCCCTGAGGCTGGAGGGGACCAGCTGACCAGCTTCTTTATTAGCCAATCATCACATGCTTAAAGAGAGTCTCTGGGATTATCGGGGATAAAGAACTGTGGCAGGGGCTTAACTGATTCAGCATCCTCCTCTGGCTTCTGGTGTTTTAATGAACACACTGCGCACCGTGAGCAGCCATTTTTAATAATGGCCGAGAACTCCTCTTTCAACAGCATTTAAGTGCAAAGGGACGCTGTACTGTATATCACTTCTATGTAATGTGTAAAGTCATCTCTTCCTACCAGGTGCTGCACCATGTCCAGAACATATTTAAAGTTGCTGAAAATTATGACATGATCATTTGCAATACCCTTTACGATTGTACTGATGTTGTAATGGTGAATGTGATTCTAAATATTGTGTTTTTCTGTTGGTGTTTTTCTTTAAGGGAAAAGATGTTTATTTGAGCGCTTTGTGTTCTTGCTATGTTGTAGATATGCCAGCCTGTATTTCTGCTGTGCCATAGAGGACCAGGACAATGAGCTCATCACTCTGGAAATCATCCACAGATACGTGGAGCTGCTGGATAAATACTTTGGGAGTGTGCGTTTGGATCTCTTGCTCAGGTTCCAGACCTGAGTTCAGTTGGCCCCCCACCTTCTTCGAATCAGACAATCGTATTCGAGTTAATTGACACCCATTTTGTCTGATTTGAAGAAGGTGGGGGGCCAACTTCACTCAGGTAGTTTCCAGACATGTTGTGTTATATTGTAAATTTTTTTGTTATTTCTAACAAAAAGTGCACCATGATATCTGGGAAAGAGACACATTTTAATGTGTTTTGGCCTTTCAGCCACACAAAAACTCTGTATAATGTCATTAAAAATGATTACTTATAAAAGTTCCAACCAAAGTGGGGATTTGAGAAAACTTGGGTTTGTGTGTGTACGTGGGAAAATGGAGATTTTGTGGTCCTGCGCATTGCAGTCTGTGACAAACAAAGTACCAATATATCATCCACATACTTGTTTGACACAATTCCCATCGACATCGTCTTTGGTTTCATTTGCTTCGTTTTGAAGCAATCTTATTGGCTAAGAGGTTTTAGCTGTGCTCTACACTGCCCCATATTGGTTTGGCATGTTAAAACAAAGTTCATAAACCCTCTCATTTGTGCAAGTTCATGTGGACAAAATCTTTTTTTGTACAATCTTGTTGTACACATGCAACAAGATTGCATGTGTACAATCTTGTTTTTAAATGATGTGATGAAGATATTTGTTTTTATAAAGGCCCAGCTATAAGTGTGCAAGGCCTGAGGCTGCCACTCGTTGAGCTTAGCAATCACCACACATGAATATAAACGTGTACTGTGTACATTTACTTTTTCAGGTTTGTGAGCTTGACATTATTTTCAACTTTGAGAAGGCCTACTTCATTCTGGATGAGTTTTTGCTGGGCGGTGAGGCTCAGGAAACGTCCAAGAAGAACGTTCTGAAGGCCATCGAGCAGGCGGACCTGCTGCAGGAGGTAAGACCAGCACTCACTGGTAAAGCAGTAATTATTATAATAATTTAACATTTTAGCTCATTTCCATTCTTTTCTTCTTTCTTTTTTTTTTACATCAATGACAAATAAAATGCATCTTTTATATTGTATCATTGCTGCATTTTAATAATGGTTAAATTAGTGAGAATTTTGGTTACTAATGAGGATAATAATAGGTCTTGTTCCTAAATAACAATAAACTCCCTTTGTAGTTTTTACTTTTTCATTAGATTTGAAAATACATTTTAAATGTTTGTCAATTGAATAAAATGAACAAGCTTTCAAAACGATGACTAATGCCTAGTAAACAGATGCAAGTGATACAGGTCACTAACTCACTGAGAAAGCCTGTAAATGTTGGTGAATGGGAGTCGGTGTGCATATATTGTTTTCTTATTATAATCACTTATTCTGTCCAGAAAACCTGACTTGGTGTCAGGATTGAAAATTCACAGTCCTACATGACATCAGACAGGATTTTGTCCTAAAACCAGTGCAGTTGGAGCTGTGTGTGTTGAGGCACATTACTTTTTTCGTTAGTTTTGTTGTTGAGAAGCCATGTAGTTTTGACCCGACTATCTGGAACTGCTTTGCCACCACTTTGTCTGCAGGATATCAGTTTTTAAGATGTTAGAAGAAGTCAAAAATACGGCAATGTATATACATCATCCAACAAAAACAATACATTTCGGGCTTTGACTTTTTTCAAAATCTAAAGAGCTTTGTACCTGGTCGGTGAGTGCAAAGGCATAGAAATACCCCACATTTATAACAAAACAAATATATCTGGTAGTGTAAATGCACCAGCACATATCTGCTGTAACTCTTGGTTAATTTTTTTCTGGTTCTTAAATATTACCTCATTTTATTTTTTGTATTTTGTCTCGTCATGCTCTTCAGTGTGCTTTATGTTTCTTCCATTTGGGTCGCTTAATCTTGATTGAAACTGACATGTTTCTCTCTGTGCTTGTGTATTCTTTGCTGTTGTGATTTGCAGAATATAGACTTTCAGATGCGTCTGTTTGCAGGTACAGTTTGTTAAACTCAATGTAGGCCTTCCTGTAGTATTAGATCAGTAGCCCTAGATAGACTATAGCCATCAGAATTAACACACCAGCAATGGTCAAATTTGACATCTGGATTATGACATGAAAATGAGAGTTTCTGGTGTGTTATCTGCTTCATACTGACCTTATAGCAAAGCTTTTGTCTTATGGAGTCACAGTTATCGAAGGGCAAATATCATCATAGCTTGAAGCCAAAAAACCTAAAAATCTTCTAAATATGAAACATAAAGTTGGTCTTTCTGTAACTATTTTACAGCAGTAATGTTGATTTAGCACTAGCTTGAGATTTTATTGCACCAAAACATATTTTGGTTGATATTACACAGTTAATAATCAAGTTGAGTGAAATGATAGTGTGTCCTTGGAATAACTTTTTTCCAGATGCATTACTGTAGTGCAGCAAAGCCCTGGCAAGAAAGGCATAGGCTGAAAAAAGTGACACTTTCAGCTGCTTCCATTTTACACATTAACAACATAACTTTGGTAATAGAGCTATCATGGTATCGCAGCAGTTTTTTTTTTTTTTTTTAGAGAAATCACCAAATGAATAAATAAACTTGTGCTTGAACAGGTGGTTTTGGGTCAGGGTACGTTATAATGACCAGTGTTCACACCTAAAGTCATCACTCTTTACAATTTAGTTTTTTTGATGAAGTTCCTGTCTGCCTTTAGCTTGAGTGCCTTTAAAATATATATATGTATACAGTTCTCCCTAAATACAAGTGAAAAAAAATGCAAACATGATGATATATGCCCTTTAAATGTTAACTCTGTAGCATGATGAAGCGTTTGTTCACATGTTCAAAGGGCATCAGTAACTACTATGGATGTTAACTATGGTTAACATCCATAGTAGTTCTGGGATCAAGGCTTCACATATTACTACAAGAAAACTCATTAAGTGGAGATTCTCAGGCATCCAAGTTATGTTCGACCCGCTCGCTTACCACAAAACAATCCAACTTCACTATGATAAGGGACATGCATAGTTGGCACAAATATTGAGAAGATTTGTGTTTTCCTTGTAAATGATGCCTCATTCGTAAGCTAGGTTCATTTGTGGGTTAAGTAAAGTACATGGGTTGCGCCCAAATAAATTTGCTTAATCCTTTCCGCCTATCCCAAACACCATATTCTGCTTTTTGACTCTTGTTTGTTGTTGTTTATGGGACTCGATGATTGAAGTTTGGAGAAATGAGACATATTCGACAGCTTATTGAGGTGTGTGAGAACTATATACAACCACTACAGCATGACACCTTTTTCTCATGCTGGAACCAGCTTGGTCACAGACTGCTGTGGTACAGAATGTGATTCTTCAACCAGGATTTATGGGAAACAACCAGCTTGGTTGTGCACATCAATTTGAGATGAACAGATGTTCAGTGTGGATCAGGCCAGAACAAAACTGTATCCAAAGTGTTTCTTCTTCTCCATTCCCAAATCCTAGATGTAGTGTTGCAGGGATGGTACTAAATAGACAGTAAGTTGTGGATATTAATGGATTTATTATTTAAGTCGGACAGAGAAAAGATGGAGTTGAAGCAGAGGGAAGGGAGTGAGACAACCGTAGAAACGCTCATGGTTTCGCAAAAGAAGACAAAGTCACACTTTACGATTTGCCAAGAAAATATCACACACTACTTGATATTTGTCGCAGGTCGTCGTTGGTCATAGAAGCTCCTAATCAGTTCTCAACCTATCTGTAACACCAAATGTCCACAGACCACCGATTCAAGCTCATAATCAGAGGGTTTCTTTTGCGACAAGAGATTTTGGCTAAGATGTCTGATAATCGCGCAACATAGACCCTGCTTAACAGTGAAGAAAATGGAATTGCTAATGGTTGCAGTATTTCATGTCCATATCACTCTGCACAAAGATTGCCTCCAGTGATGACAAGCCTGTTTTTTTCCTGTGAGAGAAATGCTGCCTCATAACATCACACTGCCTCCACCAATAAGCTGTTTGGCATGGTCTAGGTCGATTTGACAAGCTTTTCATGAGCCTAACCCATATAATCAACTCAGCTGCACAAATGCACTTTGCATACAAATTGTGGCACCATTTAGGGTGAAATATCCAACGGTTTAAGATTTATTACCAAGAAGCATTGCTACAACAAAGAAATTGTTGATAAAACCCAGTTCAGAATGAATGTAAGCAGTTAGGCAGCAGCCTGATGGGTTTGTTGTATTTCTTTCCTCAACATTTGGTGGGATAGCGCTCCAAAAGGCCCCAGCTAATGAGTTCTTGGAAGGGAAATCAGGTCACTGCTGACGAGCCCATTAACATCCACCAGAGAAAAGTAGTGTTATTCAGAGAGAACACAGAGTCACTCTTTTCTATACATGGTGACAAAATCCTCCACAGGTTTGTAGGATTTTGAACCCCACCATATGTTACTGGCTTAAAATGTACCAATAATACACAAACATCCTCCTGGTGGACAGCGCATGAATTAAAGATCATTTAACTTGAACCAATTCTATCTTATTGTGAAAGTATTGTACATTAAAGTATAAAAACTGGGAGCATCAAGAAGTCTCCAGTTTTACAAATTGGACCAAATTCAATTATGAATTTGGGCAAAACTGAAGTGAAATGGTTAGGTAATATATTCATAAATCCACTGTCAGGAAATGTAAATGAGTCCTGTTGTAATTATCTGTGTGAGGCAGTCGCTGCCAGGCAAGTCCAAAATGCCAGAGGACACAATGGTGAAGCCGTCTGTGTATTTGCAGACAGCCGGGCTGTCTGTGCACAGACTGTCCTCTGTCCTTAGAGGGTTGTGGTAAGTTCTTTCTCAGCTCTTTCCCTTTTACTGTGTACTATAGATCAGTGGGATGGTGTCTGATATTAGAAGAAGTCGAGTGAAAACAAGATGTTCACTTTAATCACCCGGAGAGGAGCAGGAAAATAATTGATCGGCTCAATTCTGTATTTATAGAGCCAGAGTGAAGACTGGGGAAGTTTGCCAAATGAGGAGATCTTGTAAAGGCCTTTCCGTGCCTCCACCCATTTAATTGGTAACTAGACTGATGAAGTCAGTCAGTCAGCATGGGTTTTTGCAGCTCTGCGTGCCATGAACTTCTGATTGCATGCGTTTCTGTCAGTCTGACTGTCTCTTAACTCTGAGCAAAACATACATCAGCACTAAAAGCGCTTTAGCTGGCATGAACAAAGCTATACATTTTTCCATACACACACGCAGCCCTACTAACAGAGATTAAAATATAATCCAACGCTTTTTGGCTAAAGATAAGCTTTTTGTAGTTTACTTTTGAAGAAGAGTTGAAAATTGGATAAATTGGAACGTTAAATTATATAAATGTTGACTTTGGTTTTTGAATGTGGAGCTGTGGAGACCAGGGTTGATGTTTATTCTGACGGCAACAAATAAAATTGGTTGGCTTTCTGATTATTGAACATGGAACTAATGTTGAAACTACTTATATTTATGACATCTTATGTTTTGGTCCCAGATTTACTATTTTACTTTCGATCCTCAAAATCCGTAACATCAAATTATAGAATTTAAAAGAAATGGGCGTGTTCATTTTCTTTCCACTACACATTCACATTTCCTGCCTACATTTCAAGCGTCTCTGATGCCCAGGTTTAAGCTTTCTGGACCAGTACATTTAAAAACATACTTCGTCTTTTTGTTTTGCAGCCACTGATTTTTTTATTTTATTTTATTTTTTTAGAAATCATGAAAATGAGTAAATAATGAACTTATGTGCATTCAAGCTGCTTGACAGGCAATGACATTGGCCTCGGCATAGTAATTTCTGGCAGCAGAGCCTAGAATATCACCTTACTGGTAAGAAGCTGGTCGTGTGCGGCTGAGCAATACCAGCTAGAAATAGTGGACTCTTAACATCACAAAACTTGAACTGACCCTGATCATGCTCGACTAGATCTTTACCCTTGCAAAGCTGGTCAAGGGGTCATTGAAGTTTGTCCAGTTCAAACATGTTTTGTGGATTTAGAAGACTTAGGACTTTGTCCCCCAGTAGCATCTTGATGGAAGGTGTTATAGGACTGTAGGATACTGGGAGGGGCTTAAAGGTTTAAGGACCTTGGCATGAAGTTAAGCTGGTCTTAATGCATGTTGGGCTCCACCTTGTCCCCGCTGCTGGCTGTGGCATTCGTGGGCCAGAATCAAGGTACACAGGTGGAAAGGACTGTGTCTGGTTTGGAAACGTCAGATTCTCGTCATTGCTTTTTCCAAACAATATGATTTTTGTTGGTCTCTTAAGAGCCAAACTTTCAGAGTGCATGAGAAAAATTCACAGTGAAGCTGCCAAATGAGAGTTGATTCCTCGTGGCTTATGTCTGAGGCCGTGGATGTCGAAATGAACAAGGGGAATGGCCTGGGGGTCAGTATCTACACCAAAACAGAAAAGTTTAGGTGTCTTGTCCATTGATTATGGTGGGATGGTTCCAAAGATGAATTGAAGGGTTGTCTAGAGGCACTTCTGCTGTAATTGCAATAAAAGAGCAGAGCTAAAAAGTAAAGCTCTCAATTTGCAGGACTCTATCGTCCAACCTCTAAGTATGGTCCTGAGATATGGATCATGGCACAAAGAACAGGTGCAGTTTCCTTCATACAGATACTGAGAGGGACTCAGGTCAGAGCTGCTGTCCACCACACTCAAAGGAATCCTTTGATATAATTAACTGATCAAGATACCCAATGAGGACCTTGTACGTCTAACTGGGTAGGACCCAGTGCTTACTAAAGAGTCCATGTATCGCTGATAGCCTGGGAATGTCTTAAGATGTTTAAGATCCAGTCTTCAACTTGTTAAACCCACAACCCAATCTCAGATAAGTGTACGAATTGACAAATGAACCACATCTTCAGAAGTCATCAGGAAGAAGTTTGACTTTTGATAATGTCTGCGGCTACATAATCATTCCTTCATTTCTAAAAGATGCTTCTTGCCGAAAGTCAATTGGGGAAGTTTTGGTTTTTCTTTAAGACAGAGAGAAGAGAATAAAACTATCCAGACGACATTTGTTATTTTTCTAACAGAGTAGATTTTTTTGAATGCAGGTCTTTTACTTGTGATTTCAGTCTGGAAGTCTAGAGTTATATCTGCTGCCCAATATCTGCTCATAACCCTGAAATCCTTGAATTAGAACATTGTTACCAATCTTATCCTGCACCATTGAGCTCTTCACTGAGTTAAACATTATATAAAACTTGAAAACGACAAGAAAACATCTATAATGCAATAAAGAACCAAGCTCATTTATCTATAAATTGTTTTTATTGTGTCGCCTCCTCTTGTCATGGTTGTTTTGTTATGAAAGCAGCAGTCAGACCACATTAAAAGAAGACCTCCTGTGGTGAAGTTACTGCAAGTTATACAAGAGGAAAACAATTTAACCAGCAATCTGCTTGACAGCACAGAGTAGTAATCAGGGTTCGCAGCTGGAGTTTTTAAAGCACTACTGTTGCAATGAAGTTGTACAAGACAAAAAAAACTGAAGAGAAATCAGAATATAAGCCCTGCATGGCTAAAACAGTGCAGGGGCAGTTGGGGCTTATTTTGGACCTGTTGCCTTGTGTTTCTAGGCATTAGTAAGGACATAGCCCAGTAATTAGAAAACATACCACAGCGGATTTGGTGGAAGCTATTTTGATAGGGCTGTAATTAAATTTTTCTCAAGACCAGACCCTTCCTTTTCTGCCAGCGGGTCGATATTCTTTAGGATTAGTGAAGCCTCAGAGCACTGTGAGCAGTTCAGACACCTGAGATGGATTGAGAGGAGATGAACGGGCGTAGATGTTGAAGTGGTCCATGTTTGATCCCTGTTTTTTTTGTTTGTTTGTTTGTTTCTTGAGCACCTCCTCTAGACGAGTTGTAGAGTAGGTTGGTAGATTTGATCAAACACTCTTTGTCCTTATGGAAATATTTGCCTCACAGGTGTGATGGTCCCAAATATGGCATCAGAAGCCTCTGGTCTTTTCCAAAATTAGGCCAGCTAAGGTGAATACTTTGTGTCTGTGGGTTTAGGCTGTCTGTACCACTAGAGTCTGTAGGTTTTTTTTGTTTTTGTATGTCTTTGTTCACAGTTTAATAATCTGTCTGTAGCTCAGTTCTAGTGCCTTCCCTAGTTTCCTGGTAGTGGTGTCTTCACTGTTGACCGTGTACAGTTTGTTGTGAGCAAAAATCTGTCTTTCTGTTAATTTTTTGTGAACGTTGGCGTCATCACTGCCACTTTCCACTACTCAACTTAATATACGAACACATTTGGGTTACCTTTGCACAACGGACTCACTCACTGACGGAGTTAAAGAATTGCAAACTATAAGATGTTCATAATGTCTGATTTCATGCCAATGACTTCCATTACAAAAGTATTACGTTATTAACTTTTTCCCTTTTTGTCAGATTACAGCCACAAGCCTCGAAGTAATTAATCTGGACTACTGTAGAAATATACTGTAGGACAATTGTTGAGTTGAGTCTTGTACAAAGTGATTTTTTCCTCTTATATTTTGTTTATTGTAGAGTCAGTTATTGCATACTATTGAATGTGTCTGTAAAGAGTATTCACGCACCCTAGACGTTTTACCCTTTACATTTTTTGTAGATAAATCAATCATGGTCAACAAAATTTGGCTTTTTTTTTTTTGCAAACACAAAAATTGTGAAATTGATTTCTACCAAATGATAAAAAGGTTCACATAAAATAAGTACATAAATATTAATTCCTTCTAAAAGTGACTGACCCAATTGAACAAAGGTCTTGCCAATTGATATTAGTAGGATTACACTGAGCGGAATGGAGAGCAGTGTAAAGACAAGGGTCAGAGTTCAACAGAAACAGACGGGTTAAGATTAAGACTGTTTTTTTTTTTCGTTTTTACTCTAAATTATAATTCATCACTACTTCCTCGCAGGCTATTACATTGAATCCCATTAAAATACATTAAAGATGGTGGTTGTAACATGACAAACACTTTAATGACGTAGACAAGAATATTGTGTGACTCTCTTTGTCTAAACGGATAATTTAATACAAAGGAAAGAATGAAGTCGTTGAATGCTGCATTTTGCCTGCTGCTCCGTGTCCTGCATGTCCTGCTGCTGAGGACCAGAGTGTGAACGCGGTGGAGGCTGTTGCCACTGAGTGTTGTCTTGTTTTCTCTCCCTTAGCCCCGTCATGAGTACTTTAATGTGCCTGTGTACTGATTGGCTACCATCTGCTGCTGCTGCCGCTGCTGTCCGCCCTGCATGCTGCGCTTCTCAGTGCCTGGCACCTTTCTTTCTGGCCTCTGAGCACCTGACATTATGTTCGGGGGTGTATCGTCGGCCCCACTTTTAATTCCACCTGAAACATGACAGCCGGCCTAAAGTGTTGTCCAGGAAGTAAACCAATACTAAAGTTCAGTGGTGGATTTTTTAAAATTATTTTTAAAAACTGCTCCTCTGGAACAAGAAAACGTCACTTTTAAATCGAGCTAATATATTCATGTAGCCATTATAATTGTTTATTTGATGCATTATTGCATGTCTGTCAACGGTCTGCTAAATTTTGTATCATTTTTTTTCTTTCTATATGTGGCATATTTGTGTATTTTCTTGCTGTAAAGAACAAAGTTTCCATCTTGTGTCCTCATGATCCATTGTGTTTCTTTTTATGAAGCTCAATTTCCTCTTATTAGACATTCTTGCTCCGTCTTTTTCTTTTTGAGAAGCTCTGACTGAAAATTTAAGTGAAATTCCTGGTTAATTGACTGTCGACATTCTTGGAACAAGAAGACGGGTTTCAAACTCATTGGTTTTTGGTTAAATAGGAGAATAGCTTGTTCTGCCCGCCTGCGCAGCTCCCCGTCACTCTGTGGGGAAACACTGCCCCCTGGTGGAGATTCGGCGGCACAGCCATGCAGGCAGTTTCACTCTGGTCTTTGTTCGGACCGGAGTGTTTGCACTTATAGAAAAAATATTTTAAAAATTAATAGATAACACCTCTCTGTGTATAGTCACGCTAACTCTGAAGCTACTTAAACACAGACTGGGGGTTAGTGTTAGTTATTTTACTCACATATGGAGTGTTTTTTATTTATATTTTTTTCTTGGTGTTTTTGTCAGATTTTAATTCATGTTAAAATCCGTATGAATCTTTCTGTCATGCCACGATGACTAGAAGTTGTGCAACATTGAAATAAGTCTGAGACAATAGCAAAGACTAGCAATAATCTACATTTTGTTTGACATTACTCTATTTTCTTATTTTAAAATAAAATTTTAAAACGATGTATTTTAAAAACGTATTAGATATGAATACATGTGTAGTTTCCACTCTCAAGGTAAGTGTTCATAGATGAATTATATTAAAATTGATTTTGCACTAAATACAAATTGTGTGGATAAATCAAGAACCACTTATTCTCAACAAAAATGTGACCCAACAAATATAAAAATCATAATAGGACCACTCTGATGAGTTGAGTGATGGAATAATTGATTTTAAAAACATGTATAATAAATCATACATTTATGACCATCAAGCGAGTTTTTTCTTTTTTCTGTTAATGTTCAATTTAAAATTTCTGTGATGCCACCTTGCTCATTTCTTAAACACTCAGGCAGACGTTTGGAAACATAGTCATGTTTTTTTGTTGAGTGTTGGAAAGAAACTCAGTTGTGCCAAACATTGTGCAAAATATCCATACCACTTAAACTTTTTAAAATATTTTACGAGATTTTTTATTTGTACTTTATGTGAAAGACCAACTTAAACTTTGACTGGTCCATTCCAACAAGAAGATGTTGACTCCATACCCACAGAGCCACATGTATCTCTTTACATCATCCACTGAGGGGCTATGTAATATTTGTATCAAAATAAAACGCATATTGTATGTAACACATACAAAGCAGCATCAGAAAAACACCAGGATTGGCCTTAGGAATACTTTCTGTAAAAATGTAATTATTTTTTTCTCTTTTGGTTGCAAAGTATGCATCTTTTCAAAAAGAATTATTATCAATTGAAAACGTTTGTGTGTTTTTGTGCAAAAATAGTTTAATAACTTTATGTTAAAACCTAAAAAAATAAAAGTGCCTTTCTTTCATTTAAAAATCAAAAAACTTTTTTTTTTTGATAAGCCAAGCTAAATAAGCTTCTTGGTTTCATGTAGTTTTTAAACAAAGTTTGTTCAGCTGGACCAAAGTCCAAATCGTCTGTCTGGGCTGTAACGTTATCTGACGCCTGGTCTGTTGCATAAAATCCAAAATAAAATATACTGAAGTTTATTCTAGACTGATGCAATATGGAAAAGATTTAGGAGACATAAATATATAACATGCTGTAAGAAAATGCATTTAGAAATATTCTTGTGTAACATACGTCTCTGTGGCGTAGTTCCAGAGTTTGAGCTTTCTTCTCTCAAACTATCATTTTTACAGATGTATCCCAGTTGAAATGTCAGATCCTCTTTCTGTGTGAAGTCAATTTTCCGTCTCACTGCTCTGATGAAATTCCTCTCTTTACCTTTATGCTGAACGCTGGCTTAGGACGCCAAAGTAAGTGTCTCTCCTTCTCTTTCTTTAACAAACTGATCCGTATGAGCGCGTGCAGAGTCAGAGCAACCTCCGATGTCAACATTTAAAATCACGAACAATTGAGAATAAAAAGAAAAAGGTGGGCCCAAATTTAGGAAACGTTTTACTGATCTACTTCTACGCATAATGACACCAAATACAATCTGTAAGATCAGTATCTGTTGCATGTTCTTGGTTTTAGTTATTGCAGAAATGCGGCATGTCGGAAAGCTAAACAGAGAAATTACAACAATATTTCAACATGTAGATTTCTTAAATAAACACTGATTAGAACAATATGACCAGACATGCATGAACTAATGAGAAGTTAATCCAGTCCAAAATGAGGGTGAAATAAAGTAATAAGTTGACTTTTAAATCACAAAAGCAGTCTTAAAGGGGTAGTGTTATATATTTTCCAGGCACACTGTGCCGTTTTTTAGCACAATTAAGCAACAACATTACCTTTAAGTTTAAATATGCTGTATATTTCCAACAGAACTTAAAAAAAGTTACATTTTGCAAATTAACACCATAAAATGAGCCTCTGTTGCTTTAAGAAGCTCTAATTTTTTCTGTCACTCCACTTTCATATGTCGTCACAACGTCACATCATAACATAACGTATACATAATACCGCCCCTTTAACATGGATCAGATTCTTCTGAAACTCCCTCACTTGGTGACGTTTTGGTAGCTGGAAGGATGTGGTGATTTTAGAAGCGCTTCTTATTTGCACAGCAGCAAATTTAACAGATAGGAGACATTTATCATCACATGAGAAACTGTGTAAAAGCTCAAGAGGTCAGAAAGTCTCTCGCAGGGTCTCACTGTTTTCTCACCGCTCTCCCCCTACAGGATGCAGAGACCCCTCGCAGCGTGCTGGAGGAAATTGGACTCACATAAACATTTTCTCTGTCATCATCCTCCTCCTTCTCATCATCATCATCCTCATGCTTTGGGCTCAGATCCCTGTCCTATGCTGGCTACTGTTCTTCATCGACCCGATGACTCTAATTCACCCTCCAGCTAAAGCAATCACATTCTCTAGCAGTTTATGCTTTCTTTTTATTTTTTTCTTCTCAGTGTTTCCAGTGCGCAGTGTGATAATATATGAAAAGAAAACAGCAATTTATTATGCTTTTTATGTTTTGCTCTCAAATAAGGGAATAGATTGTGTCACGTTATATAAAGGGAAGTCTGAAGTATTACGTTAGAACCAAAGAGTAAGGTCTCGTCGTTTGGAGGTTCTCAATAGCCAAACATGTTTTAAACTGAATATGTGTGTGGATTAAAACACACTCACTGTGATCACTCAACAACGCATCGCTGTTCAGTCGGGAACAAACGCTGTAATATCTTTGTTTACAAGCTCACGCTGCTCTGATCGGTCAAACTTTGGCTTTACAAAAATAGCAGATTTACAGTCGAATGCCTTAAACAACTGACTAGTATTTTTTTTACTTTTATTTATTTAATTTTTTTATGGCAACAATGTAGCAGGTAAATTCGCCGGATTGGTTTTACTTGATGTAAAAGTGCAAGAATCAAGCAGACTGTTTTTCATTTCCATGTTTACAACTGTGTGGACTAAAAGTCAGAGACATGCAGCAGCTGTTAACGCCGCCTGAAACAGGAACTATCCATCCATGCGTAGTTTATACCCACTTGTTCTTCTTGGGGCTGGTGTCTAACTTGAGACCCCCGGATTAATTTAGACATCATTTCCTGCCTCCCACCTAACAAAAACATCGACATGTTGCTGAACTAAATGTGGCAGCCAGTTGCCAAAGCTGCTCTAACGTGGTTTTGTAA
This sequence comes from Poeciliopsis prolifica, assembly GCF_027474105.1. Lineage (NCBI taxonomy): Eukaryota > Metazoa > Chordata > Actinopteri > Cyprinodontiformes > Poeciliidae > Poeciliopsis > Poeciliopsis prolifica. The sequence continues at coordinate 23,285,038 of NW_026562377.1, forward strand.
GACAGATCAGGATGTCATCAAAGACTTTAGTAACTCAATTCAAAAGTGAAGCTTGTGATTTATGTAGGTTCTTTAGACACTTAGCGACATTTAGTTTTGACAGTGACAACTAAACGCTAACAAAAACGCCAAACTGAAGCAAATCTTCATTATTTCAATGAATTGAAAGACAAAAATATGGTTGAGAAAGGCAAACAAGCAGCTGAGTGAAGTTGTTCCCCCCTCCACCTTCAAATTAAACAAACGTTTGTGCAGAAACAAATTTTTGTTTGTGCGACGACCGTTTTGAAGACATTGATAAATGTTTCTAGAGGTCATGGAAGGTCAAACAGATCGCCACTTTCCCACTCCCCCTCAACATTTACCAAATCAAACAAAAATAACTTTTGAGTAATATACGCAAAACAAACTTTTTTTATTTCTAATTCTGCAGCATTCTAAAACATTTTGGACAATTTGAGGGAACAGTTTGTGGATGGTCATCTGATGTTCAAATGTGCCTGCAAAATACGGCATAATCAAAGTCCACAAACACACGGAGGACTGAGTTTGTTGAGGGAAAGCTCGACTGGTCTGCTCAGAGCCTCAACCTCAAACTGGATGGACACTTTTCTGATCCATCAGAACAGAGTCCGTGAGTCAGGCCTTTTTGCCCAACATCAGTGTCCGACCTCACAAATAAGACCATTGGGGAAATAGTGAATTCCTCCTGAACTCAAAGCTCTCCTACAAATATTCACAGGTGGTACAGCTTCTATCATGTCTGATGCCGAACGAGTGGATACTTTTGGCAGTTTAATGAAATATTTTTCACTTCTGAACTGAATTACTGAAATTATGATGTCAGAGATGTTCCTGTTTGCTAAGTTGCACCTGTAAGCAGCAGCGTCCAAAAAAGCAGAATTGTTTACTGCCCGTACTTTCTAAACGAAGAGAAGTCTCACCGTAGGACTAAACGATGACGCACTGTGGAGCATGTAAACTACCTACTGACTGTGATCATAAAAATAATTAAAAAAAAAAAAACCTTCAGTGGTGAAACTTTCTGTTTATAAGAAGCAATAGAAACATAAACCTTTGGTGTTTTTATGCATTGAAACAGTCATTTTTAACCGTTTGATCTGAAAAGAAAAAGAAGCTGCACACATAAAATGCCTTGGACGCAGGACTGTACAAATTCCTTGTTGTAAATGTGCATTCTTGAGTGTGTCTTATTGTGATTTACATGCTGATAAAGTCCAAATTGTGCTGTTTACATCTTTTCTATACCTCCTGATGAGCGGTTTCTTGTCTAAAGAGTTTGTGTGACATAGAATCTGTGGCACTTTGTGTTGTGTTTACAGTGAAATAAAAGCTGTTCATTACCAGAGTCGTGTTTATTGTGTGTGAATCGACTTGAAGCTGCTTTCGTGTTGTGAGGGAGAACGATGCCGCCCTGAACAAGTTTACACTTGATCATCTTTATTTTTCTTTTTTGAATTGATGACTTATAGGAGTGATAAAAAAAATAAGAAAAGAAAATGTAATTTAAGGAGTTGATGGAATTTTATTTTATTTTTTGTACAAAATTCATCAAATGGATTGTTCTACTGGTTATTCCGTCAGTCGGGTAAAAATAAATTAGTGCAGTCTGCAGATTTTTCATTGAACATTTCATTTTGATATTTGGAGAATATCTAGAAAAAAAAACAACTACGTTCAATCAATCAATCAAATTTTATTTGTATAGCACATTTCAGCTACAAGGCATTTCAAAGTGCTTTACATCATAAACACAAAAATACCAAGTTTTTTTTTTTTTTCCCTTTTTCCTTTTTTTTCCCTTTCTTTTTCCCCCCTTTTCCTCCCTCTTTTTTCCCTTTCTTCCCCCTTCCCTTTGACACGGAATTTAAGCGCCTGTTACCGCCGGACTCCGCCGTCCGTTTAACCACGGGTATTCGCCGGGCCCCGTTGCCCACAACAGGAAAAAAAAATAAAAATTACATACATATCCACAAAATCAAATTCATACATATAGGCATCAACTGGGCCTTTAAACCTTTGGTACTTTAGTCAAGATATTATTTGACAAGGACTCCAACCTAGAATTTATGGTACTTTAGTCAAAATACTATTTGACAAGGACTCCAACCTAGAATTTATGGTACTTTAGTCAAGATATTATTTGACAAGGACTCCAACCTAGAATTTATGATACTTTAGTCAAGATATTATTTGACAAGGACTCCAACCTAGAATTTATGGTACTTTAGTCGAAATACTATTTGACAAGGACTCCAACCTAGAATTTATGGTACTTTAGTCAAGATATTATTTGACAAGGACTCCAACCTAGAATTTATGGTACTTTAGTCGAAATACTATTTGACAAGGACTCCAACCTAGAATTTATGGTACTTTAGTCAAGATATTATTTGACAAGGACTCCAACCTAGAATTTATGGTACTTTAGTCAAGATATTATTTGACAAGGACTCCAACCTAGAATTTATGGTACTTTAGTCAAATAGTATTTGACAAGGACTCCAACCTAGAATTTATGGTACTTTAGTCAAAATACTATTTGACAAGGACTCCAACCTAGAATTTATGGTACTTTAGTCAAGATATTATTTGACAAGGACTCCAACCTAGAATTTATGGTACTTTAGTCAAGATATTATTTGACAAGGACTCCAACCTAGAATTTATGGTACTTTAGTCAAAATACTATTTGACAAGGACTCCAACCTAGAATTTATGGTACTTTAGTCAAAATACTATTTGACAAGGACTCCAACCTAGAATTTATGGTACTTTAGTCAAAATACTATTTGACAAGGACTCCAACCTAGAATTTATGGTACTTTAGTCAAAATATTATTTAATGTTATTCTGTTGTAAAAACACAAAGCAATTATTTCCATACAGATACATCAACTTCTAAAACTTGGATTTATTACATTTTTTTTTTTTTATCATTTGGTTCTTTAACATTTTTATTCACAATTATTGTTATTATTGAACCTTGGAAGGACTAAAGAGACACTTGTGGCTCCGGAGCTCCATGCTGCGGACGTCTGCATTAGATCAGCCAAATTCTCTTAAAATATAAATTCTCCCCTGAGGTACCTGATCTCGGTCGGGGGGCTCCAGAGGATGGCTCTCAGGGTTGAGTCCTGTCCCAAAAGTCCCCTGGATACGCCCGGCCTGATGCCAGTCGCCTGGCCCCCTTGCAACTGGCCAAGCCCCAATATTCTTCGTTCTGGGTACACGGTTCCCACATCCTGGATCTCGTCCAAGGACCACCGACATAACCCTTACCCTAATCCTGCCAGGTTTAGTTCACCCAAAGCCCACATGGGTAAACTATGTGGTAAAGCCCCCTCCAGAACCAGGGGGCTGGACCCCACTGGTCCCACTGGTCCGCACACACCCTGTCAAACTCCCCTGGTTTGACAGAAAAATGTCTTTTCTCTGGGTCACATTTGCGCACTTCAGACGGTGGCTGCATTTATTTCAATGAAGAAAATGTTTGCCACAGAGAAATCCCCCCCACAATCATCAATCCTACTCCTACAGCTGCTGCAATGCCCGTTGCCACATTCATCAATAAATTTCCTTTGTTTGTGTCAGGAATCGTTGGCTTCATTACTCTCTCTTCCTCTAGTTCCATCGTGTCATTTTCTATCTCCTCCAACTGTTTCTCCAGCTCTTCCAATCCTTGCAATTCGTTCCTTGCTGCACTAATTCTTGATTTTATACATAAACGGATATCTTCCAGTTGATTTTTCAGTACTTTCAAGTCTCCAACAAAATTTTCAGTGGGTATCGGTTTGACCGGTGTACTGATAGTAAATTTATATTTATCCAATAAATCAATAGTTTCACCAACCTTTTGTGAATCAACAGTGTCATTCATTTTTGTTGAAGCAATCAGTTAGTTTGAAAAGTTGTCTGAAATTGTTGAGCTCTTCACTGACTAAATGTGTCTGTCTAGATTACCAAAATTCTAGATTGCAGTCTTATGATGTAATAGAGAAAAGCGTGATGTCACAGCCTCAGTAGAACAAATGGCAAACTCATCAAGTTTGAATAAAAATAATGTGTGTGTTTTGTTTTTTTTACTTTATTTCAAACAAATAACATGAGCATACATACAGAGGTTAACTCAAAGTCAAATATTAAAATATAATAAAAACAAATAAAGAATAATTGCAGATATTGAGGGTGTTGATGTGAAAGTCTAGAAAGACAAAAGTTAAATAAATATATATACATTGGTCAAATATAATGACATGTACTTTTTCATTTAGGCTTTCAAAACAAAATGTCAAAAATATATTCAAATACATATGAAGATTGTATAAAATAGCAAAAAGAACAATAAAGGCAACAAAAGAAATTATAACAGGGATCTGCTTATGAGAAGTCAATTCTAGATTGAGTTGAAAAGCTTTTGTTACTCCAGTCTAATTGGAGTCAATAGGAGGACGATGTCTCCAAATATCTACTAAATTTAGCCGGTTAGAAAAGTCCAAAATATGGTTCTGTCCATTTCTAAATCTTGAGGGATGTCTATCAAGTTGAGTGAAAAAGATCACATTAAAATCTTCCCCTAAAATAACCTTTGCTGATGGAAACTTAGTACCAAGAAAAAACATGGTGTCCTCCAGCTCTTTTAAGAAAATAATATTTAAAGAATCAGAATTATAACCATAAATAATTGCGCAGCAGCAGAAGCAGCATTTTTTTTAAAATCTCAAAATAATGAGATAGTATCTTGAAATAATGAGATAGTATCTGGAAATAATGAGATAGAATCTAGAAATAATGAGATAGAATCTCGAAATAATGAGATAGTTTACACAAACTCAGGACGTTTGGAGACTATTGAGGTTGAACAGCCCTTTCAAATTTGTTCAGTCCACATGAACTGGTTTCACTTTACTGTCGGTCTTGCCTGTTGCCTGCAAGCGCCCAGCTAAACGAAGCTGTTTACAATGGTAAGAAATGTGGTTTTGTTAATTTAAGCTAAGTTTGTAATATAAGTGAGAACAATATAAAGTAATCAATTTGACATACTGGAAGCTAATCTTGAAGATAGCTTGAGAAGATGCACTCATATCTTTATCATATCAAATCTATTTTATTGATTTAATCTGTAAACCATTTTCTTGCTTTTGTGAAGTGTGTGTTATTTCAGAAAGTCAGAAGACTGGATTGTGTGGAGCAGCTGCATTTTCACTGGCCTTTTCTGATCAGACAAGAGGTAAAAGTGACTTCTCTGCTATAGCGTGTTTCTCCAGTTCTCTAGTGAAAGACCTTTATGCTCCACAGATGGCTTCATTTTCAGTGTTTTTAGTTTCAGAAGTAAAACTTAGAAGTAAGTGAGAAAACCTGCCTAAAAACATATTACTGATACTGTTAGTGTCATTCTTTCTGGACACTCAGAAAGAATGACACATTGCAGGAAACATTTTTTTGAAAACGTCCCAAAACTTAAAAAGTTAAAAATTCTGCATTTGTTGCTATATCTTTATTAAAAACACCAACAGTTTTTTCTTACTTTTCAGTCAGAAGTTAACAAGAGCCACTTTGTAAAGACTGGCACCGGAACCGCAGGTTCTGTCAGGGTTTCTGTAGGTTTCATCAACTTCAATTTAAGACTTTTAAGTTAATTAATGACAGGAATTTAAGACCTGTGTATGAATGAACGTCATCCATACAACTGGCCATAAGTCTGAACTTTCCCATGATGGACGCCAAAAGATTTAAATGTGATTCAACATGTTGTGCCTTTTGTGAATGTCCAGACGAATCCCTTAATCATCTTTTTTTTCCCTGTCCTTTTTCTTTTAAACTATGGAGAGACATTAAAAATTGGTTGTCTCTTAAAATTAAAGACATCCCAGACATAACCATCACCCACATATACTATGTTGATGACCTTGATAGTCAAATATCTGACATGGTAAATATTGTTTTCTTGCTTGTTAAATATTATATACAAATAATCCCACACGGTAAATCCACAAGCATGTTATTGTTAAACTCGTTCTCAGACACACTTCAAAATGGAATACATTTAAGCATTAGCCTAACCTAAATTCAAGCAAGAGTGAGGATTTGTGCAGCATCAAGCTAGTGTTTGTAAGTAAGCTGGTCACAATGCCAAACAACACCAACACACTGGCTAACACAGGGGGAGCAAGAAAACTATATCTCTGTGTTTTAAGCACTGGGACGATGTGTTTGGTATGTTTTCTAAAACGTTAGTAATTTACTGGTATTGGTTTCCTGTAGCACAAAAGTTGGATGCGATTTGGAGCATTGGGTTGTTATTGTAACTATTTTTTTTTTAAGATAGTGTTTTTAATCATTCCAGAATAGAATAGAATCCTGTATCTAGTCAGTGGTTTGTGAAGTTGCGTCAGATGTCCAGCAGGGGGTGTCTCATCGCAATCCTGGCCAGAAGTCCACCTGTAGCTTCCCGTTGGCTGGTGTGAACTAACTAACTAACGGTAGATGGCACGCGTGTGCAGCTCGTGCCACACCGGTTATCCCTGGTGTCCATGGACGGGAGAGCTAGGCTTAGCCTAGCTCATTTAAACTCTCAAGAAGTGTGTCAGCGTTTCTTTGTGGGGCTGTGTGTAAGAAGCAGAAGACGGACTGAACCGTCGCGGTCCGAACTGGACGCGTTCTCGACTGGAAGTACCGCCTGGCGTCCAGCGAAGAAGACCGAGAAGAGCCGTTTGGTCACACAAAGTGTTGGAGAAGATGAAGTATGTGTAAGGAGGTAAAGCTGGGATATAGCTGCCTGCCACCCGACCAAGCTCTCCTGTTCACCCCCGTTTATCCACAAGTTGAGCCAACACCAGCCAACGGGAGTTTCCAGGTAAGTCCAGTCGTACCGCTGAGAGTTTGGGGATAATATTGTCGCAAACACAACTTGCGAAAAGGGAGGCTTTTACCTTTCGGCGTAGCTTGTACTTTTTTTTTTCTATAAGGCTTTCTTTGGTAAAAAAAAAAAAAAAAAAAAAGTAGGTCGGTGTAACTTTATTTATTCTAGCCGAGCGTGTGTGTTTATTTTTTTCATTGTCGGTCGACGACAGTGATAATGTGTTTAATTCTCTCTCATGTAAGAGCATTAAGTTGAATTCAGAGCGTCTGGACTATGACAGCAGCTCTTGTACTTACTGCTGGACGTTTACATCCGTCCTGCACAACTGCGCTTTATACATAAAAATAACAACAAATAATCTTCTCCCCTCAACCAGGGAAGTTCCTATTTAATTTGTGTATTCGTGCTCTTTTCAGATTAAGAGCTCTATAACTTAATGCAAATTAAAAAAAATACTCAGCTATGCTCAATTATCTGTATTTGATTTTAAATTTATCTAACTTAAATTTCTTAAAGGTATTTTTTTATTTAAAACTGCTGTAATGTAGGACTTTGTAGTTACCTTGGTTATTCCAAGGGGTCATTTTTTTTCCACTGTTGTTTTTAGGATCCTGCGATTACAATGCAAACGAGTTTATCTTTTAAACTGACTGCCCAATATATTCCATTTTATATGAATACGTTGTCACAATTTGTTGTCAGAAGTTAACAAATGCATTTCCCTTTCAGTTTTTAATGCCCGCTTTGCCATAAAAACTCACTGTAAAACCCAACAGTGACATCAGTTTTCCATTGTTTGTCGCAGTTAGGGGTTTATGGTTGCATTATGGAAACAATCAACAAGAAACCTCTGCTTGAGATGCAGTTCAGTACACAACTTGATTTCTAACCAAATTAAAACCGTATAGCACACTGGAACATAATGACATGTTCTGATATTATTTGAAAACTTCAGTTAAATGGCATTTTTGTCCATAACAGAGACTTGCCATAACCCAGCTTTTATCCATTTAGTGTGTGGGCACAGGAATAACAAAAACACAGAAATAACAAAAACAAAAGCAGCCATTGCAAATTGGGAAATAATGGAGGAGAAGATGGAAGTGCAACATGTGTATATAAAGAAAGCGTGATTTATTTCGGTAATTAAAGACACAATGCTTGAGATTTTTCATCGGTTTACCAAAATGATTACGACGACCCTTGTGTTTTACTGTCAAGATCTTGACGTCGAGTGAAACGCTACAAAATTTGAAGCTGGTTTTAATCAACACAACACTGAAGCTGAGGCACAACAGTAAACAGAAACTGGAGACTGGGTCAGAAAATAAACCTCTTAAACCCTGTTCCCTTGGTAAACATCAGTTTGTAGTATTAGTACTAGAACTGCTTTGAGTTATATGATCTGTGTCTGTTTAATGTTTTAATGTTCGTGTTTTTTGTTTCGTTTTTCCTTTTTTTTTGGTAAACAGTATAATGGATGCAGAGGGAGCCACTCGTTATCCGGAAGCAGAGAGTTTTTGGCACGCGTCGCAGAAATCTGCAGATCTGGATCACAGGACGAGAGATGCAGAGAGCTGCAGGCCGGTGCATGTGTTTCTGTCGGGAGGCGCACCGTGGGGGTTTACGCTCAGAGGAGGGCTGGAGCATCAGGAGCCTCTGCTCATAACAAAGGTAAATCCCAACAACACACACATCCACCCCCTGACTTGTACATTTCAGAGCGAATGAAATTTAAAACTTACTGTCATCTGTGGTACTTTGCAAAATTAGACAATTGCTATGAGATGTTTATAAAATTTTGCCACATGGCAACCACAAACTGCAATGTGTTTCTTTGTGATTTTATGTAAAAGACCAACACAAAGTACTGGATAGTTATGAAGTGGAGGGAAAGAGGCGTGCGGGCTTAGAATGTGCCGTCAGTTTGTCTTCATCCACTGTATTCCCATACTACTAAACAAAATAATGTCTGGCCAAGTGCCTTTAGAAGTCACCTTATTGGTAAATGTGTCTTTTAAGTATCAAAGTGAACGTGAGGAAGATCACCCTCAAGTAAATGAGATGGGAATTTTTAGGGTTGTTATTTAAAATGCTATATCTTGTAAGGTAAGGTGATTTTATTTATTTAGCACATTTTCAGCAACAAGTCAGTTAGAGCAAGTCCTAGTTTCTCTATGGCTTGCTCTAACATTATATCATATTATGTTGGTCTAAAGTGACAAGAACTCCACAGTTTTATAAAAGGAGCTTGTGGAAAACTACGTTTGTGCGTCACCCCAAACCTACCATCTCCACGAGCAACACGGTGGTGGAAGCATCAGATGGGGATGGGGAAGCCGATCAGATTTGGTGGGAAGGTGGACGGAGCTAAAATCAGGACAATCATGGAAGAAAATCTGTGAGAGGTTTGAGACTTCTTCTGGTATCTGTGGGTGATGTCGGCCTAGTCAAAGCCAGGCATCTTGAGAATCTGTGGCAATGCTTGAAAATCAATGTTTAAACATCCTCTACCCAAAGTAGTTATGTTTTAAAGAAAGTGAGCTAAAGGTTTGTCCTCTAGTTGTACAAGTCTTATAGAGACACTGCAAAAGACTTAAAATAGAACTGAATAGTTACTAGTTAGATCTACACTGTTTATTATATTTACTGGAGTATTTTTTTTTCTAGAAAGAAATACTTTTTGTAGTGATACTGCATCACAGTTGAGTGAAATTCCAGATAGTTTACCCAGTGCAGGTAGCCTCAGTGGAGAACAAACGTATTTTAAACGCAGGCAGCTGGAGTCTACATTAAAGTGAGACTTCTGGCTTATGCACAAGCTTCATTATTCTAAGGTTATTTTGTTTCTGCTATATGATAAACACTGTGTTTTGTATTGAAATAAAACTTTGTTGGAAAAAATGTTTCTTCTTTGAATTTTGTTGTATTTGTTATCTGTATAATGACATCATTGTAAAAAAATCTGCTCAGATTTTAGAATCCTTTTTTACTCTTGAGTAATTTTTGGGTAGTAATGAGTCGAGGTATGTTTGGTGATTGGGGTCTCTGAATACCAAATCAGGCAATATTTTTCAAGTTTCTATTTGTGAAATGTAGAAAACTATAATTTTTTTCTACTTTAGCTATGTATTACTTTGTATTGTGCCATTGCATGAAATCCCAAAGGAGTAGGAATGCTTTTGCAAGACACTTTTGTTACAAAACTCTGAATGTTGTGATTTCTTTATAGCTGACTGTATGCGACAAGCAGAGTGTTTTCCCCATGTCACACATGGACAGTGAACTGAAATGTGAAAGTGCATGGCAGAGATGGGGATGACTAATTTTAATGACAAACACAGAGCTCTCTGTCTTGTCTAGTGGGATCTTTGATATGAACAAGTTGTTTATAACCGTAGGAGTGAAGTGTAATATCAGCCTATAACCTGTAGGTCACACCTCATCAACTAACACAGTGTTTGCTTATCCATACATTTTCGTAATGGCAAAAGAACACACAAAGGGAAAAATAATCATGGTTTGAAACTTTTGAATTTAAAAGCTGAACAACTTGATCTCGCCACATCTTTTTCACTCATTTATGCATTTGGACGTCTGTTGGCGTGGGCCTGGATGACACTTGTCGTGTGATTTGTGGAAGAAGACCTCATAAACATAAAGCGAAACAGAGACTGCAGTTTGTCACTGCTGTATGTCGTCACCTTGTTAAATCGCTGTGTTTGGCTGGAGAATGCGCAGCGCCGCTGAGAGGGAGACTTCCTCAGAAATCTCATGTGGCCTCACTTCTCTGTGTGTAATGATTTACTACGAAAGACCTTGCTTGTTAATTTGACACAGTAAAATACCAGCAACTGTTAGTCAGGAGCTTCTGGTTCTCTTGAGGTTTTTTTGTTGTTGCTTTTGTCATATCTGCATTGGTGCAAAGGGGTCTAAAGTTCACTACAGATGAGTAAACATACAACGTATACATATAGCTTATGTATACACAGCTTTTCAGTAGTCTGGTTTGTGTTGGTCTTTTGTAACATAATTAAATGTGTTTTTAAGTTTAGGCTTTTTAACCTTCTGCAGGTTTAAAAGTATAACTGGAGGCAGGTAGCAGTGAAAGGTGGAGGTCAATTATTGACTGCAGCTCAGTGGTTGAATTCAGACTCAAAGTAGTTGTTAATGTTTGGTCTCTGAGCAAACCAGCTAAGCTCCAAGAGCTGACAAAAGTCAACCTTTTGCATCATATGATAAAGTTAATTGTTTTTCCATGTTCTTATGCGGTTCTTGTAAAAGTATTCACATCCTTTCTTTCTTTATAACTAGAGGAACACCGATCGGACATTAATATCTGTATCGGTCCCGATATTGTAGATCGGGTATTGCTAACAATGTGTTAGATACATTAATGCATGTCTATTTAGTCTAGGTTTAGGGTTAGAGCAGGGTATGCTTTTTTCTCTGAGTAATGTTATGCTTTATTTATCTTACATAATATTTAAAATTTCTAGTTACACTTTCTGAACCATTTAAAAGGTTTGTTCCAGATTATTTTGACAGTTTCTTTAAGATTTATTTTATATTGGCTGCTACACACCTAAATGCACTGGCTGATCAGATTAAAATTTGGGAAGCTATTGTCGAATTTATATGCGCTGCGCTGGCGCAGTTACCAGATAAATCTGCAATTTGATACATTTATGTCTGTATTTACAAAAAAGAAGCAAAAACATTTTAAGTCAATACAGCACTGTTTTTCTGTATCGTATTGGTATTGGCCGCTCCTTCAGATACTGTATTGGTATCTGAAGTGATAAAAATTGGCAGTGGATATATTTACAGGTATGAAATTCTGTGTATTGTGTTGGAATTTTATGTTTTAGTGTGTCACAGATTAGTGCATTAAGTTGAAATGGTAGCAAACGATACATGTAATTATTGCAAATAATCATGGAAGGTTTTCACGTCGTCATTGTTTCTGGTTTTTGTGGCCTCTGAAAGATCTTCCTCCAGTATTTAGCTTCATCCTTTAAACTGACTAGCTAAACTCTGCCTCCTGAACACACTCATCCCTGGAGTAGGATGCTACCAACACCATGTTTTAGAATGGCGTGTGTATAATGTTGTCATCCCATTGTACAATTTAAGTCCTTTATAACTTTTCCCACATAGTTCTCACTGGCAGTATGTGAATCATTTTTCAATAAAATCATGAAGATAGTCGGTCATGTCTAGACTTGGCACACTTTTTTAGTTGTTTTTTTAACACCATAACCTTCCTCTCTGCTACTGTTTTTTGAGTTTTCTGTTGGAGATTATGCATTTGTAGCATTAGGTTGAAGTTCAGCCTAAGGAGTATAGCTAGCGGTACCAGGAACAGGGAAGGAATCTTGCAGTTTTGTCAAATTTTCTGTGAATTATCAATGACAGCCAGGAGCCTGTTGGAATGACAGGATGGGATGAATTAAGCCAAGGTTGGTGCTGTGCATTCTTTTAGTGTCTCTCAGATAAGAGTTAAAATGAGTTTGATTTAGTATGCTGTCATAAAATGAATTTGTTTTAAAATGTTTGCAGCTTTTCTTCTTCGATTTATGATAATTTAGAAAAGCTAGAGGATGATGTTTTCCCTGTAAGATTTTGGCAAATGTTCCAGCTTTATGTAATTCTAAGTGTTATATTCAGATAGAGTGAGTAAATAAAGTTTGCAAACATTTCTGCATTTTAGTCTATGAACAGAAGGCATCCCTTGAACCCACATTTCTATCTGTTGCATTCTCACTTCTTTGCATATTTTCCAGCTCGCTTCAGGGAAATGTAATAACAAAGGTCCAACAGTCTGATGACAGGTTCACCGTATTGGTTAAAAAAATATCCTGGATCTAATTAAAATTCTCCAGATTCCTCTCATAGCTCAGGTTATGCTCAAGGTCCTCGTGGACTTAAAGTTCTTAGTCTCAATAAACCTAAATAATCCTGTTTTACACGAGACATCTGGGCACGCACCTCATACATGTGTTCCCTCTGTGAGGAACAGCCTTTATAAGGCAAAAACGTACCGTTGGCTCGTTCTGAACCAGTACCAGACGACGTACTGCAGAAATAACTCTGTTCTTACATGCTGCGATAAATCACCCCCAGGTAAACAGGTTTTCCCAATTATTGAAACTTTTGTGTGGCAACATTGTGGGCTAGTTTTGAGTGCCGCAGGCCTGCTTAGCCTCCAGAGAAAAGAGGATTTAGAGAGCACAGTGTGCATGCTGATGGCTCAGATAAGATTCAAAATGGATAGTTGTTTTTTTGTGTGCATACGTGTGTGAGTGTGTGTGTGTGTGTGTGTGTGTGTGTGTGTGTGTGTGTGTGTGTGTGTGTGTGTGTGTGTGTGTGTGTTGTGTGTGTGTGTGTGTGTGTGTGTGTGTGTGTGTGTGTGTGTGTGTGTTCCTGGAGGCACGTCCTCATAAAATATATTTGTACTGTATGTTGAAAGAGGCTTGTACAGATTGATTATTACCAGTTTAAGTAAACGGGTTAATTCATTATCAGATACACTGCAATGGTAGCAAAAATTGGATTAGCTAACATTAGCATGAAGTTCAGTAAACTGCTTTGAGTTAAATTTAGTTGAACTTTCAAAGTGATTTTAATGATACGTGAACAAAAAAGTTAATATTAATAGATGACCACAAACAGATCTTCCTCACCTTGTTTACACTAAAATCTGGACGTTAATTAGGAAACGTGGGCAATATTACAAAAATATTATATGAAATAAACACTTAGCATTCAGGTAAAGTGCATTCTTGCTATGTGAAAGCTGATGTCGCCAGAAACGACACTTTTCATGCTGATGTAGGCACACCTTTCACGGTTAAAGGTTCTGGACAAAGTGTTCATCAAGTGTTCATCAATCTAAAGTCTCAATCATGACCTTAGATTGAGAGAAAAATACTCTTTTACTCCAGAGGTGATGTTCAAAGTATTTATTAAAGGGGATTGTTCATGTTCTGCTAGTTCAGAAGAACTCTATGTGCTTTTAAAATTATCCCTTTTAAGGATATTATACACTTCAAAAGCTTCTTTGTCTTTTTGTCTATGTAGATTATAGTTCATGTTAGTGACCTAGAGCAAGAACGGCTTCCTGGCAGAAATATATCTAGTTTTGTTTTGAAAATGTCTCTCCCTGAATGTGTTTTTCAGCCTTGATCGTATACAAACACACATTTTCTGACCTTCTCTGGTGGGGCGACTTACACCTGATAGTGTCTCTTCTTTGAGCCCTTCATCCTGACTTAGAAACGCATAGAAGACGCCCAATTGGGCAAATCAACCCTGATTCTAACAGACTCTGAATGTTATAAATTAAATAGGCAGTATTCTGTAAACTCAACTTTTTTGAGCATTACATCCTGTTGTAATGTTATTCTATCATCAGCAACATACCTGTCCTGTTACTTAGATTTTTTCCCTTTCCATGGGAGTCCTTATGTTCTCCCATGGCCACCATAAAGACACTCAGTACCACCCATGAGATGTATTTTCTCCTCAGTGTTGCAGTTTCCAAGCTTCCATTTCACAGAGCAGCTTTCCTCTGAGACTTTACCATTCAGCTCCTTCAGACTAGCCAGCAGCTATTAGCAAACACCTGGTGTAAATAAGCATCTGCTGAGCTCATATGAGCTCCTGCTCAGTGCAACATTAGTAAAGAGGTTAAAGGGTTAATAAAGGAGCCATGTTGTGATGACTTCCTGAAGGTGGAGTTTCAGGAAGAGCAGAAATTTTTAAAGAGACAATTTTAAGGTATTAAATTACAAAGTAAATTTCTTTTACAATTACTGTCAAAACTTAAAAAAGAAGAATGAATATAAAAAAAATGTATGGTGCTCTGGAGCTTAATTGATATGACACTTAAATAAATGATGGAAATCAAAAACCTTAATTTTCATAGCAAAGTGTACATGAAGCTATAAGAGAATCACAAATATGAACCAGGCTGCGTTTATACGCCTTGGAGTGAGAGGCAGTTTTTAGTGTGGAAACATTTTTATTTTTATGAACCACACATGAGCAGGAAGCTGGTTCAGCAGAACCGTACATCAGGCAGGGAAACGCCAAAAAGCAGAAATGGATTTTAATGCCGGGTAGAACTGGAACCAAATCCCCCAATGTTCACCACCATGTTTACCTTTCAAAATATGAATCTTTTTATAGCAATGCAAAACAGTTACCTTTTTTTTATGTAAAGCTTCTTATCAGAGTTGTATTTTTGAAATGTATTATTTTTAAAGAATCAGCTGGATGATAATGACTTTTGCAATGTAGTTTATTTTTTTATTTAACTTGTATTTATCTAGGTTAGTCTCACTGAGATCAAAGATCTCTTTTATAAGGGAAAGCTGTGCATGACAGCAGCAGCATAGTTACAATGAAAACAAACATGCATTAAAATTTGCTGACAGAAACACTCACACACTGACCAAGTAGACTGGAATCTCCATTTTTTTAAAGACCTTCAATGTAACATTTGAGACATGGATCCTGAAACATTGTCTTCTAGACTTTTAGGCGTTTTCTCAGAATACAGAAAGGTTTTAACAGAGCGAAGGTGTGCGCTGTAATTGGTACAAACTTATTTGTTTGCGTCAGAGTTTGACTGTGACTAACCCAAATCCCTGTTAAATGTGAAGATGAGAAGAAGAAAACTTTTTATCTCGTTTAAAAAGCTCTTTCCAGAACTCACAAACCAAATGCTAACCTCAGAGTTGAGAATGTATTTATGGAGATCTTTTGTTCTTTGAGGTCTTTATGCCCAAGGACAAAAATATTTTACTGCTCCATCTTTTCAATCGAATGCATTAGACAGATTCTATAATTTTTGATAACAGCTTGGATCAAAATGATCTCTGCCGATGCTTGATAATAAAATGTTAGAATCCTTCTACATTAACACTTCGTTAATACCCTTTTGCAATGGATTTTGTGCATCTGGACTGCTGTCTAATTTTTCATACAATTATGTAGTAGTTTTTTACATTCAGCTTTGATCTTGTCGGGTGAACCACTAATGGATTCATAATGGAGAGATAGTTGCTTTATTAAACCATGCTCTGATCACTTCACCTGCATCCTCTGTGGTGTGTCACAGTGATTATTTGTTTGAATGCTCAATCTTATCTTTTTAATTCATTTAAAATAAAAAGCCGTAATGAATTGAAACAATGCACCGTTGCATGTTGTTTTAAAGGTGACTTATTATATCTCAAAATGTAGCTAAATCTGTAGTTGATATAGTTCCCAGTTTAAATTTGGGCTTTTTAATAGTGACAATTTCCTTGGAACCAGGGAGTTTGATTTATTTAATTACACTTTACTCTGAAAGAAGAAACACTGAGAGCTTACCGTAACACAGATACTGGTTTTTCCATCACTTAGATTGGATTACAAAATACTTCTAAGTCATTGTAAGCTTTGTTTCTATAAGTGATTGTGTAATACGCAGTAAGAGGACATTCTAGTGACAAACCCACAAAGAATTATCAGCTTGCATTGTTTCATTGCTCCCAGCCTTTTTGTTGCGACTCAGTGTGGGTGTCTGTGAGAAAGTTTAAGACGCTACTTCAAATAAGTAATGGCCAGAGGAGAACAGAAAAGACTTCGTATTTAGCGTTTTCTTTTTAAAACATGTTTGTCAAAGTATTTCCGTAGGTGTGTGTGAGTGTGTGTGTCTACATCTACCGTCCACTCCACCTCATTTGGATAGTTGTTAAGGTATTCTTTTAAGAAATGGGACACTCCTTCAGGAAGCTCACTCCTTACCTTTCCTCTCAAATTCCTCATTGTATTCAGATACAACATAGCGTACCTGAATGCACCATGTAAACAGTTAATGGTTGTTAGCAAAGAACAACCACTACCAACAAGATGCATCCAAACTAGGCCTGTCACAATAACAAATTTTGCTGGACGACAAATTGTCTCAGTAATTAATACTAGAAAAGATTATGTTGTTTTACGACTATTTTATGCAGTAATGCATTGATAATGTCACAGTAATTCAAGTTTGCCCTTTCAAAGATCAATAAACTTTCATTTAATAAAGAACACTTGGTACTGGAACTGGAAGTCATTTTAAATATTAAAAGTCAAACACAACAACCACAAGCAACAAATAAGATGGAAATAAGTACCACACACAACCAAAACTATAAATAAAATGGATTATGATGGTTCTGAAAAAATATTAATCACCAAACCTCCTGCTGGTTTATCATGCAATTAATTGATTTATTGCGACAGACTTAGTCTGAATGTGTAAAATACAACAGTTTTTTTGTTTCTAGCAATATATATTTTTTTCTTATCAGAGTTTACATAAAATGTGGGCATGCATTTTATTTTTGTCTGACTGACCTTTGCATTTTTTAGAAGACTCCAAAATAGTATTTACAGTAGCGATTTATGTCAAGAAAATGACATAAATAGCTACAAGAAAATGTTTTTGTTTTGTTTCTTTTGTTCTTTTTTTTATGTGTTTTGGTTTTTTTCCCCTTGTATTTAGGTACATTCGTGAGTAAATTTGTAATATTTTACAATATTAGAAAAGCTCTTTCCCTTTACACACCCGCACAACCCCAGGTCACAGGCTGTTTAAGAATCAAATGTGACTTAGTCAAAGTGTTGTGTATTATTCCTTTTTTTTTTGTAAAAAAAAAAAACATTTTATTTGGATTATCTATTATCATTCTTTAATCTTACTTTCAAGCAAAGATCAACTTTGAAAAGCGAGGTCAGATTTACTTAAATAGCCGTGCAAATGCAACACGTAATTATTGGATAGGATTGTCAAGTTAGTGTAACAACTCACTTGAAAGAGCTTAATATCTGCCTAACAGCTTTACATACACAATGCTCATGAACTAATACAAACCTAATGTCTGAAAGGTTGTTTTTAAGTGATGACCAATAATGTCAGTGAGTGTAGCGACGCGTCAGCTTGCTGCCCAGGACATCTGTCAGCAGAAATGACACATTCATCACCCCCAGTGGCACCACATCCTTCCCTTCATGACACAAGGCAACTCCTTTTTTAGGACACGATTTAGGATACAGCTGCTTTTGGACTGATTACAGCCTGGAGGAAGACGGACAGCAAGGGAAATGCCTAACGCTCAGGACTGTCGGGAGTCAGGAGGAGTGAAAACTGTTTAGAGAAGCAGACGCTCTCCAGTTTTAACATTGAATGAACTTGAGTTTCATGTTGTCTTTGAAGAAGCTCCTGCTATTATTTAAAGTGTTTTCTTCCCATTGAGTAATGCTTCCTGTGAAAAGAACAGATCAACAAGTAGCTCTGGGAATGTTGTTGAATCTTTTGTACCCATAATACAATTTATTGTACTCTTAGTATTGCACTGTTGATATGGTATGATCTTGACTTGAGCATAAATCAGGGCTGTCAGCTTCACACTTGTTAAGCTAAAATCTAATATTTGTGGGGCCCATTTGCTTAGTCTGCACTGTTGTATTAAACACAACCTGTAATATATTATCCTGACACAAGGAATATTCTTCAATTTTTTTGAAAAGCTATGCCACAAAGTATAGTTTTGTACAGTGCAGCAAAATAATGTTTTTTTTTGCTTTTTCTTTATATTGTGTCAAACCATACCTGTCAAGTCACCCATTTTGGCTGGGGAACTACCGTTTTTTTACTTCCTCGTGCACCCTCATTATTATTTTCTCGTAATTATCCCGTTTTGTTCCCCCCCCCCCCCCCCCGCTTTTGCGTTAGTATACCCTTTATACTCTGTTATGTATTTAACATGCTAAAGATGAATCAGAGCTGATTGAAGGGAACACTAACCAAATCCACCATTTGGCCGGTCAGTGCAGCTCTAATTGTACTATTGTTTTTCTGGAAAGTCACTTCCTAGTAAAAAAAAAAAATGTAGGCAACAAGAGATATTTATATCTTTTTAGACAATTAAAGGCTTTTTGTTACTAAATGAGTCAACCTTATAGTAACCTTTTTCTAGACATGGTTCTTCACAGTGACTAAAAATTATTTGTTGTTGGCATTTGAATGTGGACAGATGCATTTGTGATGGTTATATTTCCTGTCTTTTCCACATAGATGGTCATTTTTAGACTAAACTTTTATGAAACCTAAATAGATGAGTCTATTTTGCTTTAAGTGATTTGGATCACCAGATTGCCCCCCCCTCTCTCCCCCCAAAACAAATAAGTTATGAAAACATTTATTCTTTAAGTAACTTTCCTACTTTGCCTCTTCACTGATATCTGAAGCTTTACTTATGTCCTCTGCTTCACTGAAATCTATCTCACCGCTTTGTTGAACAGGAATAGTTTTCCATCTTGAGTAATCCCAGGTGTTTTGTATCCGTTTTCAGCATTGTAACTATGTGAATGTATCAGGCTGTTTCTCCACAAAATCCACTACCATATCAGGACGAGCTCAGGAATCTTGCCAGCCAGCATAAAAACTGTTTGTCCGACCTCGCTTACCACTCCCATATAGAAAAATGAAAAGAACCATGGTTTGATCTTGGCTGCTGGGAGTTTTTTTTTTTTCTTTTTTTTTTGCAGTGAGGGTGAAGGCCTACTAAGATATGAGAGTTGGTAAATCTACACATACTTCTCTGGTTGAGTCACAGCACCCTGCTACAGGTTGAGAGAAAAACTGATGATCAGCTGCAGAGCTGAGCTTTTTGTGTGCTAATGTGCCAGCTGCCAGGCAACGTCTCACGGCCTTTCTTTCCGTGCTGAGCAGTTTTTTGTTTTTTTTCTCATCTCAGATCAGACTTCCTGCGTCAGTGTGAGGACAGTGATGACCTTAACGATCAGTACTTATGACGCTTCAGAAATACCAGGCTGTAGCTGCTGTCAGCTTTAAGATGTCCTATCTTGGTTTGTCAACCTTTGTGTCAGTGTGTCCTCTGAGATATTCCGGCAGCAGAGGTTCTGAGTCCAGTGTGCTCACACTCTTCACTGTACATACTCTTGTGTTATTTCAGGTGTCTGCCTTCAAACAAACACAACGCTGTTTGTTTTTTCATTATGCCACAGGTTTGGAGCGCAGCTTTTTGAAGCATTTGATTCTGGTCCTTAGAAGCTCACACGCCTGCTGCTTATTTTGGGAAACAGGCTATTTTGTCTGAAGTCGTTATTCATCCATGATATGGAAACGTAATTAAAATCACATGTGAATATGTTTGTTCACACACAAAAAACATGACGCACCATCTTCCTCCTACCACTTCCTGTCATCGTCTTTCTTTTCCGCTAGTAGTAACATCCGGTTGTTGATCACATGACTTGTGTGATGCGAAAAAAGAGTGTCCATTGCAGTTTTGATAAATTAACCAATTTCTATATGCCCGAAAAACCACCTCATCCTAGCAACAAAACATTTTTATCAAAAAACAAGGATTTTCTTTAAAATTACAGTGTTTCTTTTAAGCAAATGTATTTTTGTAATTCCAGTTTGCTCTGTTATCTGGTCAATAGAAACAAAGCTATTGTCACTTTTATCACAGTAGGACAGCTAATCATTGTGATAAAACTTGGATTGCCCACCCCTACATCCCACATATACACAATTTTTCTTACTTTGTACTGATCTATTTCAAATAATTTCCAATGTTGTCGATTTATGTTGAGGTGCATTTTTATGTTTCTGTTCCAGGTTGAGGAAGGCAGCAAGGCAGCAGCTGTGAGTCTCCAGGTGGGAGACGAGCTCGTCAACATCAACGAGGTTCCCCTGAGTGGCTACAGACAGGAGGCAATCTGCCTTGTCAAAGGCTCCCACAAGACCCTCAGTCTAGTAGTGAAAAGGTAGGTGCTCGGTCTCCTCCTGGATGTGCTGCTGTCACCTCCTAATAAGCATAAATGTTCACCATGGCAACAGCTTCAAACACACCTAGGAGACGGAGAAGCAGAGATCCTGAACCCAGCAGCTGCGCGTCTGTAATTCATTCTGGGATCCGCTTCACAGAGCTCGTGTTAGCTGGATATTCCTGTTTAGCCAGGCTTGCTCTTAACTCGTCTTCCTGGTTTGTGGCAGAGTAAAAGAAGGAAGAGTGGTGACATCATGTCTGTTATATCCCACGCAGGCAGGTGTTGGGACACACAAGGGGAAGTTATTTGATTATGTGACTCTGAGATTTTTTTTATTTTTTTTTTAAGTTCAGCACACCTTGTCAGTTGGTTTTGTGCTCTGAATGATCAGGCAATACAGGTTTGTATAGTTTTGTCTGACATCAATATCTTAACTTAACACCTCGCTTGTTTTGTCCAGAAATATTCTAAACCCAGTCTGGGTAAGCCGCTATTGTCAGATCAACACACTTTTTATAGTGTGTTGATCCTTGTGTAATTCTTTATTTCTTTAATTTATATGTGGATTAAACTGATGACTCATTTGTCAACAGAGCAGCTGCCTTACTATTGGCTTTGTGTGTGAAACACTAGTGGCATTGTCTGTCATTACCATCTGCATTTCTTCTTGCATTCTATCATATCATAGGGTAATCTCCGAACAGATTTGCGCGTACAAGGAAGTTCACTCACCATTTGTCTCTGCAAAGACAAGGCTTGGATTCTCACTTATTGTTTTAGTCTCAAGAGATACGTTGTTTGTGGGATGTGGAAACAAGTATGAGGTATTGTCTGTTTCCATCTCTAGTCCTTTTTGTTTCAAGAAACACTGTCTAAATTTAACTAAAGAAGGCTTTTATATTTGCCAGATTGTAATATGACATTTTAGTTTCAGGAAGTATCTTTAAACCATTTTTAGTTGAGATACACTGATATTGCTGTTTCTTGCCGATATCAGTTTTGTTTTATTGGTTAGGAGGTTTATTGTTTCACCGGCCAATTTTGTCAGATTCTAGGTTTTGATACTAAAGACTGTCACTAACCTTCCATCTGATTTTACTAAACACAAAGTGTATCTAAGTACAGGTGATCGGTCGAGGCGATTTTCAGACTGAGTACTCTGTGAGTTCTTGGCTTTGATATATTGAATGCACAGGCAAAATAAATCAACTTTTTCATTGTTTGACCTTTAAATCAGAGCACATAAAGAGAAAATGTATTGATTCTAACTACTGAACAACTGAGTCATATGTGTTCGTAGGCAAGAAGATTGGATCATCCTGACTTAGTAATGATAATAATAATACAATGTAATTATAAAACCCTTCTTAATTTGAAGGAACTCTCAAAGTGCCGCTTTAAAGGTAAATGAGACAATAAGAAAAGTTCTTTGAAACGGTCTTCAGTCTTCAACGGCTCTCTGGCAAAGGTGTTTCAGAGCCATGGGGCAGCAACACCAAATGCTCAGTCATCCAACATGTGAACTTTAGTCCCGGTTGGCAGAGATGATGAGTGTTTGTGTAACAGATGCCGATGAGAAGGATATTATGGTTGTCTAAAGCAGCTGCGGTCCAGGAGGATATGGAGAGATGGAGAGCCCTGCGAGAAGGTTGTTGGTGACTCTGATCTGAGCTGTTTCTGTATAAAGAGAAGACTGGAAATCAGACTGAAATTTTACAAATGGATTGACTTGCTTGAGTTGGTCCTCAACAACTTTTCAAAAACCTTCAAAAGAAAGGATTGGAAATGGGATTTGTCGCATCAAACAAACAGGAATTTGAGATTTTTAGCTCCGTGGAGATAAAAAGCCATTCAGAAAGTTAACAGACTTAATCTGTTTCAATTACCTGCATTTCTGCTGACAGAGATCACAGCTGCATGTCTTGGAATGAAAACATAGATTTTGCAGACAATCTATGTGAAACCGAGTAGCTCCCCATACGCCATATGGGGGGGCCTTTACATAAGTCACTATTTTGGCAGTCTAAAATATAGACTACACTAAATTACAAGAAAAAAAAAGATATTTTTAAAGAAAGTTATTGGTATGTAGTATTTTGTAGTGACTGTGATGGGTTATGCTCCATGAAACACTTCTAAAGTGACATTAATCCCCTTTCCTTTGAGGAATGTTATGTAATCCCACATCAGCTTTTGAAAGGTATGGCTACTAAAGTTTTAGCTCAGGGCGATTTGAGTAAATGTTCTGTCTGGCTCTGTCTTGGGTCTCAGTCAAGGAATTATTTTTACTCTCTGTGTTATCAAGAAATCCTGGTTAATGACTTTCTAGACAGTAGAGGAGTCTCGGTTTTCACATGATTTTTGCCTGACACATTTTTCTTTTGAACCTGTGGGAGGAAATGGATTACCTTCACAATACATTAAGCTCCTGAAGAGCAGAAGGCACGAGTGGGGGATTCTGGATGTTTTTACTTTTATATGCTTGTAATTCGTAGTGGAGTGAGACATTACCTTTCAAGGACAAGTCTTGTTCATATTGTGTTAAGCAGTCTTTGAGTCCCACAGGACTCTCCGTTTGCTCGGGTTGTCTGTGTTGAGGAATTCCTTTGTTTGGCTCGTCTCAAATAGCATCTCAAGTCAGTCATTTCCCAAGGCCATAATAACAAGTCTGGGTCACATTTAGAATACTGCGAAGTGATAGTGGGTCATTACTGAACCTCAGAACTTCACTTCAAGTTCAATTTCTCCTACTTGTCATTCAGCTGCGGTCTTCTTGTTTGCTTGTTGATGTTTGGAAATGTTTTATCCTCTGGCTTTGACATTGCTACCTGTAGTTTTCTTGGAGCAGTGATGTTTTTTGTTTTGTTTTGCTCTCCACCTCTGCCGGTTCACGTCAAATGTTATTTGTTAAACACCTTCCCATTCAGCTGAAGGATAATGTTGGATTGTTGGATGGTTTTCGGAAAGCTGTCAGAACCTGCCCTTGTGTACAGGTGTGGTTTCTCTACACACAGCGTAAGGGCGGTGCTTGGTTTCCACACTCGTCCTTTTTGCACATGGTGACTCATGCGCAGTGGTTGGTGTAATGTCATTTTTGCGAGGGGAGGGGCAGAAACTTGTCACACGTCACTTGGAGATCAGACAGGTGTGGCTATAAGTGGGAAAGCATCTCACTCCCCAACGTCTTTTCAAAAGTGCTTTGATCTTTTTGCTGTGTAAAGTTGAGTATAATTTCATAGGGCCTTGCAGGGATGACATCTCTTGAACCTTTTCACATTTACACATTTACCTATCCAGTCACAAACTTTCAACTATTTTATCAGGATTTGTATGTGTTCAACACAAACCAGAGTATAGCTGTAAAGTGAAAGTAAGATAATTTCTAAAGTTTTAGAAAAAAAAACAATCTGTGGAGCATTCATGTTTAGCCGAAATGAGCCAGAAAGAGAGATTGAGTCTTTATGTAGGACAATACTGTATCACATGCATCTAAGTATTTCTCTGTGTGGCTAAGCAGTAAAGGTGTTGAAGATGACAAATCTATTACAGATGTCACAATCTTTTTTTTTTTTTTTTGCACCCTACTCTGAGTCATTTGATTTTGAATATCGACTGATACCGAGTCCCAATAAAATGCATAGGTATCCAGTGAGTAGAGCAACAGGCTTAAGAAGCAGCTCTGTGGTATACCATTGTTAAGTGTGATGGTGGTTAAACAGTCATTGCCTGACCTAAGATATTAGATCCATAGGTCAGATAGTCCATAATTATTCCAAGATTCCTACCTTGGTGTTTACCTTGGAAGGAATGGGCAATGACTTTAATCTTAAAATATTCAAAACTGAAGCTTTTCTGAATGTTTCATTTACATTCCACTTTACAATCATGTACCACTTCGCTTTATCACATTGATCCCATTTGAAGTTTTTGCTTGTAAATTAAGAAATTCAAGAAATTCTAATGTTTCTGCAAGGCTATGTGCACATACTACTTTAAAATCAATTTGATTAAATGTATTTAGCATAAACATGAAATATGAATAGCTTGATTGTCAGAATGCACTTGAATTATCTTTACCTTTTTCTATGGTCGTTAAAATCTGACAGTTTATATTTTGTACACACCCATACCCTCATTAGACATTTACTGCTGCATGAATAATTAAACTTCCCACACTTGTAGCATTGTGTTTTCCCCTTCTTGAATCAGCATACAAGTACCAGAGTGACTTCTAGGTTTCACCATGTTTTTTGCTGCTGGCACAATCATCTGCTGCTGCAAAGTTCTGTTTTAATGTTGTTGTCCTTGTAGCAACAAAATAAACATTCATACACACCGAGTGGCTGTTTTAGATTAACAAAAGCTTCAGCATTTCAGAGCAAAATCCAGTTATAGCAGGAAAAGATTACAGGGGTATGTTACAGAGTAAGCACTCAGTAGGGGTTCTGGGCAGTAGCTTACATTTAGCAAGCCTTATTTTTCTAATTAAGCCTACGCAGTATGTTTTGGAATGCAGATAACTAAATTCCTTTAAGCAGATTTCTTAAAATTGTTTGTATCTCAACATAACAAATATCATACTTTAGAGACTAAAGCTTTTGTTTTTGTAGTTTTTTGTCTTGCCTTTATTTCTCCACCACCCCTTCAGGCGCTTTAGGGAAATGTTCACAGTGACAGTCTACTAATATTGGCTGTATTTAACTTGGCAGTGTACTGTTTTACTTTGTACATGGAACCATATGGAGTCTTTAAGGCAGAATTATGAATTATATAGTTTTTTTTCCTCATGAAGTTTCACAGAATCTAAAAGATTTATGAGCAATTTATCAAAGTTGTGGACATTTTTGTTCACTAGTTTTTATCATTCTTTGATTAACCAATGCTGATTTTGGTCAATTCTGATTCCTCTTTTAACCACCGTATAACGATAAATATTAATAGAGTTCAGAACATTTTTCTATCCTGCTGTTTTGATCTGACATTAGTTATGTATGTTGGCAGAAGAGGCAACTTCACACAACTCCTGACTTTAGCATCTTGCATTATTTAGGATCACCAAATGGGTAAGTCTCCTTCATTATCATCTCCCTGATAAAGAAATGGCTAACTAGTTCGAAGCTTACCTTCTGTTACAGGTTTGACCTGGAAGAGTGTTGTAACGGTGAGTTTGGGAATGGTGCACAGATTGGAAAAAGACGGGATTTTGAAATGCTACGTGTTATGAGGTGTGAGTAAGTGAATGTTGGACACAGTGTTTTTGGAATGTGTAAAATGCCGTTTCAGAAACTGTAATGTTTGGATTAATTATGTTGAGTAATTATGCAGGTGATGAAATCTGTGGTGTTGCAGAGTTGTCTTTGAATTATTTTTTGCCATCTTCAGCCATGTTTTTGACTCATGCTTCATGTGTAACATTAGAAATGTTCTGTCATCAGGTAACGCCTATAAAAGAGTCGTAATGGGAACATAGCCCTCCGGGATCCAGAATCAGAGCCAAGTCCTAGCTGAGATCGCATATAAATATTTCACACCTTTTTGCGAGTTTGACAGTTTTGTTAGAGTTGCTCTCACTAATAAATTACTAATAATAATTACTTGTTGATGAATTTATGCCTGTTGTCAGACACACAAAAGAATCCAATACAATTTGAGGTGGCATTTAAAACGTATGTAATGATACAGTTGGAAGCGTCGTTCTCAGTCTGAAGGTTTCCAGGTGTTTCTGGGCCATGGGTCAGCACAGACAGCTCGTGACTTGGCAGCTGGTATGCCACTCAGCCCAGGAATGTGCCGGTCATTGCATGGTGCTCACAGTTCACCTCTCTCACCTACACCATGACTGGTCTGATTGTGGGGTTAGCTGAAGAAAGGCCTTTGTGAGCCTCCCTAGGGAGCAAACGGGACCCAGCAGCTCACCTGCAAAGTGCAGGTTTGGCAGTTTGAACCTTAGCGTTTTTTTCCCCTGCCGTCCAATACTGTACATGATGCCGCATTTTCCTCCGTCTCTGCCATGCTTTTCAACTTGGCTGATAATTACCAGCTGTCTATCATTTTTCTTGACAGCATTCCCCCTTTCAGCTGAAACTAATAGGTTCAGGAGTGAAAATATGTGAAGGTTTAAAGTCTGACTTTCCGTAACATCTCAGGGGATACAGTAAAAGCAATGTTTCTAGATGGATTGCCTTTAGTTATTTTCTTACTTCACAGTATTGAAACATAAGGCTACTGAGGTTCTTGAAGAAAAATGCTTCCCCTGCAATATGTTTTTGTGAACTTTAGTGCCTTTTATGTCAGCTTCAGGAGTGTTTTCTTATCGGTCAGGTTTAATTTGCACAAAAAATACAAACAAATCTGTAACAATGACCCAAGCATTTTTATTTGAAACTGAAAAACTACAATTATTCCTTCTGCTTCTGGAATAATGTTGCGAAGATATAGAAAATGGAAGGTTACCTATAACCTTACAGAATGTTAATCAATTTTGAATTCAAGGAAAACAATTATTTTGAATAAAAGGTAATTGGTCAGGCTATCTTCAGGAATAGTCATCTTGCAATCAGCTGCTTAAAAGAGTCAACATTTTTAGCTTACCACGTGTATTTTTAAGTGGTATTGACATTCTTTATTTTTCAAATTCTGACTGTTTTTAATTATCAAAAATAATCCAAACAGCATTTTTTTCTTTGAGGGATTGAAAAGTGTCATAGCCTTCTTTCATCCTGCTGACCAGCAGTATGCAGCAACAGCTGGCAACTGTTACTCTGTTCAGAAGATTTCAGTTAAAAGTATGTGCACAATTTTATTGGGGTTACTGCACCATGATTACTTTACTTTAAACCGTGTTCTTAGATTACAAAGTTGAATTTGATCATATCTACAATTACCAGTCAATACTTTTTTATATTGATCTGTGTTCACCAAGCAGAGGTAAGAACCCCCTTATGGTCAGCAGCTCCGCTCTTTACCGGATACTTTCAGGAAACCAAGCGCTCTCACGCACTATAGATAAAGCTGTTGCCATGGTAGTTGTTGAAATGCGTGTGTGCCTCACAACAGGGGTGATGGCAAGACAAGAGTCCGGCATTTCATCCCCCATTAGCATATTAGCCCCTTAGAGCCAATGAGACGACGCAAGGAAGGGGGAATACTCACAGGGGACTGGCTATGACAATGGCCCTCCTCCCTTTTGGTGCACTTTTCTACCCCCTCTCTGGGGAAAAAAGCCCCTGAAGAAAACCTCCCCTAAGTTGTATCCACTTCTGCCAGGAAAACTTGGTTTTACTTTCAGTGTTGCCCATTTCAGATTGAAATGTCTAAGTTGTCAGACAATGTGAGTTTGTAGGTAATGCTGGGGCTCAGTCCTTTTGTCTTGGTCTGTCTTTGAAGTATTGGGACCATTATGCCTGACCAGCACATGGATGCAGTCAGTCCTACTTTACAGCTCAAACTAAATTCCACTGTGATGTTGGTGGACTGCTTTTAGGATTTGCATTTGTTGTGGTGGTTGTTGTTTCTATATTCCTTCATCCACGTGTTTGGTGAGTCTGACTTCATCATTTATTTTTACATTTTAACATTAAATAGTTGAAATCTATATCTTTCAATGCTGATGTTTTAGGGTGTCTGTTTATACATCAATTGTGGATGTATAACTTGACCTTCTTTGGTTTTCTTTGACCCTAATACTTTATTGTTGTGAAAACCTTTTGTTTTACCTCTCGGTCTGAAGTCATTTAGGTTAAGCTGTGATCAGTAAGAATTAACATTTTAAAACAAAAAAAGCATATGAAAATTTAAAGGATAGTATATAAAACAAGTAAGTTTTTTGTTTTTTTGACTTTTTTTTGTTGTATTATGTGAATTTTTCTTTCTTGACTGCTCGGTCCAGTGTACGGTCGAGTGTTCAGTCGGACTTCAAACTGGTCACTCAGAAAGCAATCTCTTCCCCTGCCCCCACTGCAGCCATCTGATTCACTTTCCTGACATATCTGTGCTTGCCCAGCTGTAGCCCTGACGATAGGCCTAATAAAACCAGGTTAATTTGCATACCAATGGCATGCGCCATGTGTGGTTAGCTGCCCCAGAAACAGGCCTGAGACGACACAAGGACGACTTGGGCTCCATGTTGGCTTGTCTTTGTCTTCTAAATAGGCCTTATCTCTAATCCTCAATTCATTTTAGGGAATTGACCCACTTCACAGAGGCTTTACAAAATCTGTCTGGAAAAAAAATCATAAGAGTGTCAAAACTGTATTAATTTGATCCAAAAGCAAGAGTCATGTTTCCAAGAGAAACAAGCTGTTGGTTTGGACATTTTCTCATTACTTCAGTGAAGCAGCAGGTCCTGTTAACCTCACATTTATGAGCAAATCTCCTCTTCAGTGAAAACCAAGGCAAGAAAACCTTTATCTACACTTCTGTACTACTGCAATGTTTTATATATATTCAACAGATTTATTGGCTGAATATACTTCAGGTAACTCCATAATAGAAATTGGAACCTGATGTCCAGTTATCCTAGCAAAAAAAATCAAAAGAACAAAAAAATTTTTGAAACTGATTATTACTAATTTGGTTATAACTTCATTATTTGTCCACCTCAAACTACCACGTCCTCTGTGGCTGCCAAACTGTGTCAGTTTTGAGCTTGAGTGGGGGCAGAAAAGATGTCTGGCATGCAGACGACAGCTTGAACAAAGCGGTGTGGTGGCTGATCTGATTGTGAGAGAGATTCTCTACTCTAAGCCCCCTGACTCATGCTGGGCCTGTGTTGCCCCAGGGACCATATGGCCGTCTGATTATAGCTCACCTCGGCTTCACCCTCCTCTGACAATGAGAGATGGCTGCTGCAGTTTTGCTGTTGCCTGCAAATTATCATGTCCATCTTACCTGGACTTTCTCATTTGCTCCAGTGTCATTAACTGAACGCAGACGTGTTTTTACCAGAAGGGGGGGCTGTTACATAGAGTATGAGTTAATTACTATTCAGAATTACTGCATGTTCCTTTGAATTAGAATCTTTTGTACTTAAGAAGGATAGGTTTTTATCCTCTGTTTTGCTGAGTTTGAAACTTCTTTCTGCCAAGTTCATACAAGTTTTCTGTGCGATCTAGAAAAGCATAATATTTGGTCCAAATGGTTTAAATTTTGAATAGGTATAGAAACCCAAAAGAAGGAAAAATGTTTGTTGTTTGATGCAATTTTCTCTCTTTCTCAAAGTGAAACAGCTAAATTTTCCACCAAAGCAAGTGGTTCTAATGCCTGTATGTGTTAAGAGGGCAGCTCACATAAAGCATTGAATGACCTCAGCTTATTCTGTAAATTTAGGGTGTGCTGTGAAAACTTAGAAAAGAATATGTAAGCAGCTATGTGGAATACATAAAGTTGAATATTAGTAATATATTTATTGCAGTTTTATTTAAAATATGATTTTGTTAAATTTGTTTTTTTATTAACTTGACTTTTGCTTAGTGGTTGTGAGCTGTTTGTATCTTCCATTTAGCTGCTAACTCTTGGCATCCTTAATATAAAATTGGTTGAAAAATAGAATTTGAAATGGATCGATTATTCCCAGAGGGTGAACTTAACTAGTCTGAATGGGGACAGCTCTGAAATAATCCTTTAAACTCCTGTCTCATTTGCATAAATAAATTATTGACATATTAGTTAATAGTTACAAGGTAGGTGGTAGGTCTGCAGTTCATACCAATGAATTTCCCATGGGAAATGCATAAGAGAAAATTCCTAACAAAGTTGTTCCTGTTAAAAAATGTCTTAAATGGAGAAATGATTTTACTAAATAAACACCATGATTGATTTCTTGGTGATTAAAACCATAACCCATTCATGTTCCAAATTATTTGTTTAGTTTTCCTTTCACAGGTGCGCTGTTTATCGCACGCATTTTGCAGAGCATCATCCTATTTTAGTTTTCTTTTAAATGGCTGCAGATGTTAAAGGCAACCCAAAGAATAGCATCTTAATATTGAAGCTATGTCCAACCTCTTGTGTTCACAAGCATATCAGCATTTTAGAATGTAAAATGGTGTTTGTGTTGTCCTGCTGGTGAGCCCTATGTGTCTTCCTGCCCTTGCTGCCCAGGAATTTGAAAATGGTGGATATTGTAGCTCAGAAAATGCCTTCAGAGAATGACGTGCATGTGGCGAGAAGCTTTCTTACGAAGATTTTGCGAAGTTCCATGAGGTATGATTCTGTGACTTGACTGTAAACAAGTAGTGCATATGTCCTGTCCACTCCCCCCTCATCATATCTGCTTTGTGAATGTTACTCATTTGCTTAGTAAAGTCCTTTGATGTCAGCTTTCTGTCTCTGACCGATCATCACCTGCATTGTCCTGTGATTCATATCATTCAATAAAGTTCATTCCATTTGTGTGGCATGCGTTTTCATCCAGATAGACGTAGAATGCTTTTTGTTTGTAATTCTGAGCAAATGTGTTAAATTGTGTTTTGTGTTTGCTTTCTGACATGTCACCTCAGAAAGAACGGCTTTGAAGGGTATGTGACTTATGGCTAACTATAATCTGCACAGCTTCTGGGAGCTAAAACAAATCTAAAATATATTACATTTCTTCCCACTGTGACTGATGGAGTGAATAAAACATTTGACACGTCAATGGTTTTAAGAGCTTGTTTGGATTTGT
Organism: Poeciliopsis prolifica; assembly: GCF_027474105.1. Classification (NCBI taxonomy): domain Eukaryota; kingdom Metazoa; phylum Chordata; class Actinopteri; order Cyprinodontiformes; family Poeciliidae; genus Poeciliopsis; species Poeciliopsis prolifica. Next base: position 23,316,420 of record NW_026562377.1, read on the forward strand.
TTAAAAAGCTGAGTCCTTACAGTGCAATATACCATTTACTTGAAATCTCAAGTAAATGAGATTTACTGGCCTTATGAAATATCAATTTTCAGAGCTCAGAGTGCTCAGGCATCCAGGTTTGCAAAAGACCTGTATGAGTGTACCAAAGTTTAAGATACTAACACAAATATCATCTGACACCTCAAAGCAAATGTGTTTTTTATACATACTTGTGTGCACAGTTTAAAAATTGTAAGTCAAACTCATGCTCAAACTTCTCACAAGACAACTATTGGGTTATTTTTTAACCTTTAAGTTTGCTGATAAAATCAACATGGAGTGTTTTATAGATGGAAAAACAGTGTTTTTCATCAGACTGGTCTGTAACCCTGTCTGTGTTTTTTGCCCTCTCTGCAGACGGAATGAACCCATGAGCAGGCCTCACTCCTGGCACTCCACCAAGTTCAATGAAAGCCAATCAGAAGCTGGCAGAAGACAGTCCCCGCCCACCACTGTGTGGCACCCCAGAAATGATGCAAGGTAACTGAGATTTAGTTGTTTTGCTGCTGATTCGGAGTTTGGGGTGTTTTTTCATTTACAGTACACAATTTCATAATCTTAGTTTTCAAAACTTAGAGTTGATTACTTCTCAGTTAATTGTTTCACACAAACAACTATTGCCTCAAAAATACACATGTATTTTTTGTTGGTAACTAGCTGCTAGCTAGCTTTTTGTGTCCATCATGTGTAAGTGTAAATTTATCACCAGCTGGCTACCTGGCTCGCTTCTGCTGCCAACCCATATGAGGCTGGGTGTATTCTGTGCATCAAAAACAAGAAACAAAACAAAACTTTTAACTTTGGGACTTGGGGGGGGTAAGGCAACAGAGAGCCATATGCAGTGTGAGAATCACGCAGTCACTGCCAAGAGCCCCAAACAGAAATGTAAGTTTTCATTAAGATCCATTGATTCTAATTCAGCAGCACCCCCAACCATCTCCTGTATTTATAGTTTTTTTTTTTGGTCTTACATTTTATTCAAGATGGCATGAAAAGGTCTCAAAAAGTCTTAATTTTGACTTGTTGAAACCTGCACATACCTTGCTATAGGAAAACCCTCATTAATCATATGTTATTGTTTAATTTCTTGATGTTCCAGCTCATCAATTACAGATCTCTCCTCTGGCTGGGAGCAGACAAATCTACGCAGAGTCTCCGATCAGTTCAGCTCTCTTGGTAGCATGGACAGTCTAGAACATGGTCACATGTCGCCTGCTAAGTCAAACAACAGCATGGAGCACCTCGGAGGAGGGAAACGAGACTCTGCCTACAGCTCATTCTCAACAAGCTCAAGCACTCCAGACTACTCGCTCTCAAAAAGCAATGCTGCCTCGACAGAGAACGTGGCCAATAAGGTCGTTCACTGGGATGCAGGAGCAAAGTACAGCAATGGCAGAAACAGCCAGAGTCTGGCTGCTGAGGGAGGCAGACAGGATGAAAGACTTACATATTTTCAGATGCCAGGAGTTAACTCAGGCCATGGTGGCCCACAGGTTGAGGATTTGCCTGGGACCCGGCACTCTTCTTCAAGCAGAACCGTCTTTGGACCTGTGTGGAATGTCCCTGAGAAAAAGAAGAATGTTTCAGCCTCTCCCCCTCCTCCGCTACCGCCTGCACGTAGCGATAGCTTTGCTGCAACTAAGGCACACGAGAGAGGGAAGGTTAAAACTCACCCAGAAGGACCTGATTCACACCTGACCTGTAAGGTTTCTGCTGAAAACCGTCGCAGTCACAACATTTCTCCAAAGAATGACAGTGAAAATGTTTATGGTGCATCTAATAAATACAGTCATACCCAATTTAGCTCAAACAAGCAGTATTCCCCCTACACCATTGATGTTGGACAACAACAAGCTCCCCATGCTAGCCAGCTCTCCCATCAAAGACAACATAGTGACAAAAGCACTTTCCATCCTCAACCCTGGTCTGTATCTGTACCAAAGCAACAAAGTGTAGGTGGGTACCACAGCAGCTTGCAGGAACTTCCCACTAATGGTTCTGCTCAACACTCGACCCAGAACCAGAGACGAAGTCTAAGCAGTTCGCTGTCTTCTGCAGCTTCTGACCAAACCACAGAGATCACTGGACCAAGCCGATATTACTGCGTCACCACATCCAATCCGCCTAACACCGCACCTTGGTCTGATGCACCAAATAACCAGAGGAGTGGTACCAGTGCAGATCCACCACAGGCTGGAACGGTCACCAAAGTCAAATATAATCTTCCTCAACATCAACACCCCTCTCACAACAAAGACAGCAATGCCTACAGCAAGCACCAAGTGACGACTGTTCCGGAAACTTCTGTTCTCCAACACTTCTGTGACGATAGAGAAAGCCATAGAGGCCACGGTATACAAATGGCAGACCCTCCGTATGTCAGTAACCTTCCTAGGAGGCAGCCTGAGCAAAGACGGTCTCTGCCAGTTCAGCTCAAAGACTCTCACCAAGACATCAGACTTCAAACTCATGTGAGCAATAAGATTTCCCCTTTGACAACTCCAATGCTTCACTCTCTGTCAATGGATGCAGGAGGTCAAGAGGAGAAAACCAGTGGCTCAAACTCTGAGGAGTACTTTGAAAGCAACCAGGTACAACGCAGTGAGCGGTTTGCCACCACACTGAGAAATGAAATCCAGATGAGAAGAGCAAAGCTGCAGAAAAGCAAGAGTGCTGCTGCTCTCCCTGGGGCTCAAGCTGAAGCAGACAAGCAAAATTCTTGCAAATCTACTGAAATTTCCACCGCACCTTCTGCAGATGTGTCCTTGCAGTCCAACTGCTACAAAGATCATGTAAAGGAAGCTCAAGCCAGGGTGCTCAAGGCGACCTCTTTCAGGAGGAGAGATCTGGAGCCTGCTTTGATGGACCATGCTGCCACTAAGGTCCAATCTAACTACCAGGCTCGCAAAGATGAAAGCACTCTGGCAACAGTCACGGAGATGGGAACAAATCATTCCACGGGTCACGTAACTCGCATTGGATCCCGAAAGCGTTTCCCTACAGAAAGGAAGGTCCGGTCGTATTCTGAACCAAACAAAATCTATGAGGTTGGGGTTGGTGAAGTCCCAGCTCTTACTAAAAATGCCAACTCTTCACTGGACCAACAAAAGCTTTTAAATGAAACTATGACACAAGAATTTTCTGATTACATGCCGCCTAAAAGCCAGTTGAAGTATCAAGGCAAAGATCAGGCTTTCAGCTGTGCAACAGAAAACACAAAGAAGGAACTCAAGAGCACTAAGGTTTCTTATTCTTCACCATCCTTCCAAGACAAAGAAAGACTCGGCACGTTCGCTGAGTATGAAGCAAGTTGGAAAATACAGAGACAGCATCCAGAGAAAAAAGCTTCTGGACGGTATCGTTCGGCCGACAACATCCTAGATCCAGGACCACAGGGCCAGACCCAGAGCACGTGTTTCCATGAGAGATCCAGATCATCACCCTCAGCAGACATATACGGCCAGGTAAGTTGGAACACCTGTGATCTGAGGTGTTCATAAATTGATAAAATCGATTAATTCAATTTTTGTCAATGTCAAGTTTATTTATATAGCACTTTAAAAACAGGTGTAAAACTGCACCAAAGTGCTGTACAAGAACGATAATAACACAAATTGATAAAAATAGAGTATCAAACACTACAAACCACACACTAAGTTGCTTTTAGAAAATATTTTACATACATGTATATATTTTTCTAATAAAGAAAGTGGAAAAAAATTGAATGAGATTTTATATTTAAGCCATATTACTTAAATATGGTTTAAATTTAAGCAATATGGCTTAAATTTAAGCCATATTGAACAAAATTGAGTTGCTAGCAGTAATTATTAATTATAGGAGCACTTGCTGAGTAAAGTCAATGCACTTCCTGGATTGATTGCTTTGCAAACATCATTCAATACCACTGGGCACAGGTATTTCTGCTTCCAAATCCTTGTGTCATAGTTTCATAGTTTCATATTTTATATATGCTCTCTGGAAAAATTCTTCGAATAGGCAAATCTTCTGTGAATAATTTAGAGTTAATATGTCACAGAAAAGTTATGAATACTCCGTCTGTGAATCGGTTTGCTTAAAGTGTGACAAATTCATCACGCACTTCTGATTAACTGTAGAGAAAGCACCAGAAGAAATGAGCCAAGTTAAATATTAATGTACACCTGTTTGCAAAGACACACCCTCGTACTTGTAGGTTGCCTTGTAGGCATCGACCTGTTTAGTGTTGCACTGCAGCAAGAAAACCTCACAGCTGCAACATGAGCTGGTTTCAAGACGTTCATTTGAGTCTCTGGGATGTTTGAATGTTTTTGCATAAGACTGTGTTTGTTCATCCTCACTTCCAGAAGACTCCAAAGCCCAACACAGGATATTCCAAGAAGAGTGAACCTGCTGAAAAGCTCATCACAGACACAAGGTGAGTAAGTCTTGTGAGCGTCAGCATAAATCTGCCAAAATACAATGTTTTGTTTTTTACATGTATGTGCACATGGAAATGTCTCTTCAAAGTTTTTATAGTCCCACTCGAAAAGCTACACACTTCTTGACTTTTTAAAAATCTACTTTCATCATACTCTCAGTAAATACAGTGTGATTTGCATCTTACCACTGTTGCACTTTTTCTTAATCAATGGAAGAGGCCTGCGCAGGAACACTGGAGTCTTTATAATGTATAGAGGCGTTAACAGTGGCAGCTGTGACAACAGAAGCCGTCTCTCTGGCCGAGCTTTGTGTCAATTACTAGAGGCTCAGCAGCGTAGGCGAGGCATCTGAATATGTCTGTGACAGTGAGGAAGTGTTTCTTCAGCACTTTGGGAATTTAAATAGAGGGCCCAAGTTCACAGAATCAGCCAAGAGGCATGACATTTTTGCCAATGAGGTCTGTAGTTGTTTTTTGTGCTAGTGATTTAGTTCTTCAGAATGCAGTATAGGACTCTGCTTTAGTTCAGGCTAACACAACTGTGTAAATGCAACCCTCTGCAGTGAATTTGTGCAGTGGGTTGATCTGAATTCTTCATACTTCACATTTTATTCTGCTTGAAAAGTGCTTGTATTTCAGTCTGTTTGGCACTATTAGGGCGATGAAACAAATAGTTGATGTCTTCTGCATTTTATATTGAGATTTTCTGGGCATACATGAGGCATGAGCAATTATAAATACTTACTGCTGTTGTTTTTTAAGCAAGTATTTCAATTTATCTTCGCAACAATAAACTTGATATAATGATGCTGGATTTATAAGCCTTGCAAACTAAAAGTAGTATGAGGATTACTGGTATTAATTTGACTATATTCCCACTGTTGTTTCCATGGAAGCAGCTAATAATATCAATGTCTTCAAAAATATGATTAAATGCAGTTATTGTGTGGTATTAGTTGTGAAATTATACTACTTAATGTCACTGGTGTCCCAAAGTAGTCCCCTGTTCTTGATTAATTTATTTTGTTAGTTTGGTCCTTGAAAGAGGTACATTAGTGATAGTATCCAAAACAATATTACAGCTTTTATCATTTTCACACTAAATACCACAAAACGCTGTTACACTTTCTAGTTCATACTGCTGTCCCTGATATACGTACACTATGTGCTGTCCCTGATACACAAGTACAAAATGTAAGTCTTTTTTTTTTTAATGTTTTGCTTAAAAAAAAATTAAGATGTTAAATTTGAGGCCAGCTGCTGTCTGTCTCCTGATATTTATGCTCTTTTGCACATTCATGTTTTTGTTTTGTTTGGTATTTTTCCATGATTTCATCATTGGATGTTGAAAGCCAGGCAAATCCATCCTTGTACCAATCAGGCTTGTCATGTGATTGTGGTAATTAAATGGCCTCTGTGTAAAACTCCCAAATGCTTCACGTGCCTACAGGTTAGAGTAGTTCTTGGAATAACTAAAGCACCGTCAGGGTTTGGTTGAGCTTGGTTTACAACCCACAACTTTTAAGAAGATTTAAAGATGCAGGGTTTGAGGAGAAGGGTTAGCACTCAGTCTAACGAAAGAAAACACCAAACTACATTAAAAGAAAGCCGTTTTAAGTAACAAAATAGCTTCTGTGATTACACAAACTAATTCTTCGGCTAAGTATCATATGTGACTCACGACATGACGTGAGTGTAAAGTAACTGATATTGAGCAACTTCATTGTTGAAGCAACTGCATACCACCCTCACGTTTGCGTTACAACAGCAGGTCAGACAGAGGATGTTATTGTTATGGTCAGGTCTGGTAGATGAGCTCATAGGTTTGCTCCACCCAGTTGGTGATATTGATACAGGTGGAAAGGGACACCAGCAGGTGGCTTCAGTCATTGAGAGTTGACAGGCAGGATGCTCCCTTCATACTCTGTCGGACGGAAATTTAAGTGTCGCATAAGGTGAGGTGGTTATCTTCCTGATTTATATTTGGATCATTAAACTTGCTGACAATTTTATGAGATGTGTTTGCTTTTTTTTATGTCAGTTTAGCCTAAACATTCATCTTCACTGGTTTGATGTCTGCCTCGCTATCACTATGTTTTCTATCACTGTGGTTTACTCTTTGCTCGGTTGTTTTAATTCAGCCATTAATTTAGTTTTCATAATCAGCCTGCTGTTCTCTGCTCTGACTAGCAAACGTGAAGCAATAATAGATTCCTTTGATTTTTCAGTAAGATTATTTTACTGAAATCAAAGGGGAAAAAATACTTTTTTCACTGCAGATTTTTCATTTAGTCACATAAGCATATAAAATGCAAAGAAATCAGTTCCCTTTTATAAATAAGAGAAACATTTTATTCCTTTAGTGAATATTTGATTAACTGTTGCAAAGGACGTATCCACAGCAAAAAAAAAAATAAATACTTCTAACATCAACATGGGAAGTGCGGCGCCCTTTGTGCTTGACTTAACAGTGTAGGGATGATCTGATTGCTTCTTTTGATAAAGCATTTAATAGTTTGATAGCATAATGTGCTTAGTTGTATTTACGCATTTTACAGAATTTGAAACAAGTGAAATTTTATCAATGCCACTTAAGGAGTTCTAGGTAGAAAATAGTTATTTTTCCCTTAAATGCAATTGTTTTGTACAGTTTTGGCTTCATTTCTTCTCTATTTGTTGTTGTTTCAACAAATTGCATGATTAAGTCCATATTCTCTACTTAACAAAATGTGATTTTATGTATTTTCTTTGTTAAAAGACAAAAGCTTACGTAAAGTATTTTGAGTTTAAATGAATCTGACTGTATTTGTCTTTTTCTAGTTTCACTGACAACTAAAAGCAGAGGTCGCCTGTAGCTCAGGGCCTCATTATGACTGCATTTAGTGTTGGTTTCATGCTTCCCCACTGAAACCTCCTCACATTATGTCGCAGGACAGAAGCAGGCTCTGAGCTCCACCAACAAACCTCCCTCAGGGCGAGCTGTTAGAGCTTGCAAGGCTTTAAATCAGGAGCTTTGAGTTGTGGCGTCAGTCTGCTCCCAAGTCGCCATATTTGATCTCGTGACTCCAGAATCAATTGAGCCTTTTAATCACGATTTACCTGTTAATGACGCTGAGCAAAATTTGTATCAGAAGACACAAGGAAATGTAATCTGTGTGAGAGAAACCATGATATTAGCTTGTTTGCAGTTCTCTTATGCATACAAAGCAAGCTGCATGGATCAGTTAATGACTGCTTTTACCTGTGCCGGGTGCGTAAATTATGCCGAATGATTGAACACTTAAAGGTTTACGTCTGTTTACAGTTCAGCAGCAGGCCTTTAATGACTGCACTTCCAGTGATGCTTGCCTTATGGCGCACACTGCAAAAACACAATCATACCAAGGACCTTTGGTCTAGTTTCCAGTGTAAAATATCTTAGTGCACTTGAATTAAGACGAAACTAATAACTTTTCAGCAGAGTGTAGGAGTTTGTTTTAAGTAAATTATTTAAAACTGGGGTATGCAACTTATTTAAAAAATAAAACAAAAAAATATATGTTTTTTAAATAAATTTGTTAAAATTGTCACTTTGTCATAAGAGTATGATATGAGACAGATAATCAGTGAAGAAATTAAGTTCCTCTTCCTTCTTCCAGGGCTAATTACAGAAATATATAGCTCAGACAGAAACAACTAGTCAGAGCCAGGAGAAGGGTCTTAGCACTGTCAATCACCCTAGCGTATGTGCACTTCAAACACTCCCCCTTTCTCTCAGCTTTGCTGGAACTACTCCTTGATAGGGGACCTGCCATGAATCCTCAGGCTCGGTAGCACAAACACCAATGACAGTAGATTAACTATTTTCAATAAATTGTTTCTTTGCCATTAGTACATTTAGCAGCGCATACACAAAAGTGATTGACAGCACTAAGACACACACCTCCTGGCTCCGTTTGGTTGTTTTTGACGGGGATTGGTGGAGTTCATCAGATCAGTAGCATCGCAAGGAGGTGGAGGAGATTATCTGTCTCAGATTTAACAAATATGTAAAGAAAATTTTTTAAAAAGCTACATACTCCAGTTTTCAAATTAATTTTAAAATGTGCTAGCTCCACCAGCAGATTGCTTAAATTACAACAAGACATTTTTCCCACTTTGTAAGTGAAATACTCTGCCAGTGGCATGAGCACTTTTTCATCAATACGAAGGAATTATTTACAAGCTTCCATTTATTGCTGAAAGGTTACTTGTGCGCTTCCTTCATTTTATGTCAGATGCACTGAGATACTTGCACTGGAATCTACACTTTTTAAGATTTTGTGTTTTTTCACTCTGATCTTTCCTCTAAAGAGTTAAAACCGGGACCACAATTCAGGCAGGAAAAAGTGATCCGCTCCGTGCAGACTTTGCGGGAACCGAAATATTCCTCTTTTCGCTGCCAGCTGAGTCGCTTGCTGAGCAGAGGGAGACGTGTGTCTTGTCATGGTGGCATAATCACAGTGGCTGATGCAGAGGGAGGGGGTGAACAAGACCTACTCTACAGCGTATTATTTGAATAAGGTGCAGATGATAGGCTCTGCCTGCCGGCCTGTGTAATTAAAAGCTTTCTGCGGTGTTCCTCAGGTTCTTCAGCAGCAGTACAGGTGACTGCAAAGTGGGAGAGAAGCCAGCAGAGATTGGGAATGACTCAGCGCCACCCTCTGCACTCATGACAGGAGCCAATCCTGACTGCAGACAGAAGTCTACAGCTGCTGCCACCAAGAACCACAAGTCTGTTTCTCCCAGTCCCACAGAGACTTCCCACACTCAAGAAATCCACTTCACCGGCTCGCAGAGCGACGACGACGTCCTCGCCCAGCGCTCTTCAAACTTTGAACCTCACCTCACTTTTTGTCCCAATTCCTCTGCGAAGGCCGACTCTGAGCAGGGCAAGGGACTTGTGGACAAAGGACAAGAGGCAGTACATCATCCATCAACATCCAATCCCCAGCCTGCCTCCTCTCCCCCGGCTTCCTCCTACAGACCCTCAGGGCTTTTCAGCATGGAGGGGCAGCGCTCTCCTTCTCCGCAGTTCTCTCCACAGAGACTCAGCGACAAGCCTCCGGTCTCTCTGCACGACGACGAATCCCACAGGTAACGTTGAATGAACGGTTTAGTCTAAGAGAGAGAGAGTCTGAGTTGCCGCACGCACAAACGGAGCATAATGAGTCACTGTTTCTGTCCGAGCAACATGTGAGTGTCATCAAGCTGCGGTAACTTGGAGGGGGAATTCTGTGCTTTTTTTTTTTTTGCCTTTTTTTATTATTAAGCCTGCCACTAGTTTGGGATAATTCTTCCAACTAGTTAAATGTTGCTAAGACAAACATGGTTCTGTTTGTTCCTATTTTTTTTCCTTATAAATCCAGCCGAATCAGTGTCATCTGTTGTGAATTTCAGACGGATTTTTTTACTGCGGCTAGTTGAAACTAAGAAAAGGGTGGGAGGAGTTTTAACTCGTCCTGGATGTTCCAGCACATTGGGCATGGAAAAAATTCCAGCTGCCAACATGCAGCCAAAGTTTGAAATCAAATCATTGGCTGCAGCGGCTGCAAGAAGAGACTTTTTTTTTTTTTCCCAGACTGAAATATCTTTAAATATTTTTTGTGTTTGGTTTTCTTTCTGTTTCAGGGTGGAGCACTTGATAGAAACCCAGAATACAGCAGCAAGGAAAGTTCCCATCAGGATTGTACACTCGGAGGGAAGTGAGGAGAAGGAGAACTCTCCGTTCCTCCAGCAGAGAGCGCTTCCTCACAGCGAGGCCGAGGGCCGGAGCGCGGCCGGGTTTGGCACTCCACCGGCTCTGGGACAGGACTCCGTTTTCTGCGCCTTTACCCGGCAGAGGGAGCCCGAAACCACGGCGGGTACAGAGACAGAGCAAGCTGCCCAGAGTAACCCCTACATGACCACGGTGGGAGATCATCCGAGCTCCAACATGGAGGAGCCCGGCAGCAAGACGGAAAGCACAGAGCTGAGCGAGGAGGAGGACCAGAAGAGACAGGAGCTGGCGAGGGACATCATGGGGAAAGACAAGTCACTCGCTGATATTCTGGATCAGAGCAAGATGAGAACCACCATGGACTTGATGGAGGGGATCTTCCCTCAGGAGGAGCAGCTGTTGGACGGAGCCCAGCAGCGCAGGAAGGTGCAGACGAAGCAGAGCAACCCAAACCGGCCCGTCGAAGAGAGGTGAGTCACTCTGTCCTTCACAGCGACCGGAGACGGACCAATCAGGCGGTTTTCACCTGAAAGGCTGAAAATCTAGGGTGTTCATATTTTTTGTCACATTGGCAAAAAAATTGTAATTTCAAAAGTAGACTACTACTCTAGAGCCAAAAATATCATTTTTAACAGGTAAAATCACCTGAAGTGTTGATTTCTGACCTGCAGAATTATTATTCATGAACAATTTTAATTAAACAAAGTAATCCAATTTGTTTTTCAGGAACGGGATCAGAGATCCAAAACTTCAGATATTTTTTTGCATGTTTTCCTTGTTAAATGAAAGTTTGCTTATTATTTTGGTGCGATGAAACCTCCCATGGTCTCAGCACTGTGCTCAGGAAGAGTGCGGCAAATGTCACAGTCTGACAGTGGGATGGGGGCGCAGGAGATTGTCCTGTCAGACCGTCAGTTCACAAAACGACAAAAAAAAGAAAAATTCATACACATACAAGAGAGATCAGTGCAACTCCACCAGAGTCAAAACCGCTGGGGTCCAAATGATCCAGTCTTTTAAGACTGCGGGTAAGATTGAAAAAAACTGAAACAATATTTTGTCTAATCTCAGCAATAAAAAGTCTTTATTTCATAACTTTTGTACTTAACCAAATTTTAATACAGCAATAAAAAGTTGATTTGGGTTCACAAAGGTGTACTTTCAAGTTTGGAACGTGATGCATTTTTTAAATTTTAATAAAATCATTTTAACAGGTTAGGGACATGCTTTCATGAAGGAATGGGGATGGTCTTGTAATTCCTTCAATCAATGCTGCTTTAGACAAGAAGTTTAATGTGAATTAGAACATTTAATTTCCCTTTTTGGATTAAGAAAGTACTTCTGAACTGAATTAAATAAAGACGATAGTCAGTTCGCACAACTGTTCCTCCTTCAAATAACTAGCACATGTTCCTCATCTGAGTTTGCTTGCCTGCTAACATTTTTGTTACTAATGATGTGCAAGAAGCTTCCAATTTATACCGTTTTCAAATGAATCTTTAATCTCTGGTATATATTCTTACACGCCTACGTAATAAAGATACAACAGTCACTCAGACAGCAATGATCAGCAGGGCAACAAGCTTTTTTTTTTTTTTAACAAGTTCAAAGAAATTAAACTAAATGTCAGAACAGATGCATTGATTTATAAATTACAGTAAAATTTGATTCAATTTATGTTTACTTTAAAATTACATCAAAATCACAATCTGCAGGTCAGACCGCCCCAAAAAATGTTGCGTTTTATCGATATTGCCTAAAAAAAAAAAAAAATATTTTCCTGCTAAAAGACCCAGTATGAGCCATTGTCGTGCAGAATCCTTTGGAAGAGAAACAGGCCCACATCATCACAGATTCTCCACCATGCTGAAGAATGGACCAAAAAAAAGTTTTTTAAATATCTAAATGTTTGCTCTGGAGACCTGCTAGCCCTAAGATGACACTCTTTGCAGCTGTTTCAGTGAGATCTGGGGATTTTATGACTTTACTTTATAGTTTCTCATCATCCTAATAAACACAAAATAAAAGAATTTGACTGATAATTGTCACTTGTTTCCCACACTGAGTAAATAAACTGAAAATAAACTAAATATTAATACTTTTTTTTCTAATCTTGATCAGGGGTGCCAAAAATATGGTTGGCACTGTATTTATAGTTGGTTTTTTTTTTTTTTTTTTTTTTTTTTAAAGATCTGGTTTTAGAGCAGCTGTAATTATTTTCTCTGAATCAGTTTGGAAAACTTCTCCTCCAACTAAAGGAGGTTAAAAATACTGTGGGTTGTTTTTCCTCTACTTTGATCAATTCCAACTAGTACTTTGCACTTCAGGGAAAAAGAGGACAACATGGCGGCGGCCGTCACCATGGTGACCAGTTCAACGTACTACAGCACCTCTGCTCCCAAAGCCGAGCTCCTTATCAAAATGAAGGACATGCAGGACCAGGACGAGGAGGAAGACTCCGAGGACGAACTGGACATTGGTTTGAACAATAAAAAGGTACAAAGACGTTTTTCTGACTCTTCTTTTTTTTTTTGTTGTTTTTTTTTTTTTTTTTTTGTCCTTAACGTTGGTGTTTTGGGGACACTCCGTTGCAGCAAGAGCTGATCGACAGCCTCAGCAAAAAGCTGCAGGTGCTGCGAGAAGCTAAAGAGAGCCTTCTGGAGGACATCCTGGACAACAACGCGCTGGGAGACGAGGTGGAGGCCCGCGTCCAGCAGGTGTGCCGGCCCAACGAGCTGGAGAAGTTCCGGATGTTCGTCGGAGATTTGGACAAGGTGGTGAGTTTGCTGCTGTCCCTGTCGGGCCGCCTGGCCCGGGTGGAGAACGCCCTCAACAACCTGGAGGAGGACGCGACGCCCGAGGAAAGGGTGAGCAAACCGTTCATTACTAACAACGTCGCCGTCCTAAAGTAACGGTCTGAGTCCATTTTTGGTCAAGTGTTTTTTTTCCCCCAACAAAATAAATAAGTAAATAACCACCCGGTCATTGCCAAAAGATGATTTAGACCAAAAATAAATTTTCACTTTTACTTAGACCATTATTTGAAGATGATCTATTCAATGACGGGATGAACTTTGTGCAGCCACTGACTGCAATTCTGGAAGAATACAAATTTAGCCCCCAGAACAGGTTTTATTTTTAATTGGGGCAGAAAGATTCCAGAAAAATGTTAACATTAGTAAAATCCAAACTGTTTATCTGTAAATGAACACTTTCCAAACACAGAGTGACCTGAATCCTGCTTTCATTTCTGCAAACTGACTACAAATACTTAATTTAATCAGGGAGCCTGAAGTTTTCAACAAAAAAGAAAAATGAGACAACTTATTGTGCTTAAAAAGTCTATCACATTATCAACGTGGTTTAAAAAAAATGTACGTTTTTTTTTTTTTATTAAAAATGACTTTTTTGGGGGGCCTCAAGTTTGTTTGACCTGACAATTTTGACCCATGTGACAAAGTTGAAAAAGTAGGAAATTGTATTACTTGATTTATTTATTTTTATTATTTTATTTTTATTTCAGCGCACATTGATCGAGAAGAGGAAGCTTTTGATCCGCCAACACGAAGACGCCAAGGAGCTGAAGGAGAACCTGGACCGTAGGGAGGGCGTGGTCTGTGACATCCTGGCCAACTACCTGCCAGAGGACAGCCTGGCGGACTACGAACACTTTGTGAAGATGAAGTCGGCTCTCATCATCGAGCAGCGAAAGCTCGAGGATAAAATCAAACTCGGCGAGGAGCAGCTCAAATGTCTGATAGACAGTCTGCCCATAGAGCAAAGACTGGCCATGTGATAAAAAGACAAGATGGTGATCATTTAAATTTTTTTATTTTTTTTTTTAAATGACCAGCTATGAAAAGTTTCTACCTGTATGATCAGGCGTCAGTTCAGTCCTGTCACCAGCAGAGGGAGACAGATCAGAACCTGCAGATGAAAAGCTGGTCCGGAACAAAGGACCAGCTCTCTGCTTCGCCACTTCACCTTTTGCTTGTACCGTTTTGGACCAGACTGCAAAATTTGGACTGAATTTCTCTCCACCAACCACTATATCCAACTTCCTGGACACCGTTTTTACTTTTATTTTCCTAGTAATTTATTGTAGCCTTTTTAATCTGCAAAGAAAAGAGGCGGGTGGGAGAGGAGTCCGTTAATCTGAGCAGCCATCTTACCTGATGCGTGTTACAGTATTTATCGTGTTCTGAGTTTATTTCTTTGTCACGTGATCTATTAAAAAAAATCCAAATATTTCAGGTTACTTTAATGCAACGCCCTTTAGCAGATAAACTAGGAGCCTTTCCAGCAGAGTTCTTGTGGCCTTGCTTTCCTCTCTGAAGAAACGTTTCTTCACACGGCGCCGCCAAGCAGAAGCAGCTTCCGATTCAGACTTGAAGTAAATCTCCTGTTTGCAGTGGAAAACGTCGCTATCACCACCTTCACTCACTGCTGCTCTTTTTATTTCACGTTAATATGTGTATTGATTGTTACTACTTATATATTTTGACCAAGTGTTTATATAATGTTTTATGACTTCACTGTGTTTTGTTACACACAGTGTAGAAACTGAATGCACAATTGCAGTTGTTACTTGAAAAATTGCAAAGTAATTTGACCGTTCAGACTTTAAAACTGTGGCTTTCTATGGGTTAAATCAAGCTGCTGGATGTTTGTTTTGCAGGTACACACTTTGCTACAGTTTTACACACTTTCATGCACTGCTGCATCCTGACAAACACTTCATCAGCTGTGCTCCCTCGTATAAAATAAAGAGTCTGCTGAAATCACACAGCTGTGAGGATTTGTTCTCTCTCTCACCGGAGTTAACCATTAACTCCACCACACCCCTCTCTCCACTGATAAGCTAGGTGAACACTTTTTCAGGAAGCAGAACGTTATTAATAAAAGTCAGATGTTGCTCATAGCTGAAAAAAAGACCGACGGCGTTGCTCTGGTTGAGGATCTGGTGAACGCAGCGTCTATGGAAGCAATCTGAACCACAGAATCAAGGTGAGTACGAGGAGGAAATGTGACCCGGTCGTCTTATTTTGCTGCATAACCTTCAAAGACTTAGATGGACAATCATCGACATGGTTCAAACAGACTGTACCTGAAGATACGCAGTTTTATTATAGTCTGGATGGAAAATTCATCTAACCGTCCAACATACAAAAAACGTACTTTGAATTTTGAAATGTATTGCTAGCTCCTTATTGTAATTCATAGTTTGCTTTTTACATGAAAGTAGGAAATATATCAACAGCAGTAGGAACAGCTGATCATACAGAAGGTGCTCCATTATATATGTGTTCATAGAATACAATATAAGGAAAGCTGAACTTTGGCCTTGTTACATGATAACAGGTGGAAAATTATAACATTTTAGAATCATGACAATAAAGGTAACTATAAAAAGTAATGAAAATTGTTGCATTTTTCCTTTTTGGCAATTTTGGAAATATATCAAGTCCACACAATTACAAATATTGATTTTAAAAAATCTAATGACTACAACAACCTATTTTTGTGGCTACAGTTACATTAAATTATTTCACTATGAAATAGTACAAGACTCCAAGCGACAAAATAACTAGCATTTTATTGCTCCTCTCATTTCACCAAGTTTAAAAGTATAGCCACCCACACTACTTTCAATGTTTAGGGGTTTGTTATGAATATCAAGTAGTTTATTATAAATTAAAGGTCTTACGACAGTCCATTTCTCGGTAATAGTACAATAATTCTCTTTCCCAGGCATCTGCACTGGTGTTACATGGTTCTTCTCCATGATTCAAAAAGGATCCAAGTACTGCAACAAAGTCTACAATGGGATGGCTTAGATCAAACCATTTGGGTGCGTTAGAATGGTCTAGTCAAAGTTCAGACTAATTCATTCAGACTCATTGTGGGCAATCAAGCTGAGCTTGAGCTGTTTTGCAAAAAAAGAATGGCTAAAAATATAATTAGATCTTCAAAGCTTATGAAGCTTGTAATTCCACTGTGTTTCTACAAAGTCTTGACTCAGGAGGGCCGAACTATGCGCCACGTTTCCCCCTTTATATTCCAGTGTTGTAAAGTAATGAAGTAAAAATACTTCTTTACTTAAGTATATTTTGGAGTACTTTATACTTTCCTCGAGTATGAACATTTTTGATAACTTTCACTTTTACTTCACATTTCCGAACTTAATTTCATACTTTTACTCCGATACATTTTCAATGTGTGGTTTAGTTACTCGTTACAAAAAAGAGAGAAACACAAGTGTTCATCACCACCAATAGGACGCACCTGTTTCGCTTCTCCCATTAAACACAAAGTTAACAAAACAGCTCTCCCTCTTCAGATGTCAAGCTGCATTTCCTTCCCAATTCTCTTTTTTCTTTTGCATAATAACCAGTTGTGTGCACCTATAGTGTGTGAAATAGAGTAATCGTAACGTCTTTTTTTCATCATGTTGGCCGCATTTTCTGTACTATTTATTTTTCTCATTTTCAGCACTGACCTTACTGAAAGGGGAAACTTAAGGCTTACAAAAACTTTGTATTTTCTGTCCTGGAGGGTTTACTAAGAAACTGGTTCAGTTGTAAAGCAGGGTAAGTTATCCTTGTGGTTTAGGTAAAGCACTGAATTTTCTTAACTAAATGATGCCTGCAGGTTTATCTATTAGCAGGTTTCATTTTGCCTGCACTTGGTTGTGTACATTATTTCAAGTGTATTTGACAAGTTTACCAAAATATAAAAACATGTAATTTAAACTGCATTTGCCTTGTTTTAAATTTTACTTATACTTTTCATTACATTACTTGAGTACATCCATTTTTACAGCAATTTCCATACTTAAGTACGTTTCAGGTACTTTAACTCAAGTAACATTTCAGTCAGTGACTTTTACTTTTACCAAAGTCATATTTTGGAGAGGTACATATACTTTTACTTGACTCTGAGATTTCAGTACTTTATACAACAATGTTCTATTCCACTTTAACTTTAAGCACAGCTTTGTGTTGGTCGATCACCACAAATCCCTAAAACTACACTGGCGATTGTGGTTGTAACCTGAGAAAATGTGGAACGATTGAAGGAGGTATGAAGAGTCGATGCATGTGTGATTTCTACAACCTTCCACACCTTGTTTTCCTGTTTAACAGAAGTAATGGCGCCCTGCAGCCTCTCGTCTTTTTGAGCGTCAGCAGCCAAAACGGGGCAGGAATGATCTATCTGGCTCACACGGCACACCGCCAGTTCCTGGGTCTTGTATTCGGCTTCCTGGCGTGGCTCTTCATTGTGACGACGACCGGCATCAACGAGTGGCGGCTCTGGTACGTGAACGACGTGTCCGTCATCACGTCAGGCGTGGCCTGGGTGGGGATCTGGAGGGCGTGCTTTTACAGCCACGTCCTCCCAGAGGCAGAGTACTGTCGCAGCATCGGCGTCTCAGACAGCTTCGCCCCTGCCGAGATCTCCTCGGCTCAGGTCCTGATGATGCTGGCGGTGATCACCGGCCTGTTGGGGAACATCAGCGCGGCGGTGGCCGTGAGGTTCGCCTACTTCTCAGTGGAAGACCGCAGGAACATGAGGCTGAGCTTCGCGCTGGCCGGGGCTCTGTATTTGGTCACGGCGTCGTTGTCCCTGGTGCCTCTGGTGTGGAACATGACCTCCGTTCTGAACAACAGCACCATAGACTTTCCTCCGGAGTTCAAGCTGCCTGTTGCTCCGGTCCAGCAGAGTGTGGGAACAGCCATCGGAATGGGAATGTTTGCTTCCATCCTGATGCTTATAAGCGGAGTGATCTTCTTCTGCTACAGGCATTCATCGCAAACCGTGGACCAGCTCAAGGGCCACTGGACGGTACCAACGCTGCCCAAGAAGTTTGAGCTGCCCATCGGTGACAGTCGAGCCATGGATAACCCGGGGTTCTACAGTGAAGAAAGATTGTGATGCCTCTACACATTTTTCCTGCATTAACAAAAACGTATATATTGAGAACATTTCTGAACTACAAAGCAACCACAGCCGTGTGTTAAAGATCATAACATTCCTCAGGAATGGCGCCATCAATCTCGGAGTACCTCCAAAAACTCAAAGACCAGAAGAAATCACCCTGTTGAACACCATCTCATGTGTTACATAATCTCTGTGACAGGAATCCAAATAAATACAACCATCAATTACTAGATTATTCAATGCTTTTGTAGGAGACAACATTTAAAATGTTATCTCCGTCTAAGTTGACATGGCCGTCTTGTTTCCAGTGATCTTTCCCAAATGCCACCTGACCCTGATTTGTCGAGCTAGTGACCCCTGAAGACCAGTAACAGTCAGCTGGTACCTGGGACCGGACTGGTTGGAGAGGATACTCTGAACCCTGGAGGAACAGACGAGACCTCTGAACCCGAATTCATCTCTAAACTACATCCTACGTGCAACGTCTGGCAGGGATATTCTCACTCTCTCTTTTTTCAGCTGAGCATGAAAAAAAACATAGATGATAGTTAACAAGAGGTAAGACAACCATGGTAGCTATGGTGACACGTTTAACAGACATTAAAATGATAAATCTAGATTCGTAAGTTCAGATGAGTAATAAAACCAACATTGCAAATATTAATAAAATAGGAAAAGTAGGAAAAGATTCCAAAAATAAAATACATACATGAAAATCTACATCTAATTCAAATAACTGATGTAGAGCTTCCTTCATCACAACAGTAAAACAAAATACGCTGGCAAAACAGTTACATATTGTTTAGAATATATTGCAGATTTTCTAACACGATTTATTCTCCCTCTTTTACTTCACAAGTCTCCTCAGCTTCTGCAGGTCTATCATTTAAAACAGCTTAAAGGGGCAGTATTCTATAAAATTGACTTTTTGAGTTTTACGTCATGCTAGAATTTGATTCCCTCATCAAAAACATACCTGAGGCGCCGCCTTGACAAATCCGTTGATCTCCAGGTTCAACCACACACCTGTGCAAAGCGCCTGGGTGGACCTAGCCCCACCTACGAGACCCGGGCGTCTGATCTTCCACCTCCCCCACTGAGCTCCTTAAGACTAGTCAGCAGCAATTAGCTCACTTACTGACGTCTCAGTGGAACGCTGAGAAACTTTGTTTAAGGGTTAAAGTCTCTGAAAGAGCAGGAGTTTCTCAAAGAGACAGAGGCCCAGTTTCAAAAAAGTCATATTTAATAGATATGGTAATTTTATAACTGAAGGCAGCAAAGTGATTGTGCTATAAAATGGCGCTGTGTGCCTGGAAAATACATAATACCGCCCCTTTAATATAGGAGCTGGAGGATCAGCCGACCTCCGATGATTTAATAAAGTGTTTCAATAAAAAAAGCCAGAATAGCTGACTTTAATATGTAAATAAATACACGAGACATCACGTGTTGCTCGTTACGACTGGGCTGAAGGACTCTGGGGATTCTTATCCTCAGATGGTCATAAACATGATTTCCGCTCCGTTATCACGCGGCGCCCTCAGCAGTGGGCCAGCCTCTGGGCCCGTGACGACAGATCGGTGGTATCGCAGCTCCGGCCGGGGAGGGAGGCCGAGGTGTGGGCTTCTGTCGGCCTCCATGTGAGGACGGGGATCAGCGAGTCAGGTTGACTGGGGGCCTCACTCACGTGACCTGTGTAGGACGAGAGCAGGCATGCGAGTACGTAGAGGGGCCCGCCTTACTGGGGGTGATTGTTGCAAGGCAAGGCATGCTCTCTCTCCCTCTTTCTCTCTCTCTTGCTCGCTCTCTCTCACGCTGGTCCAGCGGCTTGCTGCACCTCTCTGGAGGCGGGTGGAAAAACAAAAGCTCCTCTTCTTGACTTCACTTCATTCGAACTCGGCTCACTTTACAATCACAAAGTGGATTACAGCTGTGAGGTATTTACGTTAACATAATGGGTCAAGAACATTCTGGTAGACTACATATAATGTCTGAGGAAGCTAGAGAGGGCCTGCAGATATCGGCAGGCTAATAACAGGCTTTGCCGAAAAACGCATCCCCCTGCTGACCTGGAGAAATAAAGAGTTAAGAGTGAAATAACTTTTTCTACATATTCAAACTTGTTCTATGAACTGCAGGTATAAGTTTTATCTCAATAGAATATTGAGGTCTGTAATAAGGCAAGCTAATAATCTGCTATGCCAAAAAAGGCATAACTTGAATAAATGAAGAGTTATTTCTACCTAATGACACTTGTTTTCTAAGGTGTAAGTTTCATATCAATAGGACAATAGACAGGGGATGGAAATATTGGCAAGCTCAGATATTGAAATGCATCATCCCCCCACATTAATAGACAATATAATGATATAAAATGTTCTACATAATAGGTCTGTGTTTTGTGATGCTTTAAACCATTATGGTGTTAAAAAAAATAAATAAATCGGGGAATTTATAACATTTTCATCAGACACTAAAAAACGTTCAGCTCGTAGGTGTAAAAGGTGTAAAAACCGTATTTATTTCTATTAATCTGCCAAATAAAACCCACCGCTTTAGAACTGACGTGCTGAAGAAACGTGATGACGTCACGGACATCTACGTTTCCTCCTTCCTCTCCAAACTCTCGTCAACATGCGAGAGTTTGGAGAGACGCGCGCTCCCGCGACGGGGCGCGCAGTTCTCGGCAGGCAAACCGGCTGGTTTATCTGATCCGCCTCGCTTCGTCATCAAATTCATCGGCTAGAAATCATTGATAGAGCAGTAAAAATAAACACAACTCTGATGACTGGTGCAGAGGTTTCCAGTGTTTGTTTGTTTTTTTCCCCCTACTGACTGGTTGACATTTTTGTTGACATTTTCCTGAGTTTAACTAAGATAAAGAGAGAGAAGCTGATCTCCAGCATAACTTTTATGTTTTTATGTCAGTCAGAGATCAGTGGTAACATCACAACATGTATGTTTTGCTGCAGTGGTGGAGCAACTAGCGCTATTTATTTATTTATTTGCTTTTAAACGTTTTACATGAGCGGATATGATTGAAGGTTGACCTTCAGGACTGTCTCCGCAGAAAGAGCAGACGAAAATTTAAAATCTGTATACGTAATAAAAAATACATAAATACATTTTTAAATCTCCTATTGGGGAAAAAAAAAACTTCTGAACTTTGTCTGCAAGTACAGTATTTTTCACCAGGAAATGGATCTAGAAATCTTATCAACTATTTTTGCTTGATCTAAGACAAAAAAGGGATAATTTACTTTCATTTATAATGATACTCGGGTCACTGTTTCGTGATTAATAAGACAGGAACTTGGTGTTTCTTACCTTTACCTTTTTGTTGCGTATTCTCCAGGCGCCATTTCCAGCAGAGTCGTTATTACCGTGAGCTATAAAAACGCTTGTCACATCAAACCTGACACAAAAGAAATTCGACGCCTTGAATTTGTCTGCTCTTTCCAAAACTCTCCCCCAGTGAGTCGCCACGTCGTTTCTCCAAACTCCCGTAACAGACAACGCTTCGCTGAAACGCAGCCGCCATTACGGGCCTCCGCCAGGGGCGCCGCTTCACCAGGTGTTCGCTAATTGCTAGCAATTAGCGAGTCTTAGCTAGCAGCTGCGCTTGGTGAGACCTGCGTTTTTGCTTCCGGGTCGGTTGCCACGGGAGACGAAAGGATTAGCGTTATCACATGATAGGAAGCTCAAAAAAGTGGATTTTATGCAACACTGCACCTTTAAGAAAATAATATGTCGGTGACAGTGTAGGCCTAAACATTTTTAAAGTGTAGTACAGATTCATCTTTAAAACTTGGTTCAGTTCTTTCCTGTGTGCTCCATGATTTAATAGCTTTTGTTGTGTAGAATTAAAAAACAAAAACAAATATAGATATGTATAATTGAAATGCAATAAATAAGTGTCTCAGCCAGTCAGTTCCCCAGCTCACTAATTATAAGCAGTGTATGAAAACTGTTTATCAAGCACTCAGAGTGAGTTTGTTTGTTTGAATTCGGATGTAGTTAGACGTAATCTGTCATGACGCTGGCATGTCGTTTCCCTTTAGTTGCCTCTCTGCCCAGACTCACAGGAGCTAGAAACATACTGCAACCCACAGGGGGAATCTCCACATTTGATTTTGGACCCTTCCTACAGCTAATTGCTTTCAAAATGGTGGCCTGGAGACCTTCTCTTCAGCCTGTATGGCATGGAGGATCCAAACTGCCAAAAATTAAAAACAAATGCAGGAATTAACGGGCCACCAAAAGCACTTTCGACATTCCAAGTCAGTGTCCTTTATTTGGAAAAGATTGCACCTGAAATGCCACGGAAAATATTTTTGTGTTATCTTTATTTTTGCCCCTGTAAATTCAGTTAGTGACATCCACATCCGCTCCTGACTGACTGGTCTTCTTTTACGTCAGAGAGAAACGAGGGAGTGAGGGCGCGTTTCTTGTTGGTAAAGGAACGGACAGAACCAGAAACGTGTCCATCAAAGTAGCCAAACTGGACCTTGAACCAAGAATAATCTCCTGCTAAATGTTTACAATTGACAGAATTTTTTTTTCTAACTCATGCTTGTCAGGAATACGTAAATGAATAAAAAGATAACAAATTGGAAAACATGTTATGGTAAACACTGAAATTAAAATATTTTTAGACTTTAAAGCAAGAGTTGGATGCTTATTTTAAATCAATAATTCCAGAATATGCAAAATATAATCTGCCCGTGCTTGTTCCACAGACAGATTATTTAACTTACATCTTGTACTTTTTCACCAATGTTCAGAAATTATTGACTTCAAGCATGTTAGGATATTTTGAACTTGAACCTGGGCCAAAAACACTTTGTTAGATTGTGTGTTTTTGCAGTGCAGACGTTCTCTCTCTCTCTTTCTGCTCCAAGCCCTCCGGCTCTGGGAGTCTCAGCAGAACCACCGTCAGCAGGTTAGAGCCGGTCCCGTCTCGGAGCCCCTCGGGAGACTTGCTCGTGTGACAACGTCATTATCTCTTATTAACTTCATTCCGGAAGAGCTCGCTCCTCAGAAAGCACAACTGATATAAAGGAAAAGGTTTTCCGCAGCGTTCGACGCGTTATGCACCGCTGTACCTGTGTGCTTGCGAAGCCATGCGGGCGGTGACACACTCTGACCCCTGGCAAATTTGTGTAATTATGTCAACGTGTGCTACATTCTTCGACCATTAAAGTATTCATTAAACACAGCTTAGCTCTGTGAGTGACCAGGAAATCTGATGGAATTAGCCTCAAGCTGTGTTTCCACCGCCGCAGACACACCTGATGGCTGTTTTTAGTCCCTGCGGCCCCCCTGCTGACCGGGCCGGGCCGGTCCGGGCCGGGCCAGTCGTCTGAGGGTGGCTGTGGTTTGGCCGGGGCCTAAACCTCTGACATAACAGGCCACAAACCAAGACACTCCTGCACAAAGCCTCGGGTCTTTCAGCATTTTACCAACACAAAATTAACCCCTTGGTGGTTCCTTTGCTTTGTATTTATTGTATGTTCTGTTTTTGCCTTGTTTTTTATCACTACTATATGCTTCAGATCTTCAACCTCATTTTAATTACAGACAAAGGAAACCTGACTGAACACAAAATTCCAAATGGTTTAACGTGTTTTGGGAATATATTGTTTTCATGTTAAATCACGAATTAGCTCCAATTACTAAGCTTGTTGCTTAAGGTTTGCCAGACACACCCAGATCTGTCGACCGCCAGATCCGAGTAATGAAGGAAAACACTTAAAGCGTGTCTGATAATAAACGTGAAGCAGGCTAAACGGCCGCAAAACGCAATACTTGATGTTGTGGTGTAAGGAAATTCAAGGACAGATGAGAAAAAGAGTCAGCGGCAAATGGGGAAGACTTGGAACGGCAGCGACCGACCGATCAAAATCACACCAGAAATCATCGACAAGTCATGGAGAGCAACATCAACAGCTCTGCAGACCTTCCTCTAGCCTGGATCCTGTTAGTGTTCATGACTCAGCAACAGGAAAAATAGACTGGGCAAAAATGGTAAAAGAAAAAAAAAAAAAACAACGAAAAGATCCCCAATAGTTTGGGAAAGTAAGTTAATAATGAGTATGATGTAGAAATGAGCAACAAAAACAGAAGGAATCTGTTTGGGAGCGCAAAAAAAACCCTTTTGAAGATGCTAGTGCATCTACATTTTTATCTCTTTTTTTAATGAATATCATTATTAAACTTTAACTTTTCACAGTTTCTCTCTCTCAAAAAACAAAACAACAAAAAAACACCACAAGTGAATTTTCTTTTCATTCTCTGTGGGAATTATTACATTTCAATGTTAGATTATTTTTTAAAAAGTGCTGCAAATTGCTTATTTTAGTTTGAAAGGCATGCAAAAGTAAATGGAGAAAAAAATAAATAAGCCAAAAATATATTAGCACAACAAAGCTTATGCAAAAAGAGGTTTCAAATGCACAATAAAATGTCCAGGTCACAACACAAAATGAAAGAAAGGCAAATTTATCTATGTTTTTTTTTTTATGTTTTCTTTTTTTTGCCAGGATTTTATACACGAGCAGAACCTTTAGACCTGATCTGTATCAGACGATGCACTTCACCAGAAAACCAGAGCGGACTCAGAAAATGTGTTTCTAAGAAACGTTGTGAGCTTCAGGATTAAGAATAACAGACATTAACAGAAAGCCTAGTAAAAGCCTTTAATAGTTTATTTTTCATTTTGAAAGTGAAATATGAAAGCCATCCCATAATACTAAAACCTCCCTTTACAAAAAAATTCTCTTGTACTAATCACAGCAGGTCATCTTGCAATGCGACGTCTGATTGTGCTTGTGAGTGTTTGAAAGAGCTAAAACATTACAAACTAAAGCCTGTTTGTGTTTTTTGGCTGGATCAGCTATTACATATTATCTTGCATTTAATATATAAAAATTATTGACATCATTGGTGCAAAGCAGTTTGAAGTGCAGCTCTACGGGTGATCGTGCGGTTCCGTTCGTTAAACGTACTCAGAGCGTTTTCTTTGGTCACGGTCTCTCTTGGCGTGGCACCTCCTCTGTGGCGCAGGGTGGTGCTCCACCTGGGAGCACCAGGCGGAGGTCACCATGATCAGCCCGGCCACCACGAGGAGGAACCCCGCTGCCCAGCCGCAGAACAGGGCGTCTCCGAACTCCCACCGAGGCACCACCTCGGGAACCTTCTCGTCAAAGAAATGCATCACCGCCAAATGGGCGACGTAGGACACGGGGACCAAACAGAGCACCCCGGACATCATCCCCAGCACCCCTCCGGTGACGGTCAGAGTCCTCTTGGTTCGGTGGCCTTCATAGTCTTTGCAGCTGTTGATCAGGTGGAGTCCGGGTACGGAGACCACGATTCCCAGCAAGCCCACGGTGAGGGCGGTGCACATCAAGATCCTGGCCAGTTTGAGGTCGCTGGAAAGGCCCAGCAGGCTGCCGTAAGACCTGCACTCCATGCCTCCGATGTCCTGGACCACGCAGGTCTCCCACAGTCCCAAGTCGTAGCTCTCAGTGGGCAGCAGAGAGGTGGACATGGTCAGCCACTGCGGCAGGATGGTGCTGCCCAGAGCGCAGAGCCATGCCCCGACGTAGACCAGCAGCCCCAGCAGTTCCAACACGCAAGCAGGTGAGTCCATGCGTCTCCTTGCCTCTCCGGCCTCCACGTTCAAGAGATCCATGAGAGTTCCCCTTCGCCGGCTGCGCCTGGGATGGAGAGGCCTCTCAGAGTCCGGTCGGGGTGGAGGCTGCTCAAAGCGCCTGGTAATTAGAGCTGACTGCAATGGCTCAGGGCTCGGCACTTGTTCACAAACACTTTCCACTCAGAGGAGCACACATCTTCTGATGCAGGAAGGAGAGGGGGCTTGTTTGGACCTCCCCCTTTGTTATACCGCCACCATGCCAATGGGCAGCAGGAGCAGAGGCAGAGATGGCTTTGTTTAGATGAAGCCACTGTCAAGCATTTCCCAAAGTTGCAAGCCACAGGAGAGGTCATTAGACGTGGACAAGATACCAATCTATGTTACGGCAGAAAAAAAAGAGACTTCTTTCATGTCTGTTTTTGCATCCTGTGTGTTTTATCCTGAGATATGTCAATGCCAGAAGACAGACAGCCAAGCAGTTTGTTCTGTACATGTAAGAAGCAACTATTTCCTGATGTAAAACTCCGTAAAATGGAACCAAGGGATGCAAAATGGCACAGAATGAGAGAGAAACGTAGATAAACAGGCTTCCGTACGTTCAAGAATCAATATAGTGCAAGAGCAACAGAACTGGGTTGCAAATTCTGTCGTGTTCATCAGTTTGGGCTAACTGCTTTTAGATTCGGGCTGCATGTGACTGAATGTGAAACAACAGAGCAGCTTATTGTCTCGTATCTTACGAACACAGCAGAGCATGTGGGAAACAATCGTAGGAGGCTGCAGATCAAAGCCGAGATGTGAGAAAATTTTTCCCGTTCTTAAGAACATTGTTCGGACCGCAAACAAAAAAGCAATAAAATCCCCAGCTGAGAGTTCTGATGTCCGGACAAAGACTCGGACAGAACAATACCAAATCAATCTCCTGGTGGAAGCGAAAAAGGAAGCTTCTCTTTGTATTCAAACAGTGTGAGAGGGACAACTACAGAAGAAACTTCCCATACTGTTTGAAGTAAAAAAAAAAAAAGAAAGAAAGAAAGAGGAGGCAAACTCCCCCCTCTTTGTTAATTTCCCTTCCTATTAAATTACTTTGTTTGTTGTTGCTGTAGCATACTTGTTAACGTGACGCAGCGCCGCAGTTCATTCATTAGGCCACATGAGGGCGACAAACACGAGGGATTTCTTCTGTTCCACTTCAGTAAAAGCCAAATACACTCGAAAACCAGACTAAAACATACAGAGGGAGCCACATTGGAATGTGTTCGGGTTTGATTTTTCTGTTTCTATATTTAAGGTATGCAGGAACCGAACAAATACAATCAGATGGATACGTGAATTTATTGCTGGAATTCAGCTCAGCCATTTTTGTTAACTATTGCAATTTATGGAGGCTTCACCCACCGACGGATGCATTTCAAGTGTTTATTTCAGTTAAATAAACACTGACCGACACCTGTTCAAACCACATTCTGCTTCTCTGAACATTTTAATACAGAGATTTTTTTACATCTCTTTTTTTGTATCTATTGTATTTATTTTTTTCCAAAACTGTCAGAGAAGTGTAAAATCCTGTTTGACCTTACGTTTTTCTTTTCTGTTATTTTTTTAGTTTTCTGAGAAACTGAATTTTGCATTTCTCGCTTGAAATATGTCACTGAGTGTGAAATGAATTTCATCGGTGTCTGCAAAGAACTTAATTTGAATTAAATTACTGGAATAAACTGAATGCTTTTTTTTTTTTTACCAGCATAGCAGAGAAACCGATTTCCTGCATTAAGATGCTATTTGGATAGGAGGCACCAGATGGCGCTGATGTACCGCCGCCACCGCAATCACAGCAGCAAACTCAGTGGGAGGAGTCCGTGTGTTTAAATCAAAGTTTTTCCTCGTTGTTACATTAAATATATTTACTGTTTTAGCTTAGTTCTAAAAAAAAAAAAAAAAAAAAGCCTGATTTTTAAGTCAAGCTAAAATGTCCTACTAATAAATAGGTGAAAAGTTTTTCTTTAACTTCCTTGACGTTCTTTTGTTACTTAACTATTCTTGTTGTTGGTGTCTTCCAGCGCTGTGGTGATGAAACTGAAGTGGCGCGACACTTTAGAGTGTCCGGGTGGTAGTAATTAGCCCTAATGAGGGGCTGATTCCCGCAGCTCCCCCATTGGATGGAGGGACTCGCTCAGCCGTACGTCCGAGCGTTTATGCAAATCCGCCACCAAATATGGACAGACGCGAAGGAATGAAATATGGTGGAGAGGCGAACATGGAGGACCGCGAGAACGCCGCCGGACCGTTTCTAGGGGGGCAGTAGCGGAAGAAAGTGGATGTTCCTCCCGCGGGACCTTTTCAGCGGAGAACCTCGGTGGAAAGTCGCTGCTGTCGTGTTTCCTTTCCCCAGCGCGTCGAGGTGGAGGAGTCGCTTTGTAATGCAGTGAAGACCGACGGCTTTCTGGTTTTCGGGGGTATTAAAAAAAAAAAAAAAAAAAAAAAGCAGGGCAGTGGGGCTTCTGCCCGACTCACCGTGTCGACGCTATGCCGTGGGTCAGCGGCGGGAAGCGGAGGGAGAGCAAGGAGCTGCCTCTGCCCCCGGGCTGGGAGGAAGCCCGGGACTACGACGGGAGAGTGTTTTATATCGACCACAACACCCGGCAAACTTCGTGGATTGACCCCAGAGATAGGTAGGTAGGCTGGAGGCCTGGGGGTGGTGGGCTCATACACACACACTCGGAGGTATGTTGATTCAACAAGTTAACTTTATAAAGTGTGTGCGCACATGGAGAGCTGCCTGGAAACGGGATATTCCCCCCAGATGTAGACCCCGTGTGTGTGACTGTGATCATTCTTCTTTCCTTTTAGTCAGATTCCAGCTCGATGTGGCTTAATTAGCTGGAAACCTCTGATCAGCTGAGTTTTAGCAGGAGTTGTGGCCTCCTGAAACAGGGGTGTGTGTTTGTGTGTGTTTGTGCAACGCCCATCGTATCAATGCACCATGCTGGTCACTTTAATGTGTCCCTCCATACACACCAAGTCTGACAGTGTTTTGACAGGGAGCTGGGGCAGCAGCCTCAGTCTTTCCAGTTTGTTGTTTCAGAGAAGTTTGGTGTCACCAGACCAGCAACCTCCCTGTTGAACCAGTAGTCTCCCAGTCTGTCTGGTCACCCAATGCTCCAGTCCTGAGCCTCATGCTTGAGACTCCAATCACCTGAACTCATCAGTACACTCGTTGACTTGATGACTTTCTGTGACCTGAAACATTCCTGGCTGAGGAATCTCAACAGAGAACCATTGTTTTGCAGCTCTCCCTCTCACACAGACACCTCCTTCAGTTGAGCGGCGCGTCAAGAACGGCCTAAAAAGTCTGCTTGTTTATGTCAAAGTGGACGTGATTGTGTTTGTGACTGGGGTTAAGGAATGCAGCAGCAGCAGCAGCAGCAGCAGCAGTAGTAGTGGAGTGGTGAGCTTGAGACTCCAACTCCCAGAAACCTTGGTGGAAATATGTGAAGAATGCTAGTTGGGCCAGTGGGAAAGCTGCAAGGATGTGCTTTTGTGGGGACTTGGATTTCACCAGCCCAGAAACGGGTTAAAGCAGATTTACGAGATCACTGGGAATTATTGCGAGTACTTTACCTCTACTGTAATGTAAGGGAAAGGTGGAAATGGATCAAAGCAGCCCTTTTTCGTACGGCTAGAGACGAGTCTTGTCTTTGCGGCTCATTTGAATCCTGGAAGGCGCAGAGTCTGATAATGGGGAACATATTGGGTTCAATGTGTTTACTTGTAGACATTTAAGTGGTTCTAATTGATATTTTCATAGATTGTTCTGTTCTTATTCAAACTCTGGCTGCTTTTTCACTCACTTTACACCCAATCCATTATACCCGAAGGTTGTTCTTGGAAAATGCCACACAGGGTGAGGCTTCATTCTGTTCCTGGTACACTTTTTTTTATTTATTTTTTCTCCCTTCAGACCCCCCCCCCCCGCAAAAAAAAAGATTTTTTTTTTACAAATTGAAACAATGGCGTAAGCAATCTGTGAGCAGTGTAAAATATTTTCATCTAGGGGAGTCGTAATGTCAGGAAAACGAGTAAACATGCTGTCTCAGAAATGGACCAAAGGTTTCAGAAATGTTGCGCTGTTAGAAAATCCACGTTCAGTGCAAAATAAACCTGGTGTGACCTCTCAATACTATGTATGTAGAGCCAGATAAAAAGCAGGGTAAATCCTTTTAAAAAGAATAAAAGCCATTTGATTTAGCACCAAATGCTAATATAACAATAAGAAGCAAACGTTTGTTTTGTTTTCTATAGTATGTGCAGTCATGTTCTCTTCATGCTTGAATTGTAAAAAGTAATAAACTCAATAGGGGAACAAATTAAAAAGAGAAAAGAGAAAGTATGTAACCTAAGTGCTCATGCAGCTCCTTATGGAGCTGCTCATATGCCCATATTTAAAACAGTTGCATATCTTTTAATACTTTTATTGATTAAACTTAACTTTGAATATTTCCAGAGTATACATCCTTCTATAGAACTAGTTTTTGACATTAAACAGTTGAAATTTATTTGCAAATTAACTTTTTGGTCCAAATGCTTGTAATCTCCAGTATTTTTTTCTTTTTAAAATTGGTTAATGGTTTTTTTTTTTTTTGAGTGACAGATTTTTAATGGTCGTCCTGCCAACATGCTCTCCTACCCCGCCTTAGCTGCTTCTCAGATTAATGCGTTATGTATTAATGGGTTTTATTTGGGAGCATCAGTGTTGGGGGAAACCATGAATACAAATGCACGCCAAACATTTCAGGTTTTTATTTGTAGAAATTTCTGTAAATTATTTTTCCTTCCTCTGTGCTGCTTTGTGTTTGCATAAAATCCCTGAAAAATAAATTTAACTTCATTGTAATTAGAGATAGTTTGGAGCAGTAAGAAGGAAGCGACACGAATCTACAGTTTTGCTGGCAAAAGGAAACTTTAAATTCTCAAATTCTCAGGAGATTACAGGCCATTGCAGGGCACGTTTAAAGGGCATAAGAAAAGTGGAAGCAAACTGAACTCTTACCTGTTGCAATGAGCAACGGAGGACTTGAGTGAAGAAATGCTCAACATTTCTGATCTCTCCCTCCAGCAGGAGGGTGAACCCTGTAGCTGGATGTAATCTAGATAAGAAAACCCAGACTTTCTTGAAGCCCCCCCCCACTCCTCCCTGCTTTTTGATGAAGCATTGTTGCACAGGGTTCATCTGCGTTTCACAACACCTTCCAGTAGTGAGCGTCTGTCGGGAGGAGTTTGTAGGTTTGCATGACTAAAGGAATGTTTCCTGCATTTGTTCTGGTGCTGCTCGATGATTTATTGGCCTTCTAAGCAGAGGAATGTCTTCTGTCGCCACCTGAAACGGCCTTTCCTATAAAGTTCTCTTTACCTGCTACTAAATCTGACTGCCTGACGTGGATCAGATCAAAAAGTTGTTAGGCTTTGACCTAATGTTTTTTTTCTCCTTCACTTTGAAAGCTACTCAAGCGTTACTTAGACTTAAAAGCCTAGTTTGACAGCTCATCTATTTAAAGCTAATTAAGAGAGCATACATCATCTGCTTGCTCACTGTTGTTGGTGATTTATCACTCTTTAGATGAGATAACATGTTGTTATGATGTCATTAGAGTCTTTAAAGATGGCATGAAGTCTCCTATTAAGATGAAACGGACCTAATAGTTTTGTGTGTGAGTCTGGCTTATCAAAGCTTGGTCTCCCGGTTTGTTTTTCCTTTTGAAAGCGGTCCAAAAACATGCAAAATTACACTGATCAGGTGTGAGATTCTCTTTGTACCACTAAGAAAACAGTTTCACTGTATTTCCTCAGAAATATCAAAGTAAACGATTTTAACATGAGTGAATAGTTATTCCTGCTGAACAATATGGCTGAAGATGTACATCACGGCATATGAGTCAGAATAGATGATTATTAGTCTAAATATCCAAATTATTGCCGACGTGGTGGTGTGACCTTTCTTGTTTTATCCAGTTTTCACTACACGCCATCTTTGTTTTTGAGTAGTTATGAGGTAAAACCTGAAACTGCTGCTGCGCAAGTAATTGCATGTTGCTACGTAACCAGAGAACGAGTTAGTTGATACATTAACCTTGCTTACGGCTGCTGACCTCTTCCTACTTCTCCCAGAATGCTGTGGAGTTCTGGATTGGAGTTCAGTGGAATTACTGGATATACTGTCAGGCGCATTATCTATTGATCACTTAACTATCTCAATATATTGATTTATTGTCCATACCATTAGATATTATAATCTAATTGATATAGAATTTATTCTTGTCTTTGATCACTTGAACTACACACAAGTGCTGCGTGTGTGTAATCAAATGAGGGCCAACTGGCCCTGGACCGCAAAAAGACCTTTATAGTTTGGAAATATGGTAAATCAAGATGTTCCTTGATGCCAGTTGTGAGCCCAGGCCTGTAGTGGGTATGATCAGGTTATGGGAAATGACTTTAAATGACCATCTGTTCCTCCAAAGCATCAGCTATGACCAAAACTGATGAAGCAAGAAGTGATGGGTCTAGTGTTCTTGGGTGACTGTAAGGATCACATAAAAAAAGCCTCTTCAGGCCTTTTTTTGAAGTAGTTCATCTACACCATTGTAACGTGGTAGCATGTTGTTTTTGAGTAAACTCAATTTCAGATTTTCCTGTGAGTTTCTCAGTATTGTGAGCGGCCGATTCAGACGGCGCTCTCCGGCTGCTGGGATCCACCGTCTCCCATCTGGACGCCGGGGCCGTTCAGAGTGCTCTAGCTCCGGGCTCGGCCAGGCCACAAAGAAAGGCGGCGGATCATCGTCTCATTGCTGAAACACAAGAGCCAGTCATCGCAATCATAATTGCCAGAGATGATTGTGATGTGCTGTAATGGAGCTGCATTAGACCAGCCAGAGTTCAGGCTTGTTCAGATGAACCTGCTTCAGGTTAGGTGGCGACATGCAGTGAAAATGTGGATGGAAGTGTGAACAGATACCTGCGGTATACCCAGACACACTCGCTTTGCCTTCAGCATCAGGGATGTCCACATCTCTACGAATGATGGACGCCTCTAGCATCGCCCAGCCATCTCCTGCAGATAACCCAGGCACTTCTGTGGAGCTTTTTTTGTTGCTGTGGAATGAGTGTTATGCTCGGCATGCCTACACTTATGCTCCAGAGGGGTAAGTGCCCCCAGACAAAGCAGCAGGACAGAGGCAGTTCCCATATGTCTCCCTCCTCTCATCCCGGGGCCCGCAGGCCTCCTTTATTAGCTCTGTTATGCAACAGTCATGGTCGGCCTGCCGCTCAGCAAAGGGAGGCCTTTATGCTTGGTCACAAAGCACACCAAATTCAATTATTCTGGAAAGGGTGAGCTGTGTTTCCAGCACTGAAAGGTTATTCACATGCGCTGAACCCCGCTGTTATTTTGCTTTCCCCAGTGTTTTCATTATGATTTCTTTTTTTTGTCTTTGGCTGTTGCTGAACATCAACTGTGTGTCTGAAGTGAGCCGGCAATAAGTGTCAACCCACTTCTTGTTCTGGACCTCTTTCCTCCAGCTGACGCCCCTTTGATGTCCCACTTCCTGGCTGCCTACCACAGATTCCTTTACTGCTATAAAGTTGACCATCAATTGCTTAACTTCTGCTCAGCATTCATCTGTTTGCCTCTTTACCCTTTCATCCTCATCATCGCCATCATCATCAGCAGCAGTGTGTGTTCTTTCCCTGTGTGTACGTTGTGAAGAACACTACCTAAACAGGACATGCCAGAGTCAGTGGACTAACCTCGTGCTCAGGGGGCACCATTGTGTTTTTTCCCTCTCCTGTCCACACATCTGCACAATTCTCATTCAAAAAGGGGGGTTAAAAAAAAAGCATGTAGTCGACAGGCAGTGGGGGAGATGTGAAGTTCTCGCAGTATGATGAACTGGAGTAAATTGTTATGGGACTTGCTTAAAAATTTAAAATAAAACGTGATGCAGTTTCTTTTCTTTAAAGTAGGAAAAGCAACAATTAACACTGGCAAGGAAATCAGCATTTGGTAAAAAGATTTCTAAATATTCCATGTGAAAAGGGTTATGTACGTTACGTTTAGAATAAACACAAGCTGAGGAGTGTCTTTCAGGTAAATATGCTAACTGCACAGAAAAGTATAGGTTTTATGTTTTAAATGGCTCTGGGAGCATGACCCGCAGAGATCAGCATATTTAGTCAGGCCGTCCTCTCCGTCTGCTGCTTTACAAACATGCTGCATGGAACTAAGCCTGTCGCAATAAGCAAATGATCAGTTAATCGCACGATGAAATAAAATGAGCGCAATTATTTCCATTCTGTTTATCTTGTTTACAGAGACTTGATAATCCAATTGGTTCCAGTTGTTTACGGTTTTTATTTTGGATATTTAAAATAGCTTCCAGTTCCATTAAGAGTTAGAGAGGGTGATGTACTGCTTAAACTGTCTCAATATTGCACTTTATTGCAATAATCACTGGGACAGTTTATCATCCAGCAAAATTTGTAAGTAATCAGAAATGTGTCATCACAATATTAATATCGCTAAAGACCGTAAAGTAATAGTTGTTGGATTCCCGATGTTTTGTGTTGCAGTTTGCATGGTAGACTAATATCCAGCCTGTTGCAGTGAGTCTTAACTGTATTTTATTCTAATCCCTTTACAAATAGTTGTAAAGATAACAGTGTTGGAGGCACAGCAAGAGAGCAGTGAGGAAAATGTGTCTAATGTTGCCATCTCAATATTTTCACATTATGAACACAGATGGTGTGTGTGTGTGTGTGTGTGTGTGTGTGTGTGTGTGTGTGTGTGTGTGTGTGTGTGTGTGTGTGTGTGTTGTGTGTGTGTGTGTGTGTGTGTGTGTGTGTGTGTGTGTGTGTGTGTGTGAGAGAGATGGTCCATCAGGAAAAAAAAATTAATTTTGGCCAGAATCCAAAATGGCAGCCATGACCTCAGTTAAGTTTTATCCATTTATTTCCGTTTGTTGGTGCTAAGCTAACTGTTAGCAGGGTGGACTTGCTGTCATGCCATGTGACAGGATTACACTGCAGGCTGACTTAACTTTTGTCAGTAATCAAGAATTAAAAACGAAGAGTTTGAATATATGGATTGCATGACGGAGGGTGTCGCAGGTCATTATTCTGCTGGTATTTGAGTGTCGTCTCTGTTCACTGGGGTCAAACCCTTCATCCCTGACAGCCAAGCTGCTTTACTTTGGTCGCGGTCGAGTCAGCGCTGCCTGGTCCGCTCCCGTCCATGTGTCCAGACACCGTCTAAATGTGCACAGAGACGGGACATCTCGGTCTACTTATAGAGACCTATTTCTATAAGATTCAACATTTAATGGGAGAAGCGCGTGTGTCAGCTGCTTGTTCTGAAATGCAGCGCCAGAGAGACTGGACATAAATGACATTCCTCCCAAAGTTGTTTTCCACGTTTCTTTTTTAACTCTGGCAGGAATTTTCAGGCCGGCGACACATGTGGCCCTTTTGTTTCTGATCGTCTGTGTCGCGCTGTGGGAATCAAAGCAGGTGACATTCAGGGTAGAAGGAAAAAATGCACAGAATTTGATGCGATCGTGTTGTCTGGGACGTCCGTTGTAGCATTCGCTGCTGTTCTTGGTCATAATCATACAGAGGTTAAGCCCGCTTATTTCCTTAGCTGTTATTTGTCGAGTTTAGCAGCTTGTTTAGGACGACGATGGGACAACGAAAAGGTTTTGATGGTTGGATGAGTTTATGATTTTGACTTCAGGAATGCACCGTAATAGGCTCTCTGCTGTGGCTGACATGAATTACAATAATATTTGTAGAATGCATGTCACGAAGATGCACAAATTTAAACCCCACCTTCAAAACTGTGTCATTGAGCTTTAAGGCAACTTTATATTAAAACATTTGGAGGAGGAATACCGTTCAGGCTTGGAAATGGAGACGTTCCTGTTTGCAGCATAGAATAATTTCATAAATTTTTGTGAGATCATAGTGATTTATCTCTTTGACTTAAGAACAAATTAATATGCCCATAAAATACTCAAATATAAATCTACAAGGGAGGACCAACGTGAAACAAATCAAATAAAAATTTTCAGCGATACAGCGCTTTCTCGTGTTTGAATTGCAGCTTTACGAGACACTAAGGGTTCGTTCACACCGGCTCTGTTTAGTCTGCTTTTATCCAACTCTAGTTTATTTTCCCAGAAAGTCTGGTTCTTTTCAGGAAGTTTGAATGCTCAGTCAAACTCTGATGTGGACCAACAAAGCTAATTCTGGTTCCCCAAAAAACTGAGGTCTCTGTTCGATTGCAGATGCAAGCAGACCAGAGATCACTCTGAAAGCAGGAAGTGGATTATAGCGCAGGGTATTCTGGGTAAATGCAACCAAAACAAACTTGGGAGTCTAGCGCTAGCAGGAGGAATTGCTTGTGATCTTTCACCAAAGACAAAAGAAAAATCCTCTGACCGCCAAAATCCGACGCTACTCCATTTTGTGAAGATGATGATTGTGGTCATGTTGTCGTTGGAGGTTTTTCCTGAGGAAAAACTGTGAAACCTAATTGACATTTTACACCTTCGATGTACCTTGATACCGATATCCTACAGAGCCAAAGTAACGGAAACATTTCATTTATGTCTTGTGACGAAAGTCTAATATTTGTTCCTTCTTCTGGGAGATCTGATGTTCGCTTTGAAGAATTTCTGTTGCTGCCCAGGTGCAACGACTCGCTGTTGGGGACGACCCAACTTCATCGGCCGCTCAAGACTCCAGTTTCACATGCCTTTCCCACGCAGCAGCGCGTCGCCAGGCAGGGGGCTGAAGGGAAGGGGGCTGTGGAGATAGAAATATCCTCTGGGACGACCCAAAATGGCTGATTATTCTAGAATTAGCAAATGTCTCTGACAACCAAATATGTTTATCTGAGACACGAGCCGACCCCAGCGCACCTTGTCCCTCACAGCTGAACATGCTTGTCGTTTTCATGTTCTGCTTTTCCTCCGTCTTTAGATGACTGCCTCACTTTCTGTCTTCTGTGACCAAAGAAATGATGATGATGATCAATGTGAAAAGCATCGAAAATAAAAACATCCGTTTCTAACTTTTTGAAACGGCGCAAAAAACGTTTTCTTTAAATGGTGTGTAAATTTGGAAGGCAAGTATATTTATCTGTAATTTCAATGTAGTTAACATTCTAGTGATTATTTGCCTCCACAATCGATGGGGAATCTCCAAAAATGTTGTTCCTACAGTTCACCAGTGAGCATAAAGTTATTTGGCTTTGCATTTTCCTGTGCACTGCTACCCAGCTGGCTGAAAAAGCATTTCCTTCTTTGTTGTCGGACTCAGTGATATGATTGGAAAAACATTTCACGATGCATCAGTGTAATGTAATCAATGTAATAATATTGATTAGTTTTGTTTTAAAATATTTTAAAGGCTGCTTGGTGACTTTACTTTTTCTCACATTTTCAAATCCTTTTAAGTCTATATGCTCCAAAATATTTTACATTTTACCAGCAGTAGGAATAACAGTTGCTTTTAGTTTTAAATATTTATAAATGACATGAAAACACAATTTTTAAAATCTTTTTTATTTTTTTTGCCAATCGTCCAATATATATTGGTGTTTGATCGACTCCTGTTTGAAAGTTTCTGAGGTGTGACGAGAGGGGGAGTTGATTGATTTGGGAGTTAGCAGTAGATGTAGTTTGTTGATGTGTCAAACAGGCCAGTTAATAAATGATCCTTCATAAATAGCAGGACTATAGTTTGTAAATGATGGGCTGCTTTCCAGCAGAAAATTGTATGCTGCAGGCAAATGAACGTCACCAAATGGATTAACCAGGTTAAAGACGGTAATCTGAGCTCTGACTTGTATTTATGTTTTTCACTGTTGATAAATTACATTTTTTTTACAGACTTAAAGTGGCCTCTACACTGCATATCACAATGAATAAATCTGAAATAACTGAATAAAAATGGCAGATTTGCAAAGTTAGTAAACTGGAAGTCCATGACCTTGTTCAGCAGTTCCACAGCCAATACTGTGATGTAATGGGTCAAAAACTGAACAGACTTAAAAAAAAAAAACAGAATACAAGAATATCTACGCAGCACTGGAAGACACTAAATGAAACTTTTTTTTTTTGCACTCTAGGAGCTAAAAATAAAAGACGATGAGCAAAGAGAGTGGAGGGTAGCCAGTCTGTCTTCTATCATGTCTGCTCAGTTTGCTGCTGCAGCAGTTCTAGAGGCTAATAATAATTAGACATGTTGTCATTTATACCCAATATTTCAACCAAAGCAAAAAACTAGAAAATTATAAACTTCAAAAAGCCTGAATGAATTTTGGGAAATGGTCTGTGATCATCCTCTGGAAACCGCTCAGGGCCATTAATGTGGCGCTGCATTACATCTTAAACTGCTTTAAAGGCCATCTTTAAATATGGACCATTAAGATGTGGGATATTTCTATAAGCATCGTCTCCTAATGACTCACGCAGCCAGCAGGGCAAGAACCTTCCTTAATACTCCCCTTCTGACGCTCACTATTTAGTTGCGCTAATCCTGCAGCTGCCTTTTATAATGACGGCGTATAAATATAGTTATTATGAAAAGCCTTTTATAGCCCTAAAAGCCAAAGGCAAGTTAATTTGGCGTTGGCCGTTTCACACTGTCAGCACTCCCAGGTTTAGTCCGGGTCACCGTGCCAGCCTGACAGGAGAATGACTCAAGGATTTCTCTCCCAGACACAGACTGAGGTTAATCTCTAAAAATATTTTCGTAAACTTTTCATAAGAATCGGCTGACACCCGCTCATTAAACGGGTGTCATCACTACGCCCCCATCCCGCTCTGTCCCGCTGTGCACCCGTCTCTTTAAGAGACCGCTCGGCAGCGGTTAGACTCTCTCCCAAGACATGAGTTGGAACACAGACGGCGCTGTCACAAGACTGCGTAACAAACCAAACATTCAGAGAGTCAGAGCTGTGAGCGGAGCACATTTTTATTATTTATTTTCCCCTTTCACTGTCTTTGTCTCTGTCACCGAGTCAGAGGGCAGTTTGGGATTAAACTCTCGCTGACGTCACGTAGCTTCCCACATCCCCATGCGTCTTCTGAACTTTCCTCTTTATCCTTGAAGTCTTTTTTTTTTTCTCTCTATGTTTTTACTCAGAATAGAGCAACTCCTTCATTTGAAACTCCTGTTTTTTTATTTTGTTTTTGTTTTTTACCTCTGTATGTGTGTAAAACATCCAAGCTAAAGTATTTCTCATGGTGTCTGATTGCGTCTTGTCCATTTAAAGAGCCGTTGGTGTCGGGACACTTGTTTGCCTTTCACAGCAGGTAAGGAGCGTGGCCTTGTTTGCTTTGTCTCCAAACTCCATTTGTGCAGCTCCTTTTAACCCACCGCCGTCATGCCACCGGTTGTCTGTCATGGAGTTATGACATGCAGTCTTTTCTTTGCTCTTTTTGTAATCTTCTGATTATCGTTTAATCAAATAGGGGTTGCTCCAACTTCAGTGAATTATTGTAGAAAGAACTATTTTTAATGCAATGTCTTGGAGAAATAATATAAACATTTTCTGAGCTGAGATTGGAAACTCTAGACATGGATTCAGGTTAGATTTTCTCCAGATTTGTTATAATCTGACACTGATTAAAGACTTTAATCTCAGAATTTGACTTTAATCTTCTGAGATCAAAGGTCAATTCTTTTTGTTTTTCTGACCCAAAATAAACCATTGTTTATTGATTGGTTAAAATATGCCAAGTATGCTGCAGTGGTCACATGGCACACAGAAAGTCATCGATGCAACAAGGCCAGGAAAGGTCCTGTCAATCTCCCATCAAGCCAGATTTGTGAAATGCACCAATAATTCTTGTCCTTTCGACAAATTCTGCCATTTGAGCTGCGGTTCCCTGCACCTCCTTCAGAGCCGCTGTGACTAAAGACGGCTATGTTTCTGTTGGTGTGCCATTATCTTTCCAATTTCTCCTGACATTTGACTTCATGTTACGTCAACTACAAGTTGTCAATTCAGGCCTCCGGCTCTGAATGAATACGTCGTTGTTTTAAACCTAAATGTGTGCAGATAAC
Source organism: Poeciliopsis prolifica (assembly GCF_027474105.1). Lineage (NCBI taxonomy): Eukaryota > Metazoa > Chordata > Actinopteri > Cyprinodontiformes > Poeciliidae > Poeciliopsis > Poeciliopsis prolifica. The sequence continues at coordinate 23,356,341 of NW_026562377.1, forward strand.
GTTTATGTGCAGAACTAAGTGCATGACGTTACAGTCCATCGCACTACTTTGAAAAAACTAAACAATACAGAGCACTCCCAGCTGTCACCAACATCCTCTGTTTGAAAGCGCCAAGGTTTCTCATGTGATTTGCAGCAGCGATAAGGCATTTGCTGCAGCTCGTTTTACACTAAACTCAATTCCTCATGCCGGTGCAACCTGAAACGACATCAACCTGAATGTAAACGTCGCTGCTGCTAGAGAAGACTCAGGTTCAGTCCAAATGCAGCCACCTGCAGCAGTCAGCCGGACCAAATGTTGTGAAGCATGTGACCCCAGGAGTTCATTCAAGGATAACTCGTACACTGGATTTTTTTTAATGAAGATTGTGATTTAAACACGTTTTACCGTCAGATGTTGGCACAATCTTATTAAAATATTTTATTGTGAATGATCTGTCCTTCCAGGTCCCTGTTCATTCATAGTTGGAAATGTCTTGTCTAAATATCCCATCACTTAATTATTTTTGGAACTTTTCAGATTTTTTTGTCCAGTGCTTTTTACTTACTGCTGGTTGATCTGTACAGAACGGCTGTATGCCTAAACAGGTGGACTGGATGTAGTAATTGGTTGACTTTTAAAGGCAATTGTTTGCGCTGGATGTTTTTTTTTTTTTTTTTCTCAGTACATGTCATATTGCAGCTTTTTGTTAAATATGTAGAGAACCACATTTGTCCCTTTTCTTCTTTGCTTTTCTGAGGACAAAAATGTTTCTATCTTGTCAGAAATCTGCTGTACTTTGTGTTGGTCTATAACTTAAATACCCGTGTGAAACATAAGCTTGTGGTCGTCAAGTGACAACAGTTACAGCCTTTACCAGGTGTGAATACGTTTTATGCTATTCCTCAATTGCATGGTTTTCTTACCCTGACCTACTGATGTATGCCATCGACTAATTAACTTTAGTGAGTTTGTTTCATCTGCTTTTGAGGAAATGAATGAAAACATGAGGAAACCCACAGTCGTAACATTCTGGACTGCTGCATTACATCTCTGGAATGTCGAGAACAAACCTAACCTGTTGAATTCCCCAAAAATATGTGAAATGCTAAGGCAGTTCATTGAATTTGAAGCCCTGATTGTTATTGACAAGCCCAACTCGTTCATCGGAGTGTGATTCAGCACCGCTCCTTGATACTTTTATTGGAACATCAGACATTTTTTATGAGAGTACGCCCTCTTTCGTAATGTCTTTTTTTTTTTTTTTTCTTGAGAGGGAGAGCGGCTGACTAACACGGTGCCTTCTTCTAATTTGAATCAGCAGCATGTGTCTGAGCGCCGACTGCATCGTGCCTGAAAACCATTTTGTTGACAGAAAAGAAAGCGGAAGTGAGATCCAGTGCAGTAGGTTTTTGGGAGAGGAAACCTGAAGCGTGTGTCTCCTGAGGAATGCAGAGCAGAATCTCTCGGCTACTCTCGCTTTGCAGTCCCGTCATTGTTTTTCATTGTTTAACTTTGCCAGTTACCAGGCCTCGCGCTCCGAGTACCAGGATCTCTGTGATTGATGGTGATCAGCTACTGGTCATCCAATCTGCTCACTGGAGGAAATGTTGCGTGTACTGCTAGTTGTTGTGTGCAGTTTAGTGATTAATTTAGAAGTAATATTTCTTTTTGTAGCTGGCATTCTGAACAAGCTTCAAAATGATTTTATGGAAGCGTTCCTGGTTTTCATGCATTTTAATGGATAGAAAAAGCTTAAACTGATTTTACCTCAAAACAATAATGGTAAAAACCATAATTTCTAGTTAAACATGATTTGATTTTAGTTATGTAAAATTTGAGAGCCTCTGACTGTATCTCAGCTTATGTGGTGCCTTTCATTTGCCCTTTGAAATAGACTTTCAGTAAACATTTGATATTTTCTTCACACTCTGGATTTCCTGTTTGCCACCAATCCTGACCCCATAATCCGATATGACAAGAACATCTATAAAAAAAAAATATTTTCACTTCTGAGCTCATTGAATCAATTGTTGGTCATTGTGCTGTTCAAATTATGTTTGATTATATTTTTGCTCTATAAATGCAGAGAACATTCAGCTTCTGTTTGCAGTAGTAGCTCGTCAATAAGCACAACAATCAGCATATTGCTCACATTTTCTGACTTGGAACTTAAATGTGGTTCAAATGGGTTTTATGTTGTATCTAAATGTCAATTTTTTAATTAAATAAACTAAGCTGCATTGTTAGAAACCTCAATTGTTTAAGCTAGCCTGGTAGCTCTCATTAGAAGCACTTAAATTTAAAAACTAGTTTTATCATGTGGGACCCTGATAAACTAGGTAGATACAAGGTTAAAACAAATTGTCACACCGTGAAAACATTGAATACAGAAATAGTTGAAGTTTAGTGCTGGTCAAGGCTAAATGCATTTTTTTTTCTCTACATTTAGCTCGTTATGAAGTTTGTTCCTTGATGTGCTTCAGTGGCTTTGTAGAAAGTTTATTTTGCTGTCCCAGAAGACATTTCTCAGCCACTCATGTCTAATTCTGGCCTTGTTTGTTTATTTTTCTAAAAATGCATAGTGGCTTCATGTGTGCTGGCCGGTGAGATGGTCGTTTTTAGTCCTGTCCTCCTGAACTTCAGGCAGTAATTCAACTTCAGACCCGTTCTGGAGGACGGTTCCCTGCTTCTTCTGACCAAATGAGCATCTATTCTTCATGCCGAGGTGTTCAGTTCCCTTCTTTGAATTAATCAGTCTAAGGTCGAGCGATAATTAACATCCATGATTGAAAAGTGCTGGTAGTAGGGTATTCTGAGATTTAGCGACACTAGGTTACTACAATTTGAATCTCTACAAACAAACATCAAAAATTTGTGACAAATATTTTTGTCACAAATGGCAAAACCACCCAGATTTGCCATAGGTGAAGCAAAGTGTAAAATATTTGTCGGGAATTATTTCTACCTGAGATTTTATTATACTAGCCCATGCCTTTTCAATGGGCATACTTTACGTTTTGTGTCCCAAATCAGCCAAATGTGGATCATCTTCTACTACAGTTTTCTAAGCTACAGCAGTAAAATTGTTGCTGAAACGAGTTCAGCCTGTGGTTGAATGTTGACATTTGTTTATTTTTTATCTCCATTAACTGACGAAACTCTAATTGCATAATAAATGAGGCAGAAAACTCTGCAGGATGCTAACAGAAAAAAATTGCATAATTAGGTGGGAAAATGCATGTTTTGATATTTTGCTGATTTGCTCATCATTATGCTGGACTCCTTCAGTTTTTAAGAGCTTGAATAATGCTTCTCTGTTCTCTAAAATTAAAGAAATTAATGGCAGCTTTTGCCATAAGTGAAGCAAAGTGTAAAATATTTGTCATAGCTAAATGTTCTTTGTTTATTCCAGGATTACAAAACCGCTAACGTTTGCCGACTGTGTTGGAGATGAGCTGCCGCTGGGCTGGGAAGAGGTTTACGACCAACAAGTGGGAGTTTACTACATTGACCACATAAACAGTGAGTACATCTCTTTGGTCTTCACTTCTTATTGTAGTTGTGCAGAGGATGGTGAGGGGAGCTGAAAGTCAGTGGAGTTTCTCTACCCCAATACAGAGTCTGTTTTAGAAATGCTGCTGGAAATATGCTTTGTTCACCAGCTGTGTCTCCGTTACAAATGTGTGCAAAACCTTGTCGATGTTCAACTAATGTCGAAAAAACTGTTTCTCAATTGCGGCATTTCCACTAAGTAAATTTGTTTTAACAATAAGTTATTAAAAAACGTCCAACGCCACCATCCTACCACTTCCTGTCATCTTCTTTGTCATTTCCGGCTGTAGTAACATCTGGTTCTCAATTGCATGTGATGCAAAAAAGTGTTTTCATTGCAGTTTTGCGAAATGCACAAATTTCTACCACCTCATCCTAGCACAAATGTTTTGCCATTTAATTTTTGAATTTGCCATGTCTCCATTTAGTGAATTTGCTTCATAATTCTAATTTGTGTGTTTATCTGGTCAGTGGAAACTCTGTCAGAGAATCCTCAAACACGCTGGATGAACTTTTTCTGGCCAAACAAAACTTTAGCATACAGAGCTAATGTTTCTTCTCTTTTCTATAATCGGTCCTATAAATATTTTCGTTATAAATGCCCAAGAGACGCAGTTAAAGTTTGCCATTTTAGTACACTATTAAATTATTTGATTTGAATGATCAAATTCCACGAGAAAAAAATTATTTTGAGGTATTGACTTTAAAACGCAGTAATCCTACCTCAGTTACTGCTGATGACTCAAGTTTGTTTGTTTATTGTCAGAAACCACCCAGATTGAGAACCCGCGGACACAATGGCGGCAGGAGCAGGAGCGCATGTTGAAGGAGTACCTTGTGGTGGCCCAGGAGGCCCTCAACGCCAAAAAGGAGATGTACATGATCAAGCAGCAGCGACTGGAGCTGGCTCAGCAGGAAATGCAGCGATTGGACAAGCTTTCTGGAGATATCCACTCTAGCACAAGCAGTAAGGATCGCCAATGTCAAAGGTTATGCAAGACGGGAGAGAAAAGAATATATCCCATGTAAACAAGCTATGACCGGGACTTATAATTGGGCATTTATCGTAACGTTTAGCATTTTTGACTTGCCGTCGTTGCAATAAATTTCATTCGTCAATTTCAGTAAGTAAAAACACAATAAATTTTTTACTTTTGCTGATTTCTCCACAGCATCAATGAATGTGAAAAGGCAATTCAATGACGTAGATCACACTTCTAGTAAATTTGGGCCCTGAATGGGACCCAATTTAATGAACACTAATCATTTGTGTTCGTGGCGCCTTGAATGTTATGCCATGCAGTCACAGTAGAGGTGGGCGAGAAGGATTTACAATTTTATTGTGATACTTTATGGCACTTTTATAGGCTTTACTGTAACAGTAAAGACCATAATTAAAAAACCTATTTATTACTTGCATCTTGGGTTACTGTATGGGTGTGATAGCCTAATAACACTAATATTGTTGTGGAAAAACATTTGGAATTGGATTCTTAGCAGTGACTTAAAAGTGGGAATTTTGTCACTAAATAGCAGCAGTAATCATACTTTTGAATCTACTAATATTTACTGATGCTCTCGTGAAACTAGAGAAAATGGCAAAAGTTTAGTTTTTTTATTGAACATCGATGACTAAAATTTATTGTGACAACTTTAAATCAACATTCTGATCGTGATAAACGATGTGATACACGCCCACCTGTAAGCTTCAGCCATTCAGTTAGCTAAGAAATAAGTAACATTATCGTTAACATAAAATATTGCAATAAAATTCTAAGTCTGTCGCCCACCCTTTGCTGAGCAAACCTAATTATGTGACCTGAACATGATACGTTGCTGAAAACTCCTCATTCATTGCTGGGGGATCTAAATCTATAGAAATTCTCCCAAATCCTAATTTTCTTTTTCCTCACCCCACCCTCTTGTTTTCGCACCTCCACCCAGTTTGCCCTCTGACCCCCTCACACAACGCTTCCAGGGGGGCTCAGGTCCCAGGAGCCATGACGACTAACCCTCTCTTCTCTCTCCTTTGTGTCTGCAGCTTTTTCCGGCTCGTCTTCAAATCCGAAATACGACCCTGAGCAAATCAAAATGGAAATAGCCTGCAAACGAGAGCGGGTGAGTTGCTATCTATGAGAACAATGGGATGTGGTGAGGGGCGCTTCGGGGGCCCCAGGGTGTGGCCCCTACAGGATTCCATGGCTCGGGGTGGGGGTAACGGGGTGGACAGTGAGGTCATCATCAAAGGGTCAGGCAGAGAAGAGGCCCAGGACTCGCAGGGCAAGGTTGGACTTTACTCTGAGATCAATAGCACGGGTCAGGGTATTTCCTGGATCAGGGTCATTTTAAAGCAAAGAGTTATGCCGCAAAAAAAAAAGAGTAGGGGGGAAAGAAAAAGTCACTGTAAATCCGTCTGACGCAAACTAGAGCCGTGTTAAAACGCGTCCAGTTGACGAAGAAATCTCAGATTTAAAGCTGCATGAGACCTGATTATTATTCCAAAGGCATTCTTGCTTCTCCTTTGTTTTCTTTCAAGTTTGATTGATTGATGCATCTCTATATTCTACAAAAAAAATTCAGTTTGAAACATTATCTGCTTGTTAATGAGCGTTACTTTAACCATGTTGTTGTTTTTGCCTACCTGTGGCAGGATTGAAGCCGTTTGACCACATTGAGCATTTTAGACTGAAAATGAACTTTTAGTGGTGAGCTGGAGATTCCTCCGGTCGCACTTTCTCTACCGTTTCATGACTTTTAGAAACACGGTGATGGAAAATGTGTAATTTCATCCCTTAAGAAAATACAGTCAGAAAGTCATGTCTGATTCCAGTCTTCAGGGTTGCATCAAATGTGCTGATCAAAGTTCCTGTTACTATGAATCAAACTCAATTTGTACATGGATTTTAGTCTTGATTTAAGCAAGTCAGTGTTCTGGCAGTCTTTCAGTTTTCTGGAAGTTTGTTCCAGATTAGTGGATAGAAGCTGATTGATGCTTTTCTGTGTTTGGTTCTGGAGATGCAGAGCAGAACCAGAAGACCTCAGAGTTCTGGAAGGTTGAAAGAACAGAGGACCTTTAATGCATGATGGTGCTAAACTGTTCAGTGATTTATAAGCTACAACAAATGTGTTTTACTGCCTGTTCTCTGAGCAAGGACTGTAGAACTGGATTGATTTCTCTCTTCCTGGTTTTAGTGAGAACTTGATTGGAAAAGCACTTCTAAGTTTGTTCTATCTCAGTTTGTATGTTGAGTTTCTCTTGCGATGCTGAGCGGAGCTAAATAATTTTATTAATCTGATTGAATTTCAAGACTTTTAAAGCCGCGGCACGTTTGTCAGCCGCCGCTGATTGGTGTCAAGGTTTCCACGCTTCAGTCCAAAACCTCGTCAAGAGAGAAGGTCTCGGTGTGTGTGTGTGTGCACCTCTGTACAAACAGTCGAGCATTCCTCCGTGCCAGTAGTCATGATTTGACAGTTTTTGTCCGTGGCGGTGAGAGGAGTCCATTGTTCACCATGGTAACCCGGCGCTTGCTTGTGTCCGCAGCTGTCCAGACTGAAGCAGGAGCTGGCCCAGGTGAAGCAGGAGCTGCAGTATAAAGAAATGGGAGTGGAGACCCTGCAGGAGTGAGTGTTTCTCTGCTTCTGTGTGTGTGTGTGTGTTCGTTCCCGGTCCACCCTTCCTCCCACGGCCAACCTTCTCCTTCCTACTCTCGGCCCGGCTGCTCCCCACCCAGCGGCCTCTTCCCTCTTTTATTCCCTCTGTTTGGTCTCGTCTACAAAGTTCAGCTTCATCCCCGTTTCTGTCTCCTCTTCTTCTTATCCAAATGGTTACAGTTTACGGTTTACAGTGGCCCTTTAACATCTAAAACACCCTTTAAAGTAGTTCCAATGACTGAAAGGAGGAAGGTTCTTGCATAAGATTTATGAATTTGATTCTTTTGTTTTCTTTCTTTGAATGTTTTGCTTCCAGACTCTGACACACAAACTATCTGTGTGCTGGGAAGATTTCTGAGCCATTCCAAATTTCATGTTAGGAATATAAGCTCCACCTCGCTGAGCGAGAGGGGAAAAGAGAGCTTTTGAGAAAAGCCAAATGGAGGGAGTTTTTTTTTTTTTTTTTTTTTTTTTTTCTCTTTTTGATGGAAAAGGCGACTCCACCTCAGGAAGAGGATGCACCAGTGGAGTGCAGGGAGCCAAGGCTCAGCCTGGAGAGAGGAAGTTGTTCCACGGAGGGGATGGGAGTGGGGCGTGAGACGCGAGGAGGGAGGGGGCCTCTAAAGCGGTTTTCAAAAACAGAGAGATATCTGGCTGCAAATTCCTTTGCACTTCCTGAGTCCTGGCAAAGAAGTTCCTTATCTCTTAGATAAGTGATTCCCAGAATAGCTGGGAAGAATATACAGCTTGCAAAAAAAAGAAACACTGAGGGCTGTGATGTGTATACATGTTCATAGGCGTGTTTGTGACTTTGTTTGTTTGCTGGTCTGTGTGTGTCCCATTGTTCTGTGTGGATTGCTCGGGTTCAGAACAGGAGTGACCCTGCAGGCTGTTTTTGTTTTTTATGGTTGATCTTAGCTGTGATCAGCAATAAGGGAAATTGTTCACCACATCGGATAAGCTGATAAACAGCTTCTGGTGTACATCCACCCTCTAAACCAAACCCACTCAATGCTGATCTTTACTACGACCCTTAAAGAAGTCAGGACTTGGGGTTTAAGCATATCTATCATCTTTGTGTCTCCTTATCTTTGCGAGTTTCACCAACTCTTTCACGGCTTGTCCAGCCGACATCTTGGTGGATTGTTGTCGCGCCTCGGCAGACTGAAGGAAGTGCGAGCCTATTGGCACCGAGCAGTAGTTTTTACATTTTTTTTGTTTTCGTTCCGGGGACATAAGTTTGAACCTCGCAGGCTCCACCAGAGGGTTGGAGAGGAGAGACAAAGCAGAGCCTGTTTCTGGGTCAGGATGGACAGAACCTGCTGTGGAAGGAGAGCTAACCACACCACGCCCCCCAACTCCACCCCTATGCAACAACCATTATTTTAGTAATCAATTAATTTGATTTATTTTAAAAAAAAGGCACATTCTGCAGATGTTTTATTTAACCACTTAAGCCTTTTTTATGCATTAGAAATTCATTTAAAAGTGCAAATAACTCAATCCTTTTTGCAGCATTTCCTTTGTTAATCTGAAATGGGTGAACCTAAAACTATAGAATATATTCAAGGTTTTTATCTTGAATGCAAAATGTAATGTTCTTTGAATACTAAAAAAAATGCCATTTGGTGAAATAGACATAATCAAAGTAGTAATTAATCCAAATCTGTGCAGTTAATGATTGATCGATTACTAAATCAGACTATTTAAATAGTGGAAGCATATCCTCAATCAGAAAGCTCTTTATTTGGTGTATTGTGTGATTTTTGTCATATTTGAGTTCAGAAGTTTGGGGGAGTACCCGCTTAATATGAAGAATGACTGCCACACTTTTCAGATTTATTTTGAGTTAACTTGATTTCTACATTGTTGGCCACTTGCATAAAAATAAGTATAATGAGGCTATTGCAAAAAGGTGCAGTGTGTGAACACATGAGGAGCCTTTCAGTGATCGGACTTATTAATTTCCTGTTGGCGCCTTGTGAATGAGCTGGCTCTAAATCATATTTCCCTTACTAAACCTGGGAAAGCCTGGAAGAACATCTGAAAGCAGAATCTCACGTCCGGTGTCTCATGACTGAAACGGCCCAAAACCTAAAAATAAACTGTTGCGTTATTGATGAGCGAAACCTCCCACAGAGATTCTTTCTCCCTTACAGATTCCTTTTGTTTTTGCTTTTCTTTGTCAAGTTTCACAAGATGAAACACAAATTGCTTTGAAATGATGTTTTTATGCAATTATATTATTCTACATAACCAGGTCAAGTTAATGACTTGTAATTTACTATATTTTAGGTGCATTTCACCTTTATCATCCACTTCTGAACAAGACCTGTAGAATCTAGAAATCTCAATCAGAACCAGCCTGATGACATGACCTCAGAAATACAAAAGGTCACAGCATTTCCAACTGCCCCAACTGTGCATTTCTGCAGATGGCAGTAGGGCTTCATGGAGAAGGCAGAGGCACTTGGGTTTTTCACAGATTCTCTCGCTCAGGTTATCCTACCATGACGTCATGACGGTTTTAACAAATGTGTAAAAAATAAAAATTATTTCTAAAAGTTGCATGTTGCAGCTTCATGCAACTTTAAACTCCTCAATACAGCTGAGCTAAAACAACTCTGCAAAGATTTGGCCAGATTTCTCCACAGGGATAACAAAACAAAAACATACGGGTCACTGCAAAATGTTTGGCAGTTGACACAGATGGATGTGAGGTCAGGTTTAGTGGGAGGGATTCCTGTTTTGACATGGGGCCAGGTTGGTTTTAATAATTTGAAAATAACTTTTTGTATTTATTCATATTAAAATTACTCTGATCATTAAAATGTCCAAATCTAAGCTACATCTACTCAGACATACTGGAAGTGAATCAAAAGAAGGCTTAAGAGCTCCTCTTTGTTTTTTCATTCAGGATCGATAGGAAGATGTCCCGCAGTCAGACGAACTACAAGTTGGACGAGGCTCAGGCCATCTTCAACGAGCTGCGCAGCATCAAGAAGTCAATCACCACAGGCGAGAAGGAGAGGCAGGACCTCATCCAGGTGACTGCCTCCTTCTCACTCCACCTACGGCACGCTCTGCCGCAGTTTGCATATTTGATGCTGACCTCTAGTGTCCGTTTCCATCTACTGTCAGAGTGATAAAACTATCAGACATTTTCAGCTCTGATTAATGAACTGGTTTTAATTGGAGATAAAAAACAAAAACAGAATCTTGTTTTATTAAGTAAAATGTATATTAAATGGCATAGGAAAAAGTAGTGTGATGTCAGCAGTTGGTTTATGCCGAACATGTTTTCTGTCCAGAGATCAATATTCCAGACACTCTGGTCTTTAGTTATCAGTCTCACCTTCATGTTTCTTTTAAAGATTTAAACTTTTTCTACTTCTACACATCCAGTGAAAGTCAGACAACCTATCGATGCTGTTTAAGGGTTTCATTGATTTCTTTCAGACTGAGGTTGTTTGAATGTAAAGATTTATCTCTATTTATTTTCTGTTCTTCAGAGCCTGGCTAAGCTGACCATCAACTTCCAGAACACCCTGTATGTTGGCGACGCAGCCGGCGAGGTTGCGGACAGCGCCGCCACCGCCAGCGACCCATACAATCCGCAGCCGTACTGCGACACCGGCTGCCAGACGGACATCATGGGAGAGGTCAGGGGTCATACAACTACCTTAATGTCTGATTTATGCAAAGGTCGGCTGCATGTATTAATCTCATAGCGTCTCAGCGAATAACTTTCTAGGCTTGGATTGTGTTATCTGAGCTGCAACTATTGATTTTACTAATCGATTGTTCTATTGATTAACTGAACGGATAATCGGGTAAACTGAAATGGGCGAATTCTCCAGATTTTTCATTCAACCATTTGTTGTTTTATACAGAATAGTAAACATGTTAAAAGATGCAAGTAAACTAGTACTTAAAATCCTGTTTTAAGTAAGAAAGTGTAAAACTTTCTAATTGTCTAAAATGCAACAGTGGAGCATTTCTTTATTGTTCGCTCGACCATTTATGATTTGACTGACTTTTTTTTCAATGAATCTATTAATAATTGGATAGCAAAGGGTACTTTGTTTTTACAGAATTTGAACCAGATGAAGCTAAAAACTCAGTACTGCATGTACTGAGTTTTCAGAGTTTATTTATTTATTTTAAACACAAAATGTACGTACATGTAGAGTTTTGGCTTAATTACTGATGAGTGTCTTTCAGCAAATGGCCTTTCTTGAGTTTGTATGCTCCAGTTAATTAATCGGTTACTAAATTAGTTGACAATTATTTCAATAACCGATTCATCACAATCAATCCAATTCATTGTTTCAGTGCTCAGGCCTCACTAACGTTTTGTTTTCCTTTTTTTCTGAAGTACGGTTCTCAAGAGTCTTCCCATTTGGTGGACAAAGTGAAACTCAACTGGCAGTACGAAGAAGCCAAGAGGAAGTAAGTCTGCCCAGTTTGCTTGTTTTGTCAGTGGTAGCACAGAGGCATGCAGCACCGAATCACTAACCCCTACAGCTACGCTCCCCGCTCCACCACCTCCACATGCTGCCCCCTGGAAGGCTGGGAGGACGAGTTATGAATAGTATTTGGGTCCATCGTCCGCTGAGGGTTGTCTGGCCAGCAGAAAGAGCTGGGTGGTCACATTCTTTGCTGGCCGTGCTGCAGCCGACTGTGTGCTGCCTTTGTGTGCTCAGCCAGAATAGGACTGCCCACCGCCCAGCCGCAGTGTACAGCCTGGTGCACCACATGGTGGCCCAAAATACAAACTGTGCTTTTAAATGACGCCGTTAGACCGCGCCTGACACTGCGGTGTCAAAAAAATAAGGGCTTGTGTGTCGTCTAATTGGGGACACAAAAAGGCCGTATCATTACACCAGCTCAATCGTAATTGTTTTTATGAGGCTCATGTTGCTGTGGGGATCCACAAACAGCAGCACCAAGCCATGACATCAGAGTCAGAGCGGCAAAGAAGGAAAACTTTCATGCCGAGTCACAACTTCTGAAATCCAGCTCATATAAACCGATTAGTTTATCAGCTGACAGAGCGATTCCTGAGATTGTTTCAGGTCCTGCCAGTCGGTTTCCAGCAGCTCTGGCTGAGGCAGCAGGTCGCAGCGTGGAGACCGAGCGTTGTCGACTTCCTGTTGCTATAAATACTTGTTCAGAGTAAACGCATGTTGCGATCTGCCAGCAGAATTAATATTGCTCTGTGTTGATGGTTACAGGTGGCTATTTAGAAACAACTTCTGTTTCTTTTTATTAGAAGTTGATCAAGATTTCTGTTGCTACGGTCAAAAGTATGGCAAGTTTTTACCATTTTCCATGTCTGGATTCATTTAGATAAAGGAAGAGTTACTTTTACAAAAACCTGTTACCTAAAAGATTTTTTCTACCATTTTAAAAAGTCAACAAATTGAAAATTAGTGGTTGGCTCAACTAACTAAAGTTCCCCTAATCTTACAGCACTATACCACTAAAACGTTTTGCTCTGCTAGTAGAGAATCAGCAGAAGTGCCCACTATTGAAAAATATTTTTGCAATAACAGAGCTAGTATTATGCTTGGTGGTTTTCCTAACTTCTAGGTTCTGCTAAATAACGGTGTACTTGCCTACTCCTGACCATAAGAGTCCCAAATATAAGGAGCAAATGAGCTGACTGCCTTGCTGTCCTGTCAGGGTGCAGAGCATCCAGCACAAACTCGCGCAGCTCGACAGCGAGAGCTGGTCGGGACGCGCCGAGGCGGACCGCGACAGGGACTTCCTGCAGCTCCTGCGCGAGAAGGAGGCCCTCCTGCAGGAGCTCATTCTGGTCAGCAAGGAGCCACACTCAGCAGAGAAGCAGCAACAGCTGGAGGAGAAGCGCTCCAGGCTGGAGGAGGAGGTGCAGAAAGCCCACAGCTCCCAGAGCCAGGGAGTCAGTCAGAGGTGAGAGAATCGGCCTCGAGGGATTTGTGTTCCTTTTCCCGACATGAGTCGGCTCACGTTCTCATTTCACTTGTTGCGTTTTGATTTCTCCTGCCAACAGGTTGCTGCAGCAGGAGAAGAGGAACGACCTGCTCAGGCAGCTGCAGGAGGCCACGCGCATCACAACCTACCTTCATTCCCAGCTGAGGAGGTAAACCGCACCAAAGCAGTCAGCCTCACATGAACGACTTTGTTTCATGGCCGCTGTTTGTCTGCTCAAAGGCATGATTTCATCAAGAATCCTCCCAAGAACAAGCTTCCACTCAAAAATACCTCTGATCAGGTCACCCTACAGGAGGTCCATCTTAAAGGGGCAGTATCATGTAAAATCGACCTTTTTTTTTTCAGCTTTAAATCACACTATGTTCTCATCAAGACCACACCTGGAGTGTTGCTTTGATTCATATTGCATGTTTGAGAAATCCTTTAATCTCCATGGCAACCATTGGAAAAACACCCGAGTGGACCTAGCCCCGCCTCCGAGGTCAAAGTTCCTCCAGAGGTTTCCAGCATCCCTATACCTCTCTGTTGGGATTCCCCACTCAGCTCCTTCAGACTAGCCAGCAGCAATTAGCAAACTCTCTAGAACTGCACATCTGCTGAGCTCATAATGGGAGCTGCTTCTTAGTGAAACCCTGGTAAAAACGTTGTTAAAGGGTTAATGGAGCAGCCATGTTGTGGTGATTTCATGAAGGCGAGTTTCTGAAAGAGACGGCGGCACAATTTCAATTATGAAGTCAGATTTATTTTAAACCTTATTTGATATGTATATTTTTGTAACTAGTGTAGCATAGATTGTGCTATAGAATAGCGTTATGTAACTGGACTCACATAATGCTGCCCCTTTTAGAGAGCTTTTCTAACTCGTGTTGTATTAGAAGTCCATACTTGATTTTTTTTTACAGTCAGTGTACTGAGGACAGAGAATAAAAGTGCCTCTGGACAGTGTCTTCAGAGCTGTCTCTGGTCTGTCCCCAGCCTGTCTGCCAGTTCTCTGACGGTCTCCTCCAGCAGCAGCCGCGGCTCTCTGGCCTCCAGCCGGGGCTCCTTGACGTCCAGCCGCGGCTCCCTCAGCTCCATCAGCTTCAGCGACATCTACGGCGTGCCGCAGTACGAGCGCCACGAAGGGGCGGCGGAGCCTCACGACCCTCACGTCCGTTACCTGCTGCCCCCGGAGAGCGCATCAAGAGACTTCTCGCTCTTCGGCCCCGAGCACCTGACGCAGAGCAAGAGCAAGCGCTCGCACGACACCCCGCAGTCCCTGGCCTCCCTTTCCTCCCGCTCCTCGCTCTCGTCCCTGTCTCCGCCCAGCTCGCCCATGGACACGCCGTACCACTTGGCGCCGCAGGACAGCCTCACCCAGATGACGGAGGAGTACATGGAGCAGGCGGGCCGCAGCCTGCTGGAGGGCCGCAGCCTGCTGGAGGGGCTGCGGGCGCAAACCGTGTCGCACGGCGTCCTGATGAGCGGCGAGGACATTTTGAGCCCTGCTGCGCTGCACCAGCTGGAAAGCAAGAGCCAGAGAGAAGGCGGGGCTCAGACAGCCTTCACCTCCACAGGTAGGCAGAGCGCAGCCCTCTCCTGTAAACTATACAAACTAATCTGTGGAATATTCTAGAACTTAGTTTTTGATTTTTCTATCGATTTTTTTTAATAATGAGAATTAAGTGGAGAATTTCTTATTTAGCCTTTTAAGCCTTTTTTATACACCATTAGAAATGCATGACAAGATAGACAAATAAAAAATGATTCATGAAAATACACATTTCACTTCCTGAATTGCAACAAGAAAATATTCTTTTAGTGAACGACTTATTGTGAGAAGCTCAGCATAGCATCTATGCAGCGTATTGCTAACCTGCTGACTGTTAACCAATTAAAAATTGGATTACAAAATAACTTTTTGTTTTTCCAGAAGTGAAGCTAAAACTATGATGCCACTAGAAGAGATCTGAGTTGAACATATTTTACTCTTTTTTTTTTTTTTATCTTAAATACTAAATGTGTTTTTCTGGTTTAATTGCTGCTCTTTTTGTTTCAACAGATTGTCATTTATTTATTTTTTCAGTCTGTATACTCCAGTTAATTAATTGATTGATTACTTCAGCTGTAGCGTATCTGAATTTTCTACTCCTCTGTTGCTAGGGGTAACTCTGCGGGGCAACAGTGCCAACCGGAACGGCAGGAGAGCCAGGCGAGTCTCAGCGGGGGTTTCTGAGGACGCTCTGGCCACAGACAGCGGCGTGTTCGAGGCCTGGGGTAGAAGGTGAGAGCACAAAGACTGAACAGGAACAATATGTTGGCTTTGAATTGAAAGCAACCGCTAATCCCCACAGGAATCACTTTAGTTAAAAAATGATTCAACTACTGCATGTCCTGAAGTGATTTCTGCAACTTGTTTCAGCTCAGCCTTAAAGTCTTTAATTCATGGATCTAAAATTAATTCCTGAAAATGTCTGATTCATAAAAGATGAAAGTTGGCCTTGAATCACATCTTAAATTTTGTTGCAATTTTTTTTTCTATCAGGCAGAAGAGGATGCTAATCTAGCCTGCTAGCTTTTTGCATCAGTTTTAGCTCCAGTTGGCTGGAGTTTGTTCATTTTTACCGTTGACTGACTTCTGTTGGCAAACCTGCTACTTTTGTGCTAAAGCAAACCTTTAAGCTCCGCATAATGTGGGTGAAAGCCATAGAGCCACACACACACGCAGTGTGTGAAACCCAAAACCAAACGAACCCAGAAACCTTCATGTTTTTGCTGCGTTTCCTCGTAACACAGCACAATCTCACACTACCTCGACAGATTTTATGTCTTAAATTTCATTTAAGGACGCATTAAAAGCGTTTCGGAAATACCTGAATGCGTCTTACTGAAATCTGCGGATGCGTTGTCTTTTGGATCCACAGGCCAGAGGAGTATGAGGAGGTTTCATACGCCAAAGAGGCGTCCCCTGCAAGCGAGCCCACCCACATCCAGCTAGGACTGCTGTAAGTCTGTTCTGATCGAAGAGCGTTTTGTAGACGACAGTCAGGCTGGGATCAGTTTCCTGCATGACCTCATGTTTTCTGTTTACATTTTTACAGGTGGGAGTCCACCTCTCAGTCTCTGCGGCTGCATGTGCTGCAACTGAAGAGTCTGAACTGTTCGAATGTGAAAGAAAGCTATAAAGTGTGAGTATTTTTAGCTTTTGCAATTAAAGTGACAAATTTTCTTTGTAAATGCAGAATAGAAGAGAACTATAGAACTGGTTTTCTTATTGAAATGATAAAACATGAATACAAGACATTAGGTAGTTCTCTCTGAAAAGCTGCCAATTGGTGAACATGTAGTTATCAAGCATATATTTTTGGATTTTCATAATTTCTTCACACAATTGGTAGCTTTAAACCGCAACGCATACAAAATATTCACACCCTTTCTATTTCACATTTATGGTGTCAACACCAACTTTGTTTGTTTTTCCAGACTGTTGTACATAATTACGTTTTCAGTTTCCTTTACTGGCATAAGAAAAGTTTCTGTTCACTCTTTTTCAAATAGTGCAGTTCAAAGAATTAGCATCTAAAGACATTTAATTTTTCATTATCAGTTTTCTGTTGACAGATTCTCCCATCCTAGTTGTGGATCTCGTTAATTATGTTAATCACAGGTCTTACACTTTTTTCTTTAGTGTAGGTTTTTTCCCCCTGCAAACTTTTCTGTCGCACACAAAATAAAAATTATATAAATATGCTGCAGGGAAATTCAGAAAGTAAAAGTATTAATGTTACTTAAATATGATCTTTGTTACATGTGTAAAAATAAAATGGACATTTTGAGCCACACTCTGTACCAGTAGGTGGCGGTAAAGCATATCAAATGTTTCTTGCCAACAAAAATCAAGAAAATATCTTCAGATTTTCTTCAGAAACGCCATGGAGATGAGGAAGAAAAACAACTTTACTCTAAAATTACACATCAAACTACTATAAATGTTTTCTCCTTCACATGTTCAGCATGAACCTTGTTTAGATCTGTGATCCAGTCGTGTGAAGCATCACCTGGTCTTTTTGCTGCGTTTGCCTGAAGGTATGTGAAGGTCCACTTGATACCCCTGGACGCCAGCAGGGCCTGTGCGTTCTACTGCTGCACGGCGTTGGACCCCCAGAGCCAGATGACTTTCAACGAAGGCTTCCGCATCCCCGTCCCCGCCAACGCCCTGGCAGTGTCCGCCCTGCAGCTGTCGGTCTGCTCGCTGGGCCCTCAGGCTCAGGAGGAGCTCCTGGTGGGTGTGACGGGAAGCTGAGGCCGCGCGCCTCCTCGGGCTCCCCTCCTGAACCGCGTCCCTCCGTTGTTCCCCGCAGGGCACGGCCAAGCTGAGCCTGGCGGACTGCGAGGGAAACGCCGAGATGATTTACCACTGGCTGCGAGTCCAGATGCTGACCGACTCGCAGAAGACCCGCCGCCGGGCCCATGAGAGCCAGGAGGACGAGGCGCGGCACGGCGCCACGGTAAACGATCACGCGGCTGAATAGCGACTATTCACACCCCTTTACCTCAAGGCCACACATTTCAAACACTTCTGGTCAAAACAAAGCTGTGCGTATTTGAGAGGCGCCATAGAAATTGCTCAGACTTTTCAAGAGTTAGTATCTAGAAATATGTCTGCAGGTGTAGTTTCATTTTAGTATGAAAGGAAAGTTGGTTATTGTTTAAAGAAATGAACAGGAAGTTTGTTACAACCTCTGAATTTGTTCTGGTTAGTTTTTGGCATTTATCATTTTAATGGTGAAAAATGTGTTGCTGTGGTAAGAATTTAGATTAATCACCTCATTAATGTCAATTAACAGTTTAATCAGTTTTAAATGATTAAACTGCATGTAATTTAAAACATGATTAAATTCAGTCACTGTGTGCAGTTCAGTGATATAAATCACACTAAGCTGCATCCTGAAAAATCTAATTCAGTTTTTCAAGAACAATACTTGTATCTGTGGAGCTATAATTACTGTTTTAACAGTCAAGAGTTTAAACAAAAAACACTCAATAAATGATCATTTTTATCATCACAAAAATATTGATAAAATCTTAAGTCCAAATCATTCAAAATTAGTTCTAGTCATGTGAAGTTTAACATTAGGAGGTTGAATTTTACACTATTCCCACTGTGGAGAATGGCAGCATGGTGGTGGGAGATGAACAGGGTTGTAAAACACCCGAGTGATAATTACTAAATGTACTGAATACACACACCTGGCTCCTTTAGTTTTAAAGGTTTTAGTTTTAAATTGTTAAAACTGAACTTTTCATCCACCTCATGATGAGGTGCTACTTTGTGTCGATCGCTTTCAGTCCCCAAAGAAATGCACTGAAGTTCTTGGTTGTAATGTGACTGAATGGGGAAAACGATCAGTGACTTCAGTATTTTACACCGATGGAAACAAACGACTCACCGCCTGCAGGGGGAGCCGTGACTTCAGTCTGTCCCTTTTGTGCATGACTGGCTTTTTAAAAATTTTTTTATTATGATAAAGTCCTAATATTACAGCAGTACTGATGCGTGAATAAAAATGGTGACGACACGTCAGTGATGTTCCCAGAATCCAGTCGTAATGTTGGGAGAATGAAGCTGAAGCTTCACCAGAACCCGACCCAAAAAATAACAAGGGAACCTGAGAATCCTGTGAAGTTATACTTTGTCGGTTTACTTCATTTTCTAACACGTGTGCCAAACTTGAGGCCCAGGGCCCAAATCCAGCCCATTGTAACTCTTTATGTGG
Organism: Poeciliopsis prolifica; assembly: GCF_027474105.1. Classification (NCBI taxonomy): domain Eukaryota; kingdom Metazoa; phylum Chordata; class Actinopteri; order Cyprinodontiformes; family Poeciliidae; genus Poeciliopsis; species Poeciliopsis prolifica. The sequence goes on from NW_026562377.1 coordinate 23,375,261, forward strand.
CCCTTCAGGCTCTAGAGCCACATCAACCTTCAAGGTAACAGTTGTGCTTCAATACTGTTTTATTAGCATACAAATTGAAACTGTTTTGATTTGACTGCCAGGTTATGTCGACGTGAAAATGTTCCATATTTAATTTAAAAAGCACATCGAATGAACACACAGCTGTTAACGGGTTTTATCCTGACCCAAACCAGTCGCTCAAATGAAGAGTTTGTCACAGAACTTCTTTTTTTCTTTTTAAAGTTTTACTCACAATTTCAGGCCGTCTTTATTGGGCTAATATTCTGATCATCGGCTGATACTGTGTGGTCGATGCTTCAAAAAGAATCACTGACGAGAAGAAGCGTTTTAGTGAGACGATGGCGTTTGTTCTCATGTCACAGGACTCTGGTGGCAGCCTGCTGACGCGCTCCTCCACCCATCCAGAGCAGCAGGGTTCAGAGCCGCACCGGTCGGAGAAGGACGTGCGTGGAGAGGCGGCGCCTGAGAGGTGACTGTGTTGACGGCTCTTTCAGAGCATAAATTCCTTCCGCTTCCAGTACCTGGGAATTTTTTTTTTTTTTTTTTTTTTTGTTCTTTCAGAATTAAAAAAACGTTCAGACTTCACTCCAGTCTGAACGGAGACCTGAATGAAGTTACCCCAACCGTGAAATAAAATTGGTGCCAGACGTTTGCGCAGCAGAAAGTTTTGTTTGAAGACGATGCTTTTGGTGTCAATCACCGGTGCTGCAAAAATCTCAGCTGCACAAACGGAGCATCCTTTATCGGTTTTGTTTTGTGGTGGAATGAGAGTTGATCTCTAGTTTAGTTTTGTTTTTTGCAGTCCTAAAAATAACGGCACAAATGCAAATCTTTTGCAGCCCATCTGTTTGGCACCAGATTTCACTTGATTTTTGTAAATGTGGGCTGGCTGACCTTCGATGACCTCTGGAAACATTCACTAAAATATTTACAATGACAGCAGCACAAACGTTTCATTTGAAGAAGGCGAGAGTCGAATGGAGTCATTTGCGTCATGCAAAGTGTGAACCGGCCGAGTCGGTGGCCGGGTGGGATATGGTGCCTTTTCTGTTGCCTAAGAAACCATCTACAGACATAAAAGCACATTTGAAATAACTGGAATGTAACTTTTTATTTTTTTATTTCCATTTGCTCTATTCTCAATCACTTCATATAGAATGTAAATTTTTCTAGACTTGTAATAAGCAATACATCAATTAATCACTTGATCAATTTAAAAAAAAAAACTGGATGACAAATCTTTGTATATCATTGGTCACTTAATTTATTATTCCTGTAGTTTTCTGTATTCTGGACAATTAAAATGTCCAAATCCAGTATTAAATGTTTGTTAGAATATGAAGTTTATTGATCTTTGAGAATCTTTTGTTGCATTATTATCCCTTTACCACGATATTATGTAAACAAACTTTATCCTAATAACTTCTGGGACAATTTATGATCTGGTAAAATTGATAATCATGATGGGCAAAAATGTTGAATTTTAATCGAGTCTTTAAATTTGAACTGCTTGAAGTCTCCTTGAGAAAATGCTTCTTTCCGTCAGAAAGAAATGTGTCCAGGCTTTAACCTGGGATTTCGGGGTCTTTGTTTTCCAGGGGTCAGCAGGCAGAGTCTGTGGACAGCGGCTGCAGCACCAGCGCAGCGGGGCCAACTCCTTACTCAGAGGGTTTGTTTGCCGAGGGCGCCTGCCTCGCCACCGGGGGGCGCAGTGATCAGCCTCCCAGCAGACTCTTTTCACCAAGGGTAAAAGCTGCAGCTGTGTTTTGTTTTCTTGGCATCTTTTCCTCCATGGAAACGAGAATCCAGCAACTCCCGGCGTGTTTCCAGGTCGAGAAGGCCACCATGACGGAGTCTCAGTTCCCGGAGCCGGTTTGGGTCCGGCCCAAAGAGAGGGTGGGTCGCTGGGGTCACGGGTCCCATTTCATGCGGGGCGGCGCCATCGTTCGCTCCCAGACCTTCTCGCCTGGCGCTCCCAGGAGTCACTACGTCTGCAGGGTGAGTGCAGCAACCCGTCAGATCAACAGCTGTGTGTGAACTATTTTCTGGTTCTGAACGTTGATTTTCATTTCATTATTTTCTTCAGTTGTATCGCAGTGACAGTGACAGCTCCACTTTACCAAAGAAGTTGCCTTTCGTCAGAAACACCATGGAGAGAAGAACGCTCCGATACAAGCAGGTACCGTCACCTTACAAGCGTTAGTGTGTCGTCGGGTGGATTTATTCATTTTTATTAACAAAAAAAGTTTTAAATCCTTGGTGACGGTTACATGCTTCAGCAGGACGACGTCAGAGTTCATGGAAGGAAATGTGGAGCTAAATGCTAGAGAATCATAAATAAAAAAACTAAACATTAGCAGTTCTGAGACTCTGAAGTGATGCAGAGCTTTGATAACTTTCTGGCGCGTCGTCTTTTCCCCCGCGAGCCAAAATCACACTTGGATGTTTCTCACTCACCAAAAATGTTCGCACTAATTTTATATTGCCAGCAGCTAATTAATTTACCTGTAAAATGTTTTATTTTTAATTCCTCAAGAAACGAAACATTCAGTGGTCTAGTAAAATGTACAAAGAGTTGGGTAGAAAAGTTACTGTGGACAATAAAAATGACCCTGCACTAATTAATATGTAATGAACACATGTGTAAAGTACGGCTGCAACTAAAGATTATCTTATAAGTTAATCACTCAATTATTCTGATGATTAACAGATTATTTGGATTAAAATATTTGGTACTTTCTGCCAATTTTCGCCATGCAAGTGTCACTTATAATATTAAAATTATTTTACAAGATGCAGAACTCAAATCCATTTTTTTTTCTTCTAAAGAAAAGGAAAAAAATCCAAAATAACACTTGGTGTATTTAGAACATGTTTATAAAGTTCTTACCATCTTGTATGCAAAATGTATTTGTACACTTGACTTCCTGCTGTGTTTCAGCTATCTGATTTTTATTTTTTTTTTACTCTTAAGGATTAATCAGTTACTCAATTAGTAGATTGTTTCAATAAACAATTAAACGTAATCAAGCTGATTTAATAGTTTAAGACCTTGGGGGAAGCTTGATGGATGTTTATTTAATTTACTATAAAGAGAAAATCGTAAGCAGGTTTTTATTGGTCTGTCACATTAAATCCTTCCAGTATCTGTGTTCACTGTGTGGTTCAAGATGGGTTTTTTGGTTTTTTTTTGTGCCAACAGCAGCAGTCGTACCGTTCCTCGTTGCCTGAGCAGCCAACGCGGACCTCCCTGGACCTGGAGCTGGACCTCCAGGCCTGCAGGACACGGCTGCGGCAGCTGATGGAGGAGCTGAGCGCCCTGAGGGAACTCAAGCTGCGGCTGGAGGAGCCGCCGCAGGGCAGCGACGTCAAGGAGCTACCCAACTGGGCGCTGAGAGACGAGCGCTTCCGCTGCCTGCTCAGGGAGGCCCAGAGACAGGTAACACCGGATATGACGACGTTTAGACGAGGCCGCCGCCTGAAAACTGACGCCTGTTTTTGGTCATTGAGAAGGGGAAAGGTTCCAGGTTTAGACGGCACCGCTGTGATGCCTTGAATCAGCTGTAGTTGCAATTCCATGGCCACAAGACGGCGCTGTGGTTTTGGCGTGTTTAACCTCATTTGCTGTTAGCTTTAGCTTACATCTCATTGTAAACAGAAAGCCGTCTCCCATGAACAAAGTGTCATGTAACATTTATTTCCTTATCAGGAAGTGTGCTTCACTGAATCGGTTAAGTAGGAAACCACATCTCCACGCATTCTTGCATAAACGGCGTTCTGCGCATGTGCATTTTCATAACTGCTGAGTACTTCACACCAGCATCGTGGAAGAGATTTTATTTTGAGAAAGACAGAATACTTATACGGACTGCTTCGCACCTCCGCGGGGTCTGTCACAGAAAAGTTTCATTCGGGCGCATGACTTGCCCCGCAGCAGCAAGATGACTGTGGTGTCGCCCCCTGCAGGCCAACCAGAGCAAGCAGGAGCAGCGTCACGAGGAGGCAGCGGAGAGGAGGCTGAGGAAGGCTTCCAAAGAGGTTCTGCAGATGAGAGGGCAGAACCAGAAGGAACCCCTGCCGGTGCAGACATTCAGGTTTGAAAACGAATCCACATCTCTTAACTTCACATAAATTTTGATGCATTTCTTTTTTTTTTCATAAAATGTTTTTGCAAAAATGGCTTCGTCTGCTTGCAAGCAGCTGCAATTTTTGGCGCTAAAGCAACGGTGTTGCACCAATCCTGCCGTAAATTGTTGGGATATGAGAAATATTTTCGGGCATGTCGCTGCAAGAAAACGGATGCCTACCTCTAGAAGTACTGCTTGGCTTCAGCTGCTGCTCATAAAAAGCAAAAATTCATCACCTTAAATTAGCTTCACCTGGTACACACTGTGCCAGATTAGTAGCAAAATGAGCATTTTAGCCAAATCGTAAATGTTTCTCTGCTCTAAACTGCTGCAAACTTGATAGCTAATAGGTTTTAGTCGTCAGATGTAATTTTACCTCGGGATCATGACCTGAAGAGATGGACTTTATATGAAGGTGACATTATTATTGGGCAACTTCTATTCCAAAAGACAGGTTTGACTGACAGTCTGCCAAAGACATGCAGCAATCTAAAAAAAAAAAAAAAATCATGATGCTGGGGTGTGATGACAGATCAAGTGAATAATTTCTTGTAGAAAGTCAATAATTCTCACCCTCAGAAAACGGGACGACCATTAGCTGTCATCACAGAACCAAACATGAAGCCGACACATTTCTCAAAAGTTTTATGGAAAGACGAGAAGCGGCTTTTATTTTTCATCTCGTCACGTATCCGAGAAAGCCAGAATAGTTGGTAGTTGCCTGAGCGTTTCATCTCTGCAGCTCCTCCAGAGTTGCCTCGAACCTCTCGGCCGTTTCTCTGATTGCTGCCGTCTCTCAAATCTACCACATCTGATAAATTGTCACAGCAGCATCAATGTTTGCAACATGGCGGCAGAAAATGGGCTCGCTGAATGCTACAAGCTCACTTGAATTATTTGGATAAAGGTAGAAAAGAAGGACATAAAGGGGATTAAGTATAAATTCATGCCACACTTTTCAGTAACAGGTTTTGCATTAATTTGCTTTTTTTTTCCCTTTTTTTCTGCAGAGAGAAGATGGCTTTTTTCACCAGACCAAGGTTCAACATACCTCCTTTGCCAGCTGACGATGTATGAGGGCTCGCCTCTATTTTGTGACGAAAGATGAAGTATATGTCCTTTTTTGTTTTTTTTTCCCCTTGGGCTCATGAAGTACAGAACTGTTCCTGTTAATTATACCAGACATGTGACCTGCAGAAGATGAAGACCTGAATGTACATTTTCAGAAGCCTTTGTGTGCCTTTTCCTTTTTCTATTTTTTTTTTTACAAACATCACCCAGTTCTTGATGACAGGGTTGTAGAATTCCTTTTTTTTTTCTTTTTCTTTGTTTTTTTTTTTTTTTCCACGGGGGGACGACGATTTTCAGACCTTGTTTCTGTCTGATCCTACTTGGGTTTGTGCTTACAAAAGGCTGGAAGACGGGAACAAAAGTCAGTTTGGACAAATTCACTGTACTGTAACTTATAGTACTTTTTGTTTTTTTTCCTTGAAGGAAATAAAACGCTCCCTGCTTATATGTATTTTGTAGCTTTTGAACAAATAGCACTTCATTGTTTTTTTTTTTCAACTATTAAAATTAAAGTATTGTCTGATATTTGTTTGTTACTTAAATCTTGAGATATTTGCATAATAAAATGACTGTAACCAACTTATACTTCATTATTTTGTCCTTTGTAAAATATCTACTTTCTTTTTTGAGTGTTTTTTTTAATTAGCTATATGAACATTTTCAGTGAAAAACATTCGTTAATCTGCACGTGAACACCTGCAGTCGTGCATTTCAGGTGCAGCAGTTTTTATTTGGTCGCCGTAAACCTGGGATAAACGCCTATTCTGCCGACGCAAACGTTTTGATTTACTTTTTTTGCTTCAAATGTGTCACAGGTTACATGCAGATTCGTCTCAAACCACACACGGGTGTTGATGACCCCGTTTTGAGTGCATTTCTGCCGATTCTTGAGAAGTTGTACCGCACAGCTGCGTCAGCTGCTTATCGCCTCACGACTTCCTGTCGAGGCGTTTTTCTACGAGAGAAGGAGGGGAGAAGCTGCGAGACTGGATTTCTGCTGCATTCCTTCTGCCATTTACGACAATAAGCCTGTTCCACTTGAAGGAAGAAAAAAAAAAACACACACACCCCTGCAGGCGAAAAAATGAATAAAATCCAGGCCTCTGCTTGTCTGAGTTCTGGTGATGAGGTGACTTTGACCGCCGTGGCTCCCAGAGAGACAAATGTACAGCGAGGTTAGCTTTTCAGCATCTTAATTTAATTTAAGGCTAAAATCAAAACAATGTAAACAGTACAGTCTAAAGCAATGGTTTAAAAGTAAAATAAAATATAATTTTTGAAAAATAATTCTGGAAACAGGAGGCGTCTGAAGTGACGTACCAGCTGCTGATATGAGATCCTAGAGTCACTTGAAGTGGAAATGCAGAGAATCGGTTACATGATTTAACTTTGATGTGAAACAAAAATGATCCCTGCTGCAAAAAAAAACATCTTTTACAGTGGATCTTTTGGGGGTTTTTTTATTCGAACTTCTTGAACTGGAAAATTCCTTTTTTTTAAAAAAAAGGACACCGATTCCTGATGTTTCAAAGCTCTGTAGGTTCTGACATTCCATAAGTCGGGCAATGTGTGCTTGGGTTTTTTTTTTTTTTTCGTTTTTTTTTTTCTGCAACAAATTTCTCCTTGTAAGCAGGAGGAAAGTGTATCTTTCAGCCAGCTGATAGGCAGCGCAGGAAGTAGAAGTGTTTACAGAGAGAAACATCCAGCAATTTTTCTGTCATCTCAAAGAAAAAAAATCCCCTGGCCTTTCCACAAACTGAAAAACTGCAGCGATTTTGTCTGTCTCTGTACCAGACATCACTGTATAGTTTTTAGTTTCTTTAAGTTGCAAATGTGACTTGCTTATAAAAATGCATGATTTTTCAACTGTTTTTAAAAAACAAAAGCTGAACAAACCAAAAAATACCAAAAAACCTCTCCGATCCACGTCTCGTGTCGACGCCGACACTTTTCTCTTTGTAAATAAAAAAAGAAAAAGTTGAGAAGAATCTACAAAAGCACCTGAGAGTATTTACAATCGCAGATTAAAGGAGGACAGGCAGGGGTGGGGGACGTGTCTCCGCTTGTCTCGGGGGACAGAGGGCGCTGTCCTCAGGTCAGCGCTCTAGATGGGGATGGAAACGATGGTCGGCAGTTCCCCGATGGGCGGCGGGTTGTACTTCTCCACCCTCATCAGGCGTCGGAGGATGTCGTCTCGATCGCGCGGCCAGCCGTAGACGTGAGTGTTCTGGAGCCAGTTGGGAACGTGACACTGCAAAAAAACGCAAATCGAGACGCCACCAAGTTTAGTTTTTTTATTTTCTCCTCTCAACGCTGTTGTGGCGTGACAACGACCACGGCGCTTACCTTTTTAGCCCCGGGAAACAAAATGGGAATGAACCTGAAGTTCTTGCTTCCGTTCTGGATGAACTCATTCTGAAGCTGAGTGACAAACACACACACACACACACACACACACACACACCGGTGAGTCTGGGCTGCGTTTTAAAGACGAGCTGAGAGCGGAGGCGACTCTGACCTGTTTGTGGATGTAAACGGTGTTGAAGGTCCTCTCGTCGTTCTCCAGGTCGAACGGAGACGTGGTCACCGTCTCGTAGTACTTGGGACTGATGATGATGATGATCAGGTACTCTTTCTGGGAGAGCAGATAAACATCGTCATTCATCAAAAGCCGCCGGAGGACGGCTTCCAGAGACAAGTTTCCTCTTGCTCCGGATGATGCAACAATTAAAGGTGTTGATCTGCTCTCACCTCGCTGAGGTAGCGCTCCATGAAGTCGATCTTGCTTATGCTTCTGTACTGCTGCTCAAAAATGTCGATCTAGAACAAAGATGTTTGTGTGTTAAGCTCTTAACTCATTAAAGGAACCCCCATCATGGAGGTTTTTAGAGCTGATGACAAACATTCATTAAAAGATTCAAAAAAGGGTCATTTCGCTTTATTTGGTCCAACTTTTGGACCCAAAGTCTCCGGCTGCGTCCAGCTGAGGCGCCAAGCATAGTATTGATCTTCCTATTATTTATATTTTATGTTAAGAGTTTCAGCACAACAAAAAGAACCAATGGTGGAACACAGTTAAAACACCAAGTTGTGTTTTAAGCTTCAAATCAAGGAGGGAATTATTATTTTAATATTTACTCATTTTTGTATCGTTTCCCCTTCATCGTTTATAGAAACCATCAGCCACTCTAATTAGTAAGTCAACTTTGTTTTCATAACTATTTTTCCTGATACTTCATGGTAATCAGGTGGCTGGACCTGGGAAGAAAAACAAAACAAAACAACACATGTTCCTCATTTGGTTAGAGAAACTACCAAGAGTAAATTCAGTAATGCACAGCCTTATGCTTCATAAGGCTTCAGAAGTTATGCTTCACTCAGAAGTTATGCTTTTGAGTGAAGCATAACTTCTGAAACGGTAGAAATGAAGGGAGCGTGTTGGCATAGGTCGTCAGGACGACCCACACCTGTTCTCTGGTCTTAAATGTTGTAGTAAAGGCGTGTCAGGCTCTGCGCCATAGACTCATGTTGAAGCTCTGATTTTTCTATGATGCATTCACATCTGACGTTCCCTCATTAAGAACCAGTTCACACATGCTGACAGAGCAATAACATGCGCTATTATAGAAAATGTTGAATTGGGATCTTTGGACTTGTCTGTCAGGGACTGGAGTGAAGAGGTGCTGCTTTGTTTTTTACCAGGAATGTCAAATAGTCTGAAGCACAGCAGCACAAAAAAAGGAAGAAAAAAAAAGACGGTTGCCACATACGTGAGTGTCGAAGCCGTTGTGTCGCAGCAGAGCCACGAACTTGATGATCTCGTTGACGTGTTTGTCGTTGTCGGCTTCGTACGTGACGAAGACCCGCCCTGCGTTCAGAGACGGACAGATCAGAGACGGACAGATCAGAGACGGACAGGTCAGAGACGGACAGGTCAGAGACGGACAGTTCAGAGACGGACAGATCAGAGACGGACAGGTCAGAGACGGACAGGTCAGAGACGGACAGATCAGAGACGGACAGGTCAGAGACAGACAGATCAGAGACGGACAGGTCAGAGACGGACAGATCAGAGACGGACAGGTCAGAGACGGACAGTTCAGAGACGGACAGGTCAGAGACGGACAGGTCAGAGACGGACAGATCAGAGATGGACAGGTCAGAAACGGACAGATCAGAGACGGACAGTTCAGAGACGGACAGTTCAGAGACGGACAGGTCAGAGACGGACAGATCAGAGACGGACAGTTCAGAGACGGACAGGTCAGAGACGGACAGTTCAGGCGGTGCCGCCTGCGGCAGACGGAGGCGAAGCCTGCGAGACTTACTCTGCTCCAGAGAGAGCGGCGTGCTGTACGTGGGGTGTCTCTCTTTGACCGGGACGTTGTGGCCGCTGCATGGAAGCACAAAGAACTTCAGGGCCAAACTTTGTCAGAATAAACACACAGTGAGGCTGCTTTAAAACTCGAGCGGGGCTGTCGACGTCGAGGCGTCTGAACGTTTCATTGCGTCGACATTGCGTAACGCAGACTGGTTTAAAAACCAGCAGAACGTTTTGGGCTTCAACTTCCAATGACAGTGGAAGTTGAAGCACATGTTCCACAGGAAATGCACGGAGACGGACGTTTCTAGATTGACGTTCAAAATGAAACGACTTCCTTTAAAACTCCCTGAATATAAAAACCTGGAGCATGGAGAAACTTCACGTGTTTGGTTTGAGACGATAAAACGTTGCATGTTTTAAAAAAAGTTTAAAAAAGAAATACAAATTAATTCTTTGTATTTCCTTGGTATGGGGGCAGCAACCCAGGGCAGCATCAGAAAGGTGTACAACACCCAAGAACCGGAAAATAAAATATCTGATGTGTCAGTTGTCCCCTGAACAAGTTTCCTACTCTCTGTATGCATGCGTTGCTGATAACTGAGAGACTACCTGCTTTCTTCTACAAGAAAAACTAGCAAACAAACCAAAACATAATTGCTTCCATTTTAACCAGCAGAAGGAGGAGTTTGCCTGGGGCAACATTGCTGCAACTGTGTACATATTTATATTTCAAAGCGAGGCATAGTGATTTATCACGATTAATCACAGCATGAGAGAGATCAATCAGATGAAATCTTTTTAATTAGATGCCAGCACTGAACTCACATGTGTCTGAATCCAGCTCCAGGGATCCTGCAGTCTTCTGAGTCTAACAGACAAAAGACAGAATCAAGGAAACCTGCCAAATGCACACTGAGCGTGGCTGTCAGAGAGCGGAGGACCAGACTTACAGTACGAGCTGTAAGCTGGGTTGTACTGAGGCCAGGCGTGGTCGTTGGCCACGGGCCGCCTGCTGAAGGCGTCCGCCGGACACTGAGCACAGCAGGGGGGGCCCTGCGGCGGGCACGAGTACGGAGACAAGGTGTGGTGGTAGAGCTCGGCCGAAGGCGGGTTGGAGTGCAGCGACAGCGGCTGCTCCAGGCTCATGTGGCCGCTGTGGTGGCTGGGGAGGGAGGCGGACTTGTCTCTGGACAGGCAGCTGTCCTGGGAGCAGCTGGAGTAATCCTTGTGGCCCAGGCAGGACGGCAGGCTGCTGGGGTAACCCGTGCAGCTGCTGGCCAGGCTCGGGTGGAGCATGTTGACCTGGCTGGGGAACGGGGTGGGCTGGTTGTACCCGGCGGGGAGGCTGTGGGAGCAGAAGCTGGAGGAGGGGAACGACAGGCCCTGCTCTCGGTTCCACCCCCGCGGGCTGAACATGGAGTCGTCGGGGAACGGCGTGCGGTCCGCGGGCCGGCGGTGGGCGTCGAGGTCGGACGCGGGGTCCGCCTTGTGGACGGTGCTGGCTTTTTTCTCCTCTGTGTTCATGGTCTCATCGTCCTCTTCGGGCGTGTTGTGGCAGGTGCTCAGCTGGCTGACATAACTGAAAACAGAAACATACACTGTAAAACAAAAATGCTTTCAAAAATGTACGTAAATTAAACTGTTAGACTACAAAACATCATCTCACTGTAGAGAACACACGGAATCAAAATAACTCAAGAGACGCATTTCAAATCATTGTTACATTTCTGAAATGTAGGAAATACAGAAATTTATTACGAAAATTTATTTTCGCAATAACTTTTTTTTTAATTCATAGAAAAATACCATATTACTGCCAGCAGTTAATCACACTTAAAATTAATTGCACTGATTGGCCAAAATGGCAGATTTAGCTGAAGTTTACATTAAAGCTACACTTTAAAACTGAGACAAATATTGTTGTTTTTAAATATATACAAGCTAATTAACTTTATATGGAGCAAATAAGCAGTTACAGAAAAAAGAAAATGATAACAAAATCACTGCTCATTGTTTTAGAAAGCTAAAAGTCTTTCTTACTGAGGTGCCAGAGAAAGAGTCAGACAGATTCAGCATTTTCACCGGCTGAAAATATCTCCTTTATTGCTGCAGCTCACTGCTGGTCAGCTGGCTGATAGCTTCTACGCTTATTGCTCATTGAAAGATTTTCAGGAAGTGTTTCCCATTACACAGAGCACAAACCGTCATGGTTTTGAAAGCTAAAGGAACGCCACTGTAACCTGTAGAAATGAACGTAGGTTATTAAGACAGCTGCAGGGCGTGGAGGACGTGCTCAGCAGCGAACTGGTTTTCCAAGAAAACAGCCCGACTCATGGTGCAGCTGTTTTTATCTTTCCTCCACTGTTCACTCTGATCACTATAAACAAAAGCCCACAGATGAGCACAGTTACACTGTAGCGTAAACAAATGCAGTAAATGTTAGCTGCAAAACAAAACAACAGCTATCCATAAATGTTGGGCATAATTATTATTACTATAAAAATCTGTATCAAATCACTTTGCAGCTCTAAGAACGACAAATTTAAATTATTTTATTGGTTTTGTTTTATATGTCAGTGTAAATACAATGATACTATTTTTGGGTTGAACAACATGTCGCCAATATATCGTCATAGCCATACGAGTGTGAAAATTCTTGGATAATATAGTCAAAGTTTTAACTTTTCAGCTGTTTTCATGCTAACATTGTCGTGGTTATATTGCTATTTTGACCAGTTTTATCACAATCACAAATTTTGCCAATATCACGCAACCCAACTATTTTTACAAGATATTATCAAACTGAGGGAAATGTCACACTGGAACCAGCATCAGATCCAGCTTAACAACGGTCTGCCAGGAAACCAGTGGGATATGCTAACTGCTACTAGCATTACTGGCTAATAACTGAGTAGCATTGCATTTCAAACACTAACAGAAGAAGTTAAGTAACTGATATGTATTGTATGTGTAAGTGTTTAATATGATGAATCACCACCAGAAGGGTAAATAAACGGTTTATGTAACAGCCTACGTTTTACTCTCATGGCTGCCGTGTTGGTTTTTGACGTCAGCGTCACTGAAAAACACCAGACTTTACCACTTCAGCTTTTGGAGACTTCCTGTCCACCTTTTGAGTTTGAAACATGGACGACCCAACCTGAGACACAAATCTGGATGCATCATTAAATCGCATTCTTCAACCATACCACACAGTGACACAGACAGTAGTGTTGTTATTAAAAAGCAGCTCCTCCAGGACGTCCAACTTCTGTCGCATTACCGCCTTCAAAACGTCTCAGATGGTGGCTATCTGGAAACTTTTGTATTTTAATGAGCTGGAACTTGTCACAGAAAGAGTGAGAATAACTGTCCTAGATCACCGAGTGAAACTGAGCCATGATGCTGAACAGAAACGTCTGGTTTAAATCGCAACGGGTTTCCAAATGTCCCGAAAAGCATTTGATCATCAGACTGTTCAACACAATAAGCGATGAGGACAGTCCCTTATTTTTGAGGCTAGTTCTTAGGGTCATCTTACCCATACGAAGACTTTCTCAAGCTATTTTACAAAAAAACATACATTCACATCTTTACAAAGCTACACATGTATAGTTTTCTGTTTTAAATAAAAAAAAAATTTCATATAAATGACTTCTTCACTGGCATTAATCAGCATCTTAAAAAGCATTATGATGTAATCTATTCATTCATATTGAGGAAAACAGAACTACTACATCATTACTACAATGAAGAAATATGGAAAATTGTCCTTTTCAATGATTAGTGATTAAACAAGTCAGCACCAAAGAAGTGGAGAAATAAATGAATAAGAAGGTGATAAATATTTTTGATTCCTGTTTAAATTGCTCACATTATAACTATTTTGTTCGACAGTCATTTCTGCGAAAGCGTTTTTCATTGAGTTCACCTTTCTGTTTGTTATTAATAAATTTCATTTCAAACAGGGTTTTTTAAAAACAAAAACAAGAGAACAAGCAAAGAGTAGGACAGAGAGAAACAGGTGCATACATTACCAAGAACTAAATAATTAAGTTTGCTATGAGTGTCCAGTTTGCAAAGGAGAGGGGAAGAGGCAACCACTTATTTAATCCATTTAATTTTCAAACACGCATCTACCGAAGCTTGCCAAAAACAACGTCCTAATAAAAGCAGAAAAAAGCTGGCAGATTCTTGTTGTTGTTTTCGTCGAGCTCACCTATTTGGAACAGGCAGAGAGCAGACCGAGGTGGGCAGCATCGTTGAGCTTATTCCATCTGACATCCATGTGTGTGTGTGAGCCTCCTTTACGATGCGATTGAACTTCTGCAAAGGGTAAAACAAACACAAAAAGAAACAGATATCTGACTCAAAGGTCAGTATAGACAGATCTGAGGCGTCTTGCTTTTCTTTTCTGTTTTATCAGCCCACACTAGAGTGAGTAAGCGTTTGCATGCATGCGCACCGGGACATGACACACAGGGGACTTTTCTCTAAGTGAGTGGAGCTAACACATGGGAGTGAGGAAATGATGTCTGTCTTTTGCACAGGGGGAAATCAAGCCATTTGACAGATGAAACAGATATTCACCCGCTGACAGATTTCTCTTTTTGTGTGTTTTGTCACCACTTGGACGTTTCAGATCATCAAAACAAACTCTTCAAATGATGATTTTGCTCTTTAAAAGGCAAATTTCCCTTGTGTTATAATGTAGTCACACTCTTGTAATGATGTATAACGAAAGCACCTGGCAATTTGTAAAGTTTCAATTGTTGACTGTCTGCTCTATGACTTTGCACTTTTGTGTTTTTATGACCTAAAACGCCTTGTTGCTGAAATGTGCTAAAAAAATAAAATAAATAAATAACATTTGATTTGACTGCCTGATTGATGAATTGGCTGCGATTACCCACAATGCTCTGTTGGGGTTCACTCACCGCATCTCGACCTGGTTACCGCCAGATCCGCGGAATCGAGAGACGCGTCCCAGAACAGGCGAGAAACTAATTTATCAGCGTCTGTCAGTCATGCGAGCGTTGCAAAACCGTAACGGAGGTTTTGGCGAACCAAAATTATTTCAAGAGGCCTTCAACAACTCAACGGGGCCGTGAGGAACCCAGATGCAACATCTACAGCACTGCAAGCTCATCCAAAGTCAGAGTTCATGATGTAACAATAAGAAAAAAACCAGGCAAAAACTGGCATCCACCAGAGATTTCCAATTCTTCGTGAAAAAGACAAAAATTGGAAATTTTGGAACGTTTGCCACTCGTTATGAGTTTTTCCTAAAACGTCATTTTAGAAAAATGATATCATACGAACAATTAAACATGGTGGTGGCAGCAGTTGAGTTAAACAACAGGAAAATAATCAAAATGCACCAGTATGTCACGCGCTGAACGGCTAAAAAAAGAAATGAAGGCTCCAACGTGGCTCTGTGTAATGTGACCATAAATAGGTTGTAATGTTTCTCCAATGTAGCAAAATCCTAACAATTCGGCAAAGAACAGAGGGCCAAACGTTCCTCCAGAGATGAAAAGGATTCATTTCCTGTTATCGTTAACTTTCTATGGCGGTTGTTGCTGTCGAGAGTTGTACAACCAGTTATTGGGTTTGAGTGACAATTACTTTTCCACATAAGGTTATGTTGGTTTGGAAATTTACCCAGTTTATCTGATATGTCCGCTACTAAAATTTGCTCTGAAAGCGCGAACACATTTTTCTTTTCACGTATAACTAGTACAATTCTGCAGCACTGCTTTTGCACTTGAAGGTGCTTCTTAAAGCACTGGTTTCCCAACCTGCAAACTGACACGGCAGCCCAATTATGATAATTAGAAAGTCCATGACGACAACAGGAGTCAGAACAACTGATGGCCTGTTTTTAGATAAGTGGAAAACAAAAGTTTGGTGAGAGCTTTCGGTAGAAACAAATGATTTTTTGGGTAATTTCAAGACCCCAACACTGGCGTTTAGTGGCCTGCTATGGGTTCCCGACCCATAGCTTTGGAAAACACGAGTTTGAAGCTCTATTTCCTCCCACCTGTCTGAATGCTCCGTGATGTTAACTACCGGGGAAATGAAGCGGAGAGCGCTCTCTTCAAATCTGCATATGGGTTAGCTGAGATAATATAGCCGGTTTTCGGTGGGTTTGTCTTCCAACACCCCCCAGGATTCCCGTAAATGAAAATGACTCTCGGTGTGGTGGCGAGAGTGAAGCAGCTCGCTGTTTCCACTGAGGCTGACCCAGATATGGCTCCGTGGACCCGGACTGCTCAGCCTCCACGCAGCCGCATCCGTCCAACCTCCAGACACTTTGTCCGACAAGTAGACGAACGAAAAGACAAAAACAACTAAAAACTGTCACCTCCGAAACGCTTGTATGTTATCCAAAGGGGTCCACGAGGACGCGCCGGTGTCCTCGGGACAGTTAACGGGATTTAAAATAAAAATAATTTAAAAAAATAATAACATGACGCAACTGCAGGTGAGCTTACCTTCGGCGCTGCAGGTGAAAAAGTCTCATTTGACTCGCAGAGCCAGCGGTGTGAGACAGTTTTTGGGTCTCGTCACGCCGGGTGGAGGCCACAGTGACACTTCCACTCGAGGCGAGGCGTTATTTAGTGCGGCTTCACCGCCCCGACACTGAAACCCCACCTTCCTCCTCCACCTCCTCCTCCTCCTCCTCCGGGGACAACAGCCGCTCCGTTTCCTCCTCTACACGACGCCAAACTGCATTTATCTTTTTTAAAAAATTACCTCATTATAGATTAAATATGTTACCAGTTTATCACCCGTGCAGGGGCGGATCTAGATGTTTCTTTTTTTTAAGCAGGAGGCTCGTGGAAGGGAAATTACCCAGCAGGCAGAAATACACAGCGATTTACACAGATAAAAATCACTGAGTGTTTCTGAAAGGCAGAGGAAGCTTGGTGCACAGAAACGGTCCAGGTGTGGAGAACCTGGAGTTACAGGGAGCTACTGAACTGTTCAGTGAAGCGAGAAAGATCCGTCATAAACATGACGTGACACCTGTGATGAACATGAAGGAGTCTTCATGAATGTTTACAGCTGTTGTCATAAAGTGTCATTTGGTAAATGATGACACTGTTAATGCACTTTTAATGGGACTTTGCATCAAAAGGGTCATTATTGAGCGAACTTTACACTTTGACTCAAACTTGTATTGCAGCTTTGCATCCATAGCATCACTATTTACCGAATGACACTTCATGACAACAGTTGTAAACATTCATGAAGACTCCTTCATGTTTACAACGGTGTTATAAACATTCATAAAGACTCCTTCATGTTTACAACGGTGTTATAAACCCCTTCAAATAAGGCACTACCAAGATTTTCAAAATGAACTCTTAAAACAAACTGGTAATCCTGCTTTTAACACGTTGAAAGTCCATTAGAATGGTCTTCCTGGTACGAGAGGAAATGTGAGCATGAATAAGCATCTCAAGTTCCTGTTCTGACACAAACACTATTCATAGTTCAAATGTCCGATCTGTTGCTTGATCAGAGAAAAACCACGCTCTCCAGCGAAAGGGAGATATTTTTTAACCTGACTAATGTCTTCGTTTAGGCTCTCAAGTAAGCCAGACAGAATAATTCAGACATTTTGACGGCACAATACAGCCGCATCTAAACATAGATCAATTTTTTGAACAAAACTGAATACATCCACAATAGCTAAATTTAGCAATTGTGTTAATCCCTGCATATTTACACTGAAATGAATTGTGGTAATGCTGATCAATGTGCACTGTCCTACTCAAATAAATTAAAGATTGCTTACATCACTTTTCCAACTCATCCACACCCCATCGTTTTGGCACTACAGTATAGTGTGTACCTATTCATTCAAGCACTACAGGAACATGTTCACAAATCACTGTCATGTTTGCATGTGTAGGGAAGATGTTATGAGACAAAGAAAAGAACCAGAGGTGAAAATAAACTGTTTATTTCTGCATGTATCCACATTTAATAAAAGCAGCAGTCATATTGAACTTTGAGTTGAGTGCAGGTGAGAAAACTTCATTTTCCCTTCTGGGAATTGAGTAAATTTAGGAACCTCAGGAGATTTGAATAAATCATCAGGTTAAAAATCATTGTGTACATCAACCAGGGTGCTCATACGCTTGTCAAATGACACAATATAAAAATGGGGTTTAATAAAACATAATAATAACGCTGTGTGTCCTCAGAGCTGATGTTGGAAGTGTGCCGTTTTGACTTGTTGTTGATTGGAGAAGCAGGACTCCAGCCAGGCTGTCTTCACAGGAACAGCCCGCTGGTTCTGACGGACCAGATCCAGCAGCTCCTGGTTCACACAGACCAGAGGACAATTTCAGTGTTTAAGCGTCTAAAATTACTGCAGAACTGACACATAGACTTGCAAAGTTATCCCCTCTTTACAACAACAAACTTCAATGTGTTTTAGTGGGATTTTATAGAGGAGTGCAGACTGAAGTGAAGAAAATATATGTTTTTGTAAATATGCAAATATCGAAAGAATGTGGCAGTCAGCTGTTCATTGAAACAACGCTTCACCGAGTCACCTTCTCCTACCACAGAGCTGAAAGTCTTTTAGCATATCCAGACTTTTGTTTTGGACATTAATTTGGTCATTATATTACTTATTATGGGATGGTAGCAGTCACCTAACAAAGAAAATGTAATGCTAAAACTGATCCGAAAGGTACTTTAACAAAGTATTACTTTAGTTATTTCTTTTTACACAGATTTGTTTTTGGTTTTGATAAAATTGAACAGAATACATGTCACATTATATATGCAAAAAGTTTTGAAATGACTTTGTACTTGTTCTAACAATCTGGCATTTTAACAGCTTTGTACTATTTTGAGGCTGTTTTGGATAAACTACAGATGGGTGGTCTCTGTTTAATAATTAGGTGATTTCTGAAGGAGATTAGCTACACTGGATTTCATTCAGAGGCATCAAAGTGGAGGGGGTTGAATTCAAACGCATGGAAAACTTATCAGATCTTTATTTGTTAGAACTAAATCATCAATAATTTTCCTTCCACTTCACAATTAAATGCTGTGTTATGATGGCCTATTGCCAAAAAATGCTTTGAAACTGGTGGCTGTTATGTGACAAAATGTGGAAAACCTTAAGGCATGTGAATTCTTCTGCTGTAAACCTGAGCTGACCTCTATTTGGATGCGATTCTCCACCTCTGCAACAATGTGCGTGACCCCATCACTCATGACGTCCTCCTCGTCTCCGTCATACGTAGACTTCAGCTAAGGGTTTTCTCACTCTGCTCTCAATCACAAATCTCACGCATTTGCAAAAAGAAACTGTCGAATTTTGCACCCAGAAGTTCGGAAAAGGATATGTGATAAGGTAGCGGGCCAGCCTCTTCCGTTCTGATGCGGGAATGTTGTAGAAAAACACTCGGACTCCCTTCATGAAGCTGGGCAGCTCCGCAGGGCTGAAGCTGCGTGGCAGAGCGGACGGACCCGGGCGCTCGGTTTCGGGCTCGTCCGTTGGCCCGCCTGTGTTCTGTAAAGGTGCTTGATGAGCAGCGGCTGATGTTGCAGGTGTCTGATGAGAAACAGTTTTCTTGCCAGCTCTGCTGTGATAATATCTGCCATTCAGATTAAGTGAAAATCTGAATGGCAGGTTCAGATTTGCGGGCTCTGGCAGGGGAACAAAGAAGGATACATGAATGTGGGGATGCCCCTGGAGGCCAGGTGTTTTCTGACGAGCCGTTCCGTCCCGTACCAGTTGAAACCTTTGGTGGAGTGACCGATGCGAGGAAGATGAACACTGGCTAAAGACACAAAAAGAGAAAACATGCTGAAGTGAAGTCTGAACAACATAAACCTGAGCACCGAACAAGAGATGTTCTGGTTATAAATATTATCTATGAGCTCATTTGACACCATGTCGCACTAGTACATGTCTGACTTTCATTGTGGAGGCACAGAAAGACACTATGCCTCAGAACCTTCACTGAAAAAACACAAAATCAAAGTATTTTTGGTGTAGTTTCTAGTGCAAATATCTTTGTACACTTGAAATGAGGCAAAAGTAACTTACAAGTATCTTTTCAGCAAGTTAGAAAAGCTTGTTTTAAGACAATAAATCCTTAATATTGATGAAAAATTACTGGTTCCACTGGCAGATTATTTCACTTACAACATGAAAAAATGTCTTGTTGCAGGGGAAACTAGGCTAAAAATACTGGTACAATTTTGTGATTTTGCATGTTTTTGTGTTTTGACATGTCGAAACCTTCGGACCCTCATGCAGATTTGCTCCTCTGGAACAAAGGGAATCCAACTACAGCACCATCTCTACACCACTGACCCAGCATTAACATTAGGTGCCTGCATTCCTGAAGAGTCACTCACCTCAGCATCATAAGTGCTTGAAACTGAAACTAATTCATAGTACACTTGATAAAATCGTTCCGTTCTTCCCCGTACCGTTGCTTTTCTTAGCTGCAGAAGAAATCTTCTTCAGTCCTTCGTCCAAAGCACTGAGGAGGATCCCAGACAGGTTGTTGGCTTTGTCTCTTTTCTGCGCCACAATCAGGGCCAACTGGGGTGATGAGAAGGAGATTGAATCATGTTACCTCGTTATCTGATCACCGCTCGCAAGTCTGCAACCACACGAGAATCCAAGCTAGGTGCATCTTGTCATAATGAGCTCTAATATTGCAAAGATTTTGCACATGTTGCAAAAGACAAGTGTGCATTTTCCAAGCAGATTTCAGCAGCTCAGCAAGTTTGAGGGTTTTATGAGATTAAACAATCCTGCCACGACAAAATTTAAGACACACTTAAGGCCAACTTACTTGTTTTTAAAAAAGAATGTAAGACACTTTAAGACTATAATTTTAGATTTATACATTGACATTTTTTGAAGCAGTTTTGGGTTTTACAGACTGCACTGAGAACAGAACCTACCTGATCTCGGCCGTCCAGTCTCGACTGTTTGTCGTCGATGGGCAAGAGAAGCACATTTCCCAGCTCCAAATCTGAAACAAAGATGCGCAGGGAATTCCAGTCTCCACCAGACCACAAAGACGAAGACGTCTAGTTGAATTACTGCTCATTTTCTTCATCATTGCGGTTATCACTACCTTTCATTTTCCCTGCCAACTCGTACTGCTTTCGTGGCTCATCTGATCTCACCTCCAGCGCCGTGAACAGGCCTCCTCTGCCCCACCGCCCTGAGTCATCTGCACTCAAATTAACACTCTGATAAGAGGAAAACACAGCCCTAGACACGCTCCAAGAGACTATGTTTTTGTTTATCAATTTTGTCACACAAACCATCCGGTCGCAATGGCTACATGGAGCCCTTACCAACACAGTGGACGATGATAGCATCTCCCCTTGCAGTGTGGGGATGAGTAACATCTCCCAGAACGTAGCGGATATCCGTGGAGGTCGAGTCTGTAGAGCATGCACTGCTGTCATCCTCGTCATCTTCCTCCTCTTCTTCACTGTCTACAAGCTGCAGGCAAAGTGACTTGTAGCCACAGGACTCCCACCAGGCCATTCTGCATGGTTAACCAAGAATCAAAAATCACTTATCAGTGGCAAAACACACAGACATGTCAGAGCCCATGTTGAAACAGCTACAATATCTTCACTTTTTCCTCTGCTTCTCCACTTCCTCCTGCCTCTTTTTGTCCTCCATCGTCTTGGCTCTCTTGGCTGCAGCCTCCTGCCTCCTCTGCCGCCTGAGCTCCAGCTCTGCCTCAGTGAGAGGTCTCCTCTTCCTCGCTGGAATCTCAAACGCGACTGAAAGCGAAGACTGCAAAAGAATTGAACAATCAAGGACAAACTCTTCTCTAAACAATTCATCATGGTTTTTAAATATTTTGAATAAACCCCCACATAGTTGGGAATAGCATATTATAAATAAAATGTTTGTATTGATTTATACTTCTCCATGTTGTAGACAGTACGACCGCAGGACAGGATGTTTTCTGACTTAGTAACTTCGTTTTATTTGGTTCTATGTTTCAGGTTAGGTCATTTTCAATTGAGGAATCTTAAGGAAGTGTAAAGTATTAATTGCTCATTTCTACCTTCCTGATCTCAACACTTTCTGATGCAGTTATAGGTAAGCTTATTGAAATGATCAATAAACCAATCAATTGCATGACAAATTTAAATGAGCTTTAGAAAGACTTTATCATTTGTTTTATTTATGGTTTTGGGTGTTTGGATTTTATTTACATTTTTACTTACTGTTTATTGGTTGTGTTGTTTTTATATTTTGGATATTTAAAATGTCTTTTTGAATATCTGATATGTATTGACGTGTATTGATCTTTGAGACAGTGTTCTCGCATTATTTTTGTCGAGATGTTTAAATTACTTGAAACTAGGTCTCAAAACGACAATATTATCATTTATTGCAATCATTTCTTGGACAATTTATTGTCCAGAAAAATTTATTATCTGCCTTCGTTACGACTGCTGTTTTCAATCTTTATTTCTGTACAGCATCTTTGAGTGTCTGGGAATAAAGTTCGGAGATTCTCAATTTGGATTTAGATGTTTGGACTTTGACTGGACCATTTACCCAAGAATATTGTTCTGTCCTTCAATCTAATATATTATAAATCACCTTATACGTTTAAGTGTGTTGTCATTTTGGAAGGTGAGACTAATCGATTAGTTTTTCCTGCTCAAGATCTTCATCATCTCTGCAGCATGATGGTGCCACCACCGTGTTTCATTGTGGGAATGGTGGTTTAGGGAAAATTTTAGTCTCATCCAACCAGTTGCCATGTCTCCTAAATGGTTGGTGGTAACCAGCTTTTTCCTTCACCTTTGACCTTTTGGTCTTCATGATGCTTTTGGATTTATAATAATATAATTTATAATAAACCTGGATCCATACAAAGATTACATTTTACACAATTTTACTGTTTAGTCAATGGAGTACTCCATTTATTATTTTT
The DNA here is from genome assembly GCF_027474105.1 of Poeciliopsis prolifica. Taxonomy (NCBI): domain Eukaryota; kingdom Metazoa; phylum Chordata; class Actinopteri; order Cyprinodontiformes; family Poeciliidae; genus Poeciliopsis; species Poeciliopsis prolifica. The sequence goes on from NW_026562377.1 coordinate 23,397,775, forward strand.
AAATTTGCATTAAAAGCCTACTGGATTTTAATGAGAAATTTTCCCCCCAAATTTCAGACAAGTATTTTTTCCTTCACTACAAGATGCTGTAAAATTCAGAGTAACAACATAAACAAAACCAGATTTGCATTTCTTAGTCTATACACATCTAAAAAAGCTAATTATTTTCCTTTTCTTTATTTTTTAAGATAAACAAAGGTTTTTGAAACATGGAAGACAGAATCTGGGCCATGAGATCAAATCCTCATGGTGATTTCATGAGTTCACAAACTTCATTTCCTTTGCAGCTATTTCAAGTTAACTGGGACAAAACATCATCAGCTTTTCACTAAAGGAAACTCGTCTCGTTTTATGCATCTGTGGCAGGAAAAGTAGAGCAAACCTCCAGGTTTCACATTTCGCTAAATGTATTTAATGAAACGCGTTTCATTAAACAAGTCAAATCAGTCGGTTAGGCGACAGTCAGCTCAGAGCGGGTTTATGTTTTCAGCTTTATTAGTCCAAATGGGACATCGACATCCTGGACTCAAAAGTGGAAGCAATAAATGTTTTTTTTGGGGGTTTTTTTAAGCAAAAACTAATTTAGTGATTTGTCCTTACGCTACAAAAACTTCAATAAATAAATGATGCTGGGGGCAAAATGTTGATATTTTCTGATGGTAACTGTTCAATGGTCAGTGTTTGTATATGGAAGAGATAAAAACTGCAAGGACTGACAGAAACAACATTTAATGGGAAAATTATCTGGAATTACACTTTTTCTTCAAACTTATCTAGAGCTGAAACGATTAATTGGCTTAATCACAATTAATCAATTACTGAAATAACTAATTTAGTAATCGATTAATTGCTAACTGGTGAACACAGAGTGGAAAACATATCTGGTGAGAGAAGACCACCTTCAGTGCAGTACTCTACAAACTCTACAAAGGATATAAACATTTTGCATTGAAGATGAAAAATCTTTTTTGGCAGTAAAAATGTTCTGTCCAAAACATAAGTTTAGCTTCAGCAACTATTGATGTGACGTTAAGTTAACTGGGTTGAGCTTTTCACATGTTGATATTTGAAGTATTCTTTTATAAGTGTACACTAAAGGAATGCTCTTGTTACATTTTAGGCAATAACATGTTTATTTTATCATTTTAAATTAATTGCATTATTTGTTGATTTGCATTTTCTCGTGCATTTCTATTGTATTAAATAAACTGATTAAATAAAAAATCTGCAGAATGATATTTTGATTACTTGATGAATCAACAGAATACTCAGTTACTAAAACAATCGTTAGCTGCAGCTTTAGACATATCCAGACTTTGAAAAAGAAAAAACTTGAATCAAATTCCAGACTTTACGAGATAACAAAATACCAGTGGAACATTTCTCTTAGTTAGAAAGTGAAAGCGACAGAGTCTTACTCCTGCTTTGCGCCGCAGAGCTCGTCCCTCTCCTGCCGCTTTCTGAAACTCGGCCATCTGCTCTTCCAGGATCCGGTCAAAGCTCCTCTGGTCCTCTGAGCTCGGGTCCTTACTGTAATCTTTCCCCTCAAAGAAGTACATGTGATCTGCAGGGTGAGACGATATGATGGTCGGATGAATTCAGGGCTACAAATAACAATTATTTTAGTAATCAATTGATCGATTACTCTGACGATTAATTGATTATGCAAATTTGACAGATTTTTCATTTAAGTAAAATTAGAAATTCATTTAAAAAAAAAACTAAGTAAAATAACTCAAATCTTTTTTAAAATAATAAACATTTTGTTGTCTAAAATTTAAAAAAAGCATTTCTTCAGTAAATCTGAACCAGATGAAGCTAAATCTATGCCACCTGAGGAGTTTTAACTAAAACATATGTATCTGTGAGCCTGTACACTTCAGCATACAATTAATCATTTACTAAACTAGTTGACGATTATTTCAATAACTGATGAATCACGATTAATCGCTCTAACCCTTCATTGATCAAGCCAGGAGGTTGGGTCATGAAACAAACTGCAGACAAGAACAGGCTGATTCTTTACTGATGAGTAGAAACTTATCCTAAAAGTTATTTTTTAATTGTTTTAATAACTTTTGTAGACGTGTTTAAGATTAAGGATAAAAATGACAGCCAAATAAAATGATTAGTCACTCAGACTAAATTGTGATTTGAAGTCACTTACTCTGCTCATCAGAATCAGACTCGTTCTCCACCTCTTCTTCTAGTGGTGGGAATCCATCATCATCATCATCATAATCATCCTCCCACTGACCATCCTGTGACGGGCCCAGTATTTTCTCCAGTCTTACTTCCTGTATCGAGCTCTCGTCTGACGATAAAAGCTTATCTACTCCGAACTTCAAGATCTCGCTCAGCTGTCGAGGAGAAATCAAAACGAGAGCTGGAAGAAGAACGGGGGGGGATCGTGTTGACGGCGTGTTTCTGTTAAAAGGTCACCGACCTGCAGACCCGCCGCAGCTGACTGCGCCTGATCCAGCAAAGAGAAGCGGCCCTCTTCAATAACAGTGTTGGTGAGCTGCAGCTTGGACACGGCTCGGGAGTACATGATCTCCTCCACGGTGTCTCTCGCAAGGAGGCGGATCACTTTCACAGGCCTGGTAAATGCCAGGGTTCCTCAAAGGTTAGAGAGACAAACTGCGGAAACGATGATACATATCAAGCCAGAGGACGCCGCTTACACATTCTACCATGGGAGGGGTCAGGTCCCCTTTTCAAATCTCAAAACCAGGCTCAAAATTTGGTAAAAATGAACAAATATTTTGCATCATCAATGAATGCGTTCAAAGCAAATAGACACACTCAGATCTGAGCAGGGTCTGTTTCAGACAGTGACTTACACACATTTATATAACCAAACAAAAATTTCTAAGGCTTTTTTTTTTCTAGAAAATTCTGGACATTTTAAGTGCAAAGTCAGAACTCTGACACTTTTTGAACAATAACAGAGTCTTGTTGGGTTAGGATGCCAAAGATAATGAACCAACAAAATGATGAAAGTGGCTTCAAATGTTCAAACTGTGCAAAGCGTCGTCGCTTCTTTTGGTGAACTAGTTCAGTTTAGATAAGCTTTATTTGTCCTCCTCTAACGGACTGAAGCGTAACGGCTAAAAGCATCCGACATAAGCCAAACCATCAGCTGGTTTCTCTCTTTCATCAATCATGTGTTTCCAACACATGTGCACTGTTTGGTCCCCATTTGGTTCGCATGCACAATCTTTCCTGTCTCATCAGGGCGTTGGCTGAAACTTCTCGCTACGCTGCCTTCTATGATTTTTTTTCAAAGAGATGTTGAAAATGTTCATATCTACTCCTAAAAATAGCCACTTTAGTGATTTTGTTTGGCAGTTTAGTTAAGCCAAAAGTCGGGCTCAACCACATTTAAAATTGGTTTAAAAACTGAAGTACATTTAATAAGAAGTATTAATATTTTTGGTCAGAACATGTAAGAAGTATTCTTAATTTCTCTTTTTCCATACTTAGCAAGATTTGGGAAATTTTGCCACAAGTAAATTCTACTTGTTTAAACACTTTCTGAGGTTCATAAAAAACTGTGAGTCTAAATAATTTTTTGCCACTTGCACTGAACCTGAAAATATGAAAAGACGGGGGAGTAGATCAACAGAGAAGATAACTTGATTATTAAATGTAATTGTTTCAACATTACGCCAGTTGTGTCTCATTTGAATTAGCTTAAAATGGTGAACCATAAAAGCATCAGTCTGAAAAGAAAAGTCAGAGTTTTAGATGACGTTTCCTTCGGCAGGCAGCCTGAATGTTTCTAGTAGTTTCCATCAAGGTTGTCAGAGCACAAAGCTGAGCTGTGAACAGGAAGAGCTCTTTCACACCAAGAGGCAGATAACACTCCTGGCAGCTACAGATAATCTTACTGGCATGAATAGTTCTACTTTCCCACACTTGCGAAATCAATATCTGAAAATAAAAGGGAAGTCTTTCTTATGCAGAGTAAAATGCATTAATGCCAGTAATGGTTTGCTGTGCAGCTTCGCTGGAATGTTCTAAGTGCATCACCTGTTCTGGCCAATCCGATGGCAGCGCGCTGCAGCCTGCAGGTCGTTTTGGGGGTTGAAGTCACTGTCCATGAAAATAACAGTGTCAGCAGCTGTAAGGTTGAGGCCAACCCCGCCTGAAACGATACAGAGAAAACAGAGATCATCTAACTTTCAGGTCTGAACCTTCAGGATTTACAGCACAAAGCGTTAAAAAAAAAGCCCTGCTGTATGGACTAAATGGCCATCGAAACTGGAAACTTATACTGGAAATTATTTTTGTTAGAGATCCTTCAACAAGCTGCTAAGTGATTACGTCAGCTTTTTTTTCCCATTATTTTTTAAAACATGCACTCTCAGTAGTTACATACTTTGAGCTAACTGTGACTGTAGTGTGCAGTTGGGACATTTTTAAAGCTTGAAGAAAGCAAAAGCTGTGACAGGAAATCACCTTTGTTTCTCTTCGTTGAAAAAAGGAAAAAAAAATGCTGGCCTTGTTAAGCACCAGACTAACATTCTGCAGCAGATCATATCATTGTCTGATCCGTCCCTTTTCCTGTCTCTGCGTACTCGAGAAACTCAACGTTTCAGGACATGGTGTCTTGCAAGAGACCCCTTGAACTTTTTCACATTCTATAATGTTGCGACCGCGTACCTCAATGTGCTCTGCTCAGATTGTGAGAGATTGACCAACAAAAAAAGCACATAAAAGAAAAACGGACTTATGGATTCTCCAAAATTTCAACAAGTCTTAACAATAGCAGCGTGGCCTGCAGTTACACACTATACCGAATTATAATATCAGTATGTGCAATATTGCACCATACGATATTGAGGAGGATGTGATGTAATTCCAGTCTCTTGATGCGTAAGGCTGAAAACAGGCATAGAAATAACGAAAGCAACGTTTTACTTTCCATTGATGTTGGAATTTTTTTTAATCTGTTTTGCAAAATTTTAATAAAATTGACAGCAGTTTTAGGTTATAATGTTATGAAGTTCACTTTTGCAAGGCACCTTATGCATGAAGGCTCAGTTTCAAAACAACTAATTTAAATGAAGCACAATGATGCAACCTGGGTGCTGCAAAATAAAAGTGAAAGGATAACAATGTCTGTAAACCAATTTACTCTGTACCAAAAGGTGAAAGTTCAAGACATGGAACATTTTACTAGCTTTTCATTCTGTATTTTAAACTAAATACTAAAATAAATCCCAGTCACCTGCTTTAGTGCTGAGCAAAAACACAAAGATATCTTTGCTGCTGAAGTTCTTCACAGCAAGGTTTCGCTCTTCCCCTCGAACCGACCCATCCATGCGTTCGTAGCTGTAACCTGAACAGAAAAACTCATGATGGTGTGTGGCAAGGATTAAGTACAGCATTCATTTGGCGAGAAGCGGGTCAGATCCTGCATTGGTTGCTAGGGAAACACAGGACTATCAAACTTTTCAGCCTGCGATCCCCTATTTGCAACGTGGTAACATGAATGCATTTGATATAAATGACATATAAAATAAATCATTTATTACATATAAATAATATATGTCGTTGACTTAATGGGACGTTAAATCAACAACAACAGCACATATTGCAATAGACAACTGATCAACAGATTATACGTTTGATAGAATATTCAATATTGTCATCTTCCTATCATAATAATGGACAAGAGTGATTTTTTTTTTGCCTAGAACGTCTTTAGGAAAGAAAAAGATGTTGACTTTTTTTTTTGGGGGGGGCAAAACGTGACGTAGGCCATTATCTTAGGAAGGTGACGACATACAGAATATTCACTGAACTCTGGTCCGAACCGCTCGGCATTCTGGGAGACGGAAGCAGATGAAAAGCTTTGACCGCTTGAACCTCTCATGGCCAGCTCAGGGTGGCATCAACTAACTCGCACACTCTTTGGCTGCTTAGCAACTCACTCACTCACATAATGGGAACTTGCACAGCAGCAGTTTCATGTTTTGTCACTGAGACTCATTGCTTAAAAATAGATAAATAAATAAAATAAAAAATAAAAAACGTATGGAGTGAAAATTACTGCTAAAACAGAAAGGTCACGCCACCGGTTTGGCTGTATTTTGGTAATTTCAACCTTAAACCAATCAATAATTATTTATATTAAATGATGTGAAATGTTTACATTTTTAGCCATATCGTCCACAAATATTAAGATATTAATGTAGTTATATAATTTTGACCCAGTTGGCTCTACGTTCACCTCAAGGGGTCAAATCATATCACTTTGAAAATCCTTTTACGACCCCCACTTAGTGCCACATGCCCTGAATCAAAACAGCAGTCCTGTCTCTGTATTGTAGCCAAAGCATTTTAGTGCAAAATAAATGAATTAATAATGTTGAGTAAAGTTTTAAAATGATATAATAGAGTGTTGATATGATTGAAAAGGAAAGTAACATAAGTTGTGAGAATTACATTTGAGAAATGATGTCCAGATGTGTGTATTTTGTCCCACTCACCTCTGTACTCCATGTAGTCCTGAAGGATGTCCAGCATCCTCGTCATCTGAGAGAACAGCAGGACACGGTGGCCCCTTCATCCAAAACAAAATGGAGAACTGTAAGATCACATCTGCTGAAGGGGTGTCCAGATTTTTCAGCTTAGATCAAATATGTTGCCTTCGTATTTAGAAATGTAGTGAACGTCTCAGCATCCGACAGAGCTTAAAATGCCACTAGGTGGAGCCAAATAATAAGCATGGTGGATGTGCCCACCCTTTGTGTAGAAAGGCCAGGATGCTGTCCAGCAGGCACAGCTTTCCACTGGCTTCGATGAGGTGTTCCCCGATCTGAAAGGGCTCCGACTCCACCCCTAAAAACAGGAAGGAGGGACAGAATCACTCAGATGCAACTCCGGCTTCTACGGCCGAACCCCAGCTGCATTTCAACACGTCTCACCGTCAAACAGGTATGGGTGGTCGACACACTTTCTCAAATTCACCATGATGTTCAGCAGTCTGTTCTTGCTGCCTTGCTCGTTTACAAAAGCATCTGAAATTTTCCACAGAGAGATAGTTTTTTTTGTTGTTTTTTTTACAAATATCACCTTCGTTGCCAAATTTCAGAGCGCAGTGACTCACCATAATCCCGCATTAGAATGGCTTTGTAATGTTTCTTCTGCAAAGCTGACATGCCGTGGTACACCACCAGCTCTGTCTTCTTGGGCAGATCAAAAGCCACCTCCGACTTTACTCTGCGGAGCAGAAAAGGCTCCAAGATGCTTTGAAGCTCTGAAGCTAGTAGACACAAACATTGTATTATACTTATGTACTTTTTAACATGTCTACCTGAATCCTTTGTAGATAAGTAGTAATATTTTGTTCAAACTAACCCCTTGAACTTCTTCCACAATGTACAACATGTGGTAGACCAACACAAAGTGGTGCATGTTATGAAGGGAAAGGGGGGAAAAAAGGGCTACGTGGTTTTGACAATGGAGTTAGAAATGGTTTTCAGCAAAGAAGAACAGGAATTGTGTCAATTGCTAACTTCTTATCGGAGCGACAGAAGACACATGCAGAACATCTCAAAGCTCAGAGGGGACAGAGCTTTCTCTGTCGTGGGTCCTAAGTTATGGAATGACCTGCCTTTGCAGGTCAGAGAGGCCCCTTCACTGTCCACTTTTAAAGCTCGTCTTAAAACCCATTTATTTTACTTGGCTTTCAACTCCAGCGAAATCTAGTTTTATATTGTATGTTTGTTGTTTTAAACTGTATTTGTTTTTATCTATTTTATGTACAGCACTTTGTTTCAGCTGTGGTTGTTTTAAAGTGCTTTATAAATAAAGTTGGTATGTTATGGTAGTCTGAAAGCCCATCTGTTTAGAGTTGCCTCTGATCAGCAGTAAGTGGAACATTGAGGAATATTGATCTGCATTCTGCTTGATGATTTCGATTAAAGCATACCCAGAGCAGGTCGACTTCGCACATCAGAGTAGGAGCTGACAAAGTTGTCAGCCTCTTCCGGTGTGAAGATGCTGGGCTGAATGAAGCTCAGCAGGGAGTAGAGCTCCTGCAGGTTGTTCTGAATGGGAGTCCCTGTGAGCAGGAGTCTGAAACCAACTGAAAACTAAGCAAGAAACACACACAAAAAAAAAACTGAGCTGATGTTCAGAGAAAGTATGAATGAGACACATTAGAAGACAAGCAGAGAAGAGGCTCTTCAAGACACGATGCAGTACCTCTGTCAAGGTTTTGTGCAACAGAGAGTTTTGGTTCTTCAGCCGGTGAGCTTCGTCCACAACGAGCACCTCCCACCTCCACCTGAGAAATGAGAGAATATGGTGGGACGCGTCATAAAGTGATCGCACAAGCAGCACTGGTCCTGCGATGTCGGCAGAAATCGTTTCATTCATTTGGTCTCTTTAACAATCCACCTCAGTCACAACTCAGACTTCAACAAAGCCACGTGAACGAGAACCTACTGACCTTTTCAAGAACGAGGCATCTCTGAGGCACAGCTGCGGATAAAATAATGACATGTATACGTGTTCAAGGTTCAAGCCAACGAAACTTTCAGCCATTTTGTTTTCGCCCAGCAGACGCAGACCTCGTAGGTGGTGAGGAGAACCTGGAAGTTCTGGGCTGTTTGTTCCCTCTGAATCTCAGCCCGTCTCTCTTTGTCTCCTTTGTAGCACAGCACAGTCAGAGACGGAGCAAAGCTGTGAAATGTGTTACAACTGGAATCATTTATACAAGAAGCACTTACAGCTAAAGCACCGACAAGTTTGACTTCTACCTTTCCAGCTCCTTTCTCCAGTTCTCCATGACAGAGAGGGGGCTCAGCACCAGAAACGGACCTTTCTTCCCCAGAGCTCCTGACTGGTACACCAGCAGAGAGATGGTCTGGAGGAGAAGTTAATCAAATGTGAACAAAAGGAGCAGAACTGCTCCTGTTTCCAAACAACACATTGAATTTCTTGACATTCTGCTCTCTTTTTTTTTTGAGGTTTCCACAGAAATTCAAACTGAAAATTTTACAAAAAAAGAGGGAAAAAAAGTGGATAACAGTAACCAGAACCAGGAGTTCTGATTACTTTCAATAAATCAACAGATTTCCTGACAAATCTCCAGAAATTTGAGAACTGAACTCAAATTTCTTGGGTAATTTTATCTGCTCAAATAAATCCAGTTTTAGCAGAAGCAAATTGATAACTTATGAGGCATGTTTTCCATGATAATAAAAATGCATTTACTTGTTTCTGACTGTATTCATCAGACAGTTTATCATTTATCAGTAAAAATATCTTATTACACAGATTTTGATTTATTGTTATCTCAATACATTTCTGTTGTTCCCAAAAATTTTTTACTAAAACATTATTTTTACCATTTTCTCCACTGTTTTGTTTTTTGCCGAAAGAGCATCAATAAATATCAGTAAATTCAAAAATATGATTGACATAAAGCTTCTGTGTGCAGTTTGGTGGCAAAAAAAAAAATCAAATTTCTTCAAATAAGTGGCATCCTGCAGAAGCTTATTTCAAATAGGAATAGCAGCATTTGTGTTTGTGGGGCTACGAATGCTGCACCGTGCAGTCACAGAGACACAGTTAACTTAAATAGTTTTTATTGTCACTTTAGAACAGCAGAATGTCATGATACAATTCTAAAAACTTTTATCATTAGCACCACAGTGTTTTGCAAACAAAAATAATCCTCGCAATGTGTATAACTCACAAAGAAAATAAATTACAAGCTCTGAAACATGCAAGAAATTGTCCTACAGCTTTGATATCATCCAAAAAAAATTGCACTATGGAGATTCATATAGTCTAAAATTGCTGAATCGTATGCACACCTGGCAGGTTTTACCCAAACCCATCTCATCCCCCAGGATGCAGCCCTGCTGGCATTTGAGGCTCTGGCTCAGCCACTGCACCCCGTCCAGCTGGTAGGCTCTCAGCTGTATCCCTGGAAACAAGCAGGTCACCCACAGACCGTCACGAGCAAACCACTGGTCTGCAGACACGCACAGCTTTTAAAAGCCACAGAGCTCTAGAAACACATGTTGTAACTAAAGGGAACGCTGGGTCACTGTTTGAATGGACGCACACAAAGTTAGTAACTTTTCTCTGACAGTCAGTCAACAGGCCTCCGTACCTCGTAAACCAAAGGTCTGCAGCTCGCGCTGGCTGAGAGCCGTCTTCTTTTTCTCGGTTACTGTGTTTCTTATCTTCCTCAATATGTCAGACATGTTTGCTCACTAAAGGGAACAGGATGAGTTTATATGTCGTCGTGAAGCAGACATGTACAGACGGGAAGCTCGCGCTCTATTTTCTCAATGGAAGACTTCCGGGTCGGGTCACGTGATGGTGACGAAAGCGCGAGCGCGATTTTTAAAGTGGTAGTGTTCAATGTTTTCCAGCCACACAAAGTCACTGTATGGCACCATCAAGTAACTTTTGCCTTCAGTTACTATAAGTAGAAATTAAATATAAGTTTTGCTCTAAAAATATATATATATATATTAAAAATATTCCATTTGAAATTCCTTAAATTTAAAGATGAAATCTTTTTGCATAGGTTTGAGTGGTAATGTATTGAGCGACATACAGAAATAATGTCAGAAATCTTCACATATGCAGATGAGTAACTTCAACTTCACTGGAACAAATTATGGACCGAAGTGAACAAAAAAAATGTTCCATTTAAAAGTATCAGATACTATAAAGGATCTTATTTTAACTTCTTAACAGGAACCATATTTGCAATGTGCCTTTATTTCTGTTTTTTGTGTTTTATCTCTCTTTAGGTCAGTGGATAAGGTCTGCAATGAAACAATCAACAACGTCACCATATTTTCCTCTGGAAACTGGGGATTCATTTATCAACATTTGTTATTTAAATCAGATTATTTATTATTATTATTATTATTATCAAGGATCAAACATTTGTAAAATACAAAATCAGTGTCATATTTTGAGATATGATTTCATCTGGTAAATTGTTGAAATGTTTGTTGTCTAATAAATAAGTAGCTCATTCTTGTCTGGGCAAACATAAATTGTTCAGATTTAATACGACTTTTTATTAAAGAGATTGTTTTTGTTCCCAGTATGTAAAAAAAAAGAAAAGAAAAGAAAAGAAAAAGAAGAAGTACAGAAGAGACAATTTTATAAAAGTACAATCACACATCTATTAGTCTTATCAAGAATAATCTTTTTCGTCTGTGACTGTCATCTTGATATATTTTGGGTGATTTGGTGATACAGTATTGAGCATTCATAATGTTTAAATTGGAACGGTGTCCTATCCAGTGCCACTTGTAGAAATAGGCACCAGTTTGAGGATAAGAAGATGTGAAAAATTAAGGGATTTTAAGTATTCATCATTGCTGAATATTTAGAGTGATGTCTCTGCAACAAAGGCAAAAGTCTTTTTTTTTCCACAGTTTGAGCATGTAGAGTTGTTTTGTTTTGTTACACTGAGGAGTTCATTAGTAAATAGATGCACTTCCGGTGTTGCAACAGTGCCACCTACTGGCGCCAATTATTTATCCAGTCTGCATGGTGTCGAGATTTTCTGTTCAACTCACTAACTCTCATGGTGAGACTGTTGCTGTTAAACAGACCACAGGAGAGAAGATTGCTGGTTATGAAGCATGTTATGAAATAACCAAATGTTATGGTATTTTACTAAATAATCTTCCTTTATCAGTTGAGCAGGGCTGGATTTAGGAGGCTGCGGGGCCCTGGGCTTGAGTTTTTTTTTTTTTGTTTTTTGTTTTACCAGCGTTACACTGAGAAGTAGTTAATATCTTTAGCTCAGCACATGCTCAGTTCCACCAGGTGTTTGCTAATTGCTGCTGGCTAGTCTGAAGGAGCTGAGTGGAGGAGTCGCTATGGAGACCTGCTCTGTGAGGAGGAAGCATAATGGAAACTGCAGCTCTGAGGAGGAGCTGCACCTCGAAGCTAAGTTAATGGATGCCACGGAAAGACTAAAATATGCATGACAGAATCAAGACAACACTCCAGGTATGTGCTTCATGAGAGAATAACATAACATGATTTAACCCTCTCCAGGCAGATGTTGCAGATTTGCAACAGCTCAGTGCTACTTTGCTAGACTTTGCAAGTAATTTGAGCCTGAGAGGGTTAATGCTTGAAAAGGGGGATTTTTCACAATACTCTAAGTCTATTTGCATGCTGGATTATGATGCTTTTTCAGTGATGGCTTCTTCCTCTCTGAGCAGCTTTCAGAATAGGACTTGCTTTAATGTGGATGATGACAGTCTCTCCATCTGTTGCTTTTCTTTTGAGATTGATCTGCACATTCTCATGTTCAACTCTAGAGCGCAGAAGCATTCAACATTTCCATGGTGTTCATACTTGCGTATTATTGCTCGAAACGACTACCCAGGCACCTTCAAATATCTGGGAGTCAAACCGAAGGATGAACCGGACTTTTGCTAAGGTTCAATTCTCTTCCTGAGATGTTGCCCGTTTCCTCTCAAAATAAGTCATTCCTGAAAGATTTAATGTATTTATTTATTTATTTATTTTACAGATATTTACACATAAAATAATTAAAAGGCCACCGTTATAAAGATTTACTTCAAGATGATCATCAGAGTCGAGGAGGGAAAAAATTAAAAATCAGCTGGATTCAAAAGGCACAAAATGGGAATCTGTCAATGTAAATTTTTTTTTTTGCCACTGGAAACGGGAAGTTTTGAGAAGCTTCATCCATCCCGGTCTTTAGTATCCTACATTTATCCAACAGGTTTTGCCCCAAACATCTGGGGGGTTCACTTAATGCAGATAGACACACCTTTCATGATCGCCTCCCTGGAAAATAATCACACCGTTTAGAAGACGACTTGATGTTTATGTTCATGGAGAATATTTGAACAAATAGGGCTATAAGCTGACCAACCTGGCACAGGGGATGTAGGAGAGACTGTACCTGCAAACAAAACACGGTTCCCGTTATAAAAGGTCATCCGATTTCACGCAGAAGCTAATGAGCTGCAACAGATGAGAGATTAAGGGCTTACCAGGAAAAGGACAAGATCTGCAAAATGCAAAATAATAAAGCAAGCCCAAAGTTCTTCCACTGAAAGAAAAAAAAATACGATAAGTGACTACAGAAAGTTTTTATAGCTGAATAGCAGGACCACTGTTTTGTGCAAAGTTTGGAGAGAAAATGCAGATTTAGTCTGAAGTTGATATGCATAAATGTCAAAAAAAAAAAAAAAAAATATATATATATATATATATATATATATATATATATAATATATATATATATATATATATATATATATATATAAATATATATATATATATATATATATAAAAAAAATTCCCTTCTCACCCACCGCGGGTGGTTCTTATCCTCTGAGCTCGGGTCCTCTACCAGAGGCCTGGGAGCTTGAGGGTTCTGCGCAGTATCTTGGCTGTGCCAAGGACTGCACATTTCTGGACTGAGATGTCTGATGTTCCTGGGATCTGTTGTAGCCACTGCTCCAGTTTGGGGGTTACTGCCCCGAGGGCCCCGATGACCACAGGCACCACTGTGGTCTTCACCTTCCAGGCCCTCTCCAGTTCCTCCCTGAGGCCCTGGTATTTCTCTAGTTTCTCGTGCTCCTTTTTCCTGATGTTGCAATCACTTGGTATTGCTACATCTACCACAACGGCTTTCCTCTGTTGTTTATCCACTACGACAATGTCTGGTTGGTTCGCCATTACCATTTTGTCTGTCTGGATCTGGAAGTCCCACAGGATCTTAGCTCTGGTGTTCTCTACCACCTTTGGGGGTGTTTCCCACTTTGATCTCGGGGTTTCCAGTCCATATTCTGCACAGATGTCTGTACACTATGCCTGCCACTTGGTTATGTCGCTCCATGTACGCTTTCCCTGCCAGTATCTTGCACCCTGCTGTGATGTGCTGGACTGTTCAGGGGCCTCCTTGCACAACCTACACCTTGGGTCTTGTCTGGTGTGGTAGATCTGGGCCTCTATTGCTCTGGTGTTTAGGGCCTGTTCCTGGGCGGCCAGGATGAGGGCCTCTGTGCTGTCCTTGAGTCCAGCTTTTTCCAGCCATTGGTAGGATTTACTGATATCAGCCACTTGGGTTATTTGCTGGTGGTACATCCCATGTAGGGGTTTGTCCTCCCATGATGGTATCTCTGGCACCTCAACCTCCGTTCCCTGTTGTCTGAGACATTCACTGAGCACATTGTCTGTTGAGGCTTTGTCCCTGATGTATTTATGGATCTTAGTTGTTTCGTCCTGGACAGTGGTTCTCACACTCACTAGTCCTCTGCCTCCTTCCTTGCGGCTCGTGTACAGTCTCAGGGTGCTGGATTTGGGATGGAACCCTCCATGCATTGTTAGTAGCTTTCTGGTCTTAATATCTGTGGCTTTTATCTCCTCTTTGGCCAGCTAATTATTCCAGCAGGGTATCTGATTACTGGCAAGGCATAGCTGTTTATCGCACGGATTTTGTTCTTGCCATTGAGCTGGCTTCTCAGGACTTGCCTTATTCGTTGGAGGTATTTAGCTGTGGCTCCTTTCCTTGTGACCTCATCGAGGTTGCCATTTGCTTGTGGTATACCTAGGTACTTGTAACTGTCCTCTATGTCTGCTATTGTTCCTTCTGGGAGTGAGACCCCTTCTGTGTGGATGACCTTCCCCTCTTGTGACCAGCCGACCACATTTCTCTAGTCCGAATGACATCCCAA